>NC_089791.1:30655887-30840887 GCF_040412425.1 Macrobrachium rosenbergii | reverse complement strand
CCCAAAATAAATTAACTATTTTCCCATAATAGAAAAAAAAACTAATGCACCGGTTGTCTCCAAAACAGGCTGTCGATCGAATCCTACGGCAACGAGACAGTGCGACTGTCGCCCCAACACCTGCTGAGCTGCGACAGGCGAGGTCAGAAGGGCTGCGAGGGAGGCCACGTCGACAGAGCTTGGCAGTACCTCAGGAAGATTGGGTGAGTGTGTCTTTCAAGTGCTTGACCAGACACCCTGTAGGAGGGTAGTGCCATCAGTGCAACTCATGCGGTGCACTGTAGGCATTACTAAAGACTCTTTGCAGCGTCCCTTCCATGGCCCCTAGCTCCAACCCCTTTCATTCCTTTTACTGTACCCACGTTCATATTCTCTTTCTTATATCTTTCTTTCCGCCCTCTCCTATGAATTGTTTCATGCGAGGTTTTCCTCCTGTTACGCCTTTCGAACTTTTCTACCCTCAGTTCTCCCTTTCAGCACTGAATGACCTTATAGGTCCCAGCGCTTGGCCTTTGATCTAAATCCTATATACTCTATTCTATTCTTGACCAGACCCAAAGGTGCTCTGGGTCTACCAGAGGGAAATTGTTATAAAGCTGGTACACACACACATACACATATATACATACACACACATATACATACATACACATACACACACACACACACACACAAACGCGCGCGCTCAGTGTGTTGATGACGAGAGCTACTTTCATTTGGCATAAATCACAGACGGTGCATCTCGATTTAGACATCACCCTGAGTTGTTTTTTGACACCTGCGAAAACTGACGAGATCCATATGTCATGGCCTCTTAGTTAATTGGCGTGTAGCACCTTCGTTCGCGGTGATGGACGAGAAAAGATCTTAGACGGATTTAGTATGGATTTTGCATAATCAGAATAAAAGTCCTCTGATTTATATCCTCTGGGAACTCATAAATATAAGTACATTGGTTTCTTATGTATATGGTCTCATAGGTCCCTCTGGACTCAATTCTGTATTCAGTTCAATTCAATATAACCGAAAGTCAAAATTTTGATCCTGCCTTGTGCTCACGAGGAATAAACACGTGCAGGATACGTATGTGTGTGTGTATGTGGGTTTGTTTATAAACAAGTCGCCAGTGTTTGGCTGTGTAAGGCCCCTGATAATCTGATATTGACTCTAGAGGTTTTGTTTTGTGTGTTGCCCAAGAAGGTGACAACAGCCCTGGCCCTAATAATTCAGGATCCTCCTTGGCTTTCGTTTCAAGTACTCAAGGTGGTGGAGGATGGTATGCAAAGTTCCTTGGACGACTTGATCTCTCTCTCTCTCTCTCTCTCTCTCTCTCTCTCTCCCCTGAATTTCGTATTTGATAAATCTCGCTCTCTCTCTCTTTCTCTATCTCTCACGATCTCTTTGTCAAGTTTTAAACTGCATTCACGTATCTATCTTTCGAATTGGTTCTCTCTCTCTCTCTCTCTCTCTCTCTCTCTCTCTCTCTCTCTCTCTCTCTCAAGTTTTAACATTTCACAGTCTCTCTCTCCCTCTCTCACTAACAATTTTCGAACGTTTACAATCTTCTTCTCTCTCTCTCTTCTCTCTCTCTCTTCTTCTCTCTCTCTCTCTCTCTCTCTCAATTTTCGAACGTTTACAATCTCTCTCTCTCTCTCTGAAATCTGAAATGACCGACCAACACCCACTTCACAAGGGCGTCTCTCCCTACAGGGTCGTCAACGAAGAATGCTACACCTACGAGAGCGGGTCCACGGGCAAGGTCGCCGCGTGTCGCATTCCCAGAAGAGCAAATCTCTTCAGTCTTCGCTGCGCCGCTAAACAGGTAAGAGAGAGAAAAAGAGAGAGAGAGAAAGGAGAGAGAGAGAGAGAGATTTTAAAAGGTCGAAGCTTGAGAGAGAGAGAGAGAGAGAGAGAGAGAGAGAGATTTTAAAAGGTCGAAGCTTGAGAGAGAGAGAGATTTTTAAAAGGTCGAAATGAGAGAGAGAGAGAGAGAGAGAGAGAGAGAGAGAGAGAGAGAGAGAGAGAGAGAGAGAGAGGAGAGAGAGAGAGAGAAATTTTAAAAGGTCGAAGCTTGGGAGAGAGAGAGAGACAGAAAGATTTTAAAAGGTCGAAGCTTGAGAGCGAAGCTTGAGAGAGAGAGAGAGAGAGAGAGAGAGAGAGAGAGAGAGAGAGAGAGAGAGAGAGAGAGAGAGAGATTTTAAAAGATCAAAGCTTGAGAGAGAGAGAGAGAGAGAGAGAGAGAGAGAAAGAGATTGTGAAAGTTTAAAACTTGAGAAAGAGAGAGAGAGAGAAGGAGAGAGATTTTAAAGGGTCGAAGCTTGAGAGAGAGAGAGAGAGAGAGAGAGAGAGAGAGAGAGAGAGAGAGAGAGGGGAGAAAAGAATCTAGGATAAGAGAGAAGAAAGAAAGTATTCAGGGTCTCTCTAAAGAGAAAGAGTGAAGTGTCGTTTGGAAAGGGCCAGGGAAGGGTATTCAGCAGGATATTATAGCAAAATTGTGACATATTTATGTATCTTGTTATAATCTAAAGTGGAGAAGCATCATGACAGGTGCATATTAGTGTTTTGTATCTAAAGAACACCAGGACTTCATCGTACTTAAGAAGTATGTAACATTTGAGCGATAAATTCAGTTGATAGACACTTTGGCACTGAAGTTCAGCCACCGAGTGACCTCGTCTCCTTCCAGGTCGTTTTCCAGAGGGAGGACCTCTACAAGACGGAGCCAGCCTACCGCATCTCGGGGAAAGAAGAAGATATCCAGTGGGAAATCATGACCAACGGCCCCGTCCAAGGTACGTGAGAAGCTGGGCACTCTCTTCGTCCTCCTCCGAATTCTGTTAAAATCAAGATACTAATCCCCCCGTAGGGGCTTAGCGCAGTCAGTGCACCTCACTTGGTGCACTGTAGGCATTGCTTAAGGTTCTTCGCAGCGTCACTTCCTTAGGCCCCTAGCTGCAGCCCCTTTCATTTCTTTAACTGTGCCTCCGTTCCTATTCTCTGTCTTCCATCTTACTTAACGTCCTCTCTTAGCATTTGTTTCATAGTGCAATTGCGAGGTTTTACTGTAAATTTCCGTTTCAGCACTGAATGACCTCATATGTCCCAGCGCTTGTCCTTTGGCCTAGATTTTATATTTCAGTTTGAAGACATTAATCAGATTTTAATCTGTGAACATCAGACTCCCCAAGTAAAAGTCAAAACAGTGGGTTGGTAAAAAAAAATAACAAATAAGACACTACGCCTTATGAAGACTGGGTACCTCTGTGTAAAAGAAAAAAAGAGCAGTGGAAGTTACCCTCAAATTCATAAAAATCTGTAAAATTCAGAATTGGTTTTTGTAAAAAAAAAAATCAGGCGCTTATTCCGCAAAAAAAAAGAGTGGATTTTCCTCGTCTGTAAACATTCCCTAATTCTGGCTCATATTTCTGTGAAAAAAAATCTTACAGTTCCCTCTGTAAATTATTAACCATATTCCTTATAATCACCAAGATAGTGTGATAAGGCTGTGAAGTCACGCTGAACAGAATCATATACCTACACCTTTCTTAGTCTTTCATTTTTTTTTATAAATTTATTCTTTTATGTTTTTGCAGCAATGGTGAGAATCCATCGCGACTTGTTTATGTATAAGGGCGGAGTTTATGCAAACTCTGGCCTGACCAGCGAGACCGCCTCCCACTCCGTCAGGATAGTCGGCTGGGGAGAGGACAGGACCCTGGGATACAATCCTGTCAAGTACTGGGTAAGTTTAATAAACGAGACACTGTTTTCTGTGTCAAGTTCTTGAGAAAAAGTCAGAGAAAATGTAGCTGCTTTGGAAACACTTTTGAGTAGAGTGATATTGCGAAGTCGTTGCCGGCCTTGGATACTGCTACTGCCGCCCTCAGCAGCAGGAGCTCAATGCAGAAAATGGGATATCTTGGCCATTATTATTTCAGTGATTGAGTCATTTGTTGGCAAACTTCCAGCTTAGTTCACAAAACGGTGTTCCTCCTGTATTGAGCTTCACTTCCCTCAACTGCTGGGCTCTCCTTTATTTCAATGATTGCGTCATTTGTTGACAAACTTCCAAGCAGCGCCTCATTCGTTCTACTTCCCCTCTCGACACAGCTGGTGGCCAACTCGTGGGGCAGGCAGTGGGGCGAGCAAGGGTTCTTCCGAATCAAGAGGGGAACGAACGAATCCGAGATCGAGAACTTCATCATCGCCGTGAGGGCGCGCCTCGGCTCCTACAGCGTGGTCACGGCTCCGAGGCGGACCAGGCCCTTCTCCAGGCGGACGGGAGGTGGCGGTGGCGCCGGCGGGGGCCGGACTAGACACAGCCGCCGGACGTCGGACTACTACAGCCACTACCTCCACGGCTTCAAGAAGGCCTAACGAATTCGTGACACTTAGTGGCTGGGGATAATCGAGCGGACAGATCCCATCTGCTGCAGAATAGCAATCAGAGAAAGGACGCTGGGACAAATTTCACCTATTCCCTAAATATATTTGAAGCACTTTCATGATGTTAGACATTTTAGAGTAAGATCCTGATAGGTTTGGTTTAAAGAACCAATGATCAGTCGTCTGAGAATTTAAACAAACGTTTAAAACTTATATAATATCATAGATTTTGCAGGTAACATCTTATATGTAACTGTGGTACATAGAAGGGTCATTTTTAGGTAAAAATCAGCCTCCACATTCAAGATGCTGTCCTCAACTTTTTTGCTGACCTTTTAAATATTTTAAATGAGTGTGCTTTGAGTTTTTAACATACAAAACGTTACGAACACTGACAAAATCAGTACAGTCAAAAAGGTTCAGGAATATTTAGGCTTGTAAATATTTATACAACCTTGCAGATGTTCAACACATGTCCCGTACATGTATAAAAAGTTACGTCACTTGTACCGACATCCCAAATTCCCCGAGTTTTGACTGTGTCCTGTTTTTGGCCTGCTGCCTTTATGCACAGGAACGAACCTCCATCTCTGCGTATCTTGTCAGAGTACTGTAATTACTACTCTGTAATTTTATATTGAAATTGTCCTTCTGTGAAATAGTTACAGAACTGAACTTAGCTGTTCAGAGTGTTATATTTCTGAATGTCCAGCTCTTTCTCAAAAAAAAAAAACCGTCCCATGTCATGCTATTTTTCGCAGCTCTTGATTTAAATATGATCAGCTCAGAATTAATAACACATTTTTAAAAATGTAATCTCATTTTAATAGAAAAAGTCCCTAAGAGACTTTGGTAATTATTGGTAAAAATGTCCAAATGTTGTAGTCATCGATTTAAAGACCCATTTTATTATTTTTTAAAAGTAATCCATTTTAGTTCCTCTATTCATTTTGCTTGGAATTTTACACTATTGCAGCTAGGCTATCCCTCTACTTGACCAACAGTAGTGTAGCATTTTTCATGTGAAGTCGTCAAGAAATATTGCTTAGTTCTGGACACATGAGAACGATTCACTAGCCTACAAAATGTGTTCAGTCTTGAACCTTTGCATTGAATTTCGAGTCTCAGATCACAAATGGAAAAAGGTAATTGCAGAAGAGTAGGTTTTTACTCCTCCATTTACTGATTGTAGTAGTTGATTCCAGTTGTTCCAGTGATCAGAAAAGGTTCTGCAGAAAGTATTTTTGTGGAAAATAAGTTTAGTCAGATGCTGTGTATCATTCTTCTTTTTCCTGCTTCTGTTAGTAGACTTTGCATCGCTTGATTCTGCAGGCAACATCGGGGGAAGTTTCTCCAGTAACACAACTATGCAAAATCTTTATTGCACACAGCAAAATTCCCTCATTTCTTCATACCTTATTAAGCTGTCGATTACTGATATTTGTTTCTCTCAAGTGCCTTCTTTGCTTATGTTTAGAAATATGTCTACTTTCTGAACAGAATTCTCTTAACTGAAGGCTAGTTATGAATGTCAATATTTTTGGCATCAGGCTATTCATAAAAGAAAAATTATCTGCATATACTGTGTGTATGTATGTTTGTATGTATGTGTATATACATTTATTGGCAATGAGGAATATACTGTACAGTAGGCGCTCTGTATCCGTGGATTCGTTATCAATGAATTTGGTGGTAAGCCATCAAAACTATATGGTCACTTAAACTAAAAATTCCATCTCAGATTGATAAATTTTCTAACGGATAGTGTTAAAAGCATTGTAAAAGCATTAAACCTTCATTTTCAACCATTAGATAATAGCAGATAATCTATTTATGGCACATCAATGTATGTGGTAGGGTATTTTAGTAGAAATGTACTAATTTACACAATCACTAAGTGTCCTTCTTGTATAATTGAAAATATGGAACAACACAGAAAGGCTAATTTAGTCATATATCCTGTTAACACTGAAGAGTGATCTTGGCTTGTGAAAATGTTGAAAGCTACTTGATATTGTGCACAGTTGGCAAAAAATGATTGAGGATTGCACTGAGTCTCTATTTGGCAATAGATGTTGGCCCCTATCATTCACTACAGCTTCACGGATAGGAGGGGGGGGTATGTATATATATATATATATATATATATATATATATATATATATATATATATATATATATATATATATATATATATATAATATATATATATATATAATCATGAAACTACAAATGTCGTTTAATATCCAATTCACGCTACTTCGGGAACATCCCTGATGGGGAATTATCACCGAAGGGGAATTTTTGAATTGATAAATGGATCGGTACCGCCGGGTCTCGATCCTCGACACTGCACCTTCCAACGGCTCCATTCGATGGTCAAACCACTGAGCCACCAAGAGAGCTTCATGACTGTATATAAATCAGGGTGTGATAAAAATTTCATAAATATATATATATATATTATATATATATATATATATATATATATATATATATATATATATATACATATATATGTGTGTGTGTGTGTTTTGTGTAATGCATATATGGGTGAGGATGCTCTCTCTGACAAGAGAAGTAGTAAGCATCACAGAGCACTGCCAGTTTCTAAGCTTTAAGTTGCATTCGCTGATTTATTTTTGTTTTTATCATAGATATCAGGTGTTGTTGATTCGCTTATAACTATAGTCTCTATATATACAGAACTAGCCGACTGCCACTCGGATTTAAGAAATCCCCTATAGCATAGGAAGAAAATGTGTTCATTACTTAAGATACTTATTTCTAAGTCGTTCAGGGGTATGTGCGTATGTGTCTGTACCCAAATGTCTTCGTAGAAATCACATTTCTTTATTTTCAAGTCGATGATTTTATTGTATATCTTTCTTTAAAGCGATTATGAATGTCAGACCATGTCTAATGATGATGATGGTACTTTTCCCTCTGACTCGGTTGTGGTTCCTCAGAAATGACAGATAATCTGGCTGACTTCATTTCTAAATTGTCATTTCTCCAAAGGATGTCATTTCCAGCTTGTCTCCTTGGAAAGAAAATTTCAGGCAACATAGGATGTATTTGGAGAATTGCTTATATACATGACTGAAGGTCTGACAGTTATCTCAACTTGATCTTTACCGAGTGACCCATTTAGCAAGAAGTTGGAGAATGCTTCTTGTCAACTCGAGTGATTTCACGAACACGTGTGGAAAGTGGAGAAGAAAACCTTCTTCTTCTTCTTCTTCTTCTTCTTCTTCTTCTTCTTCTTCTTCTTCTTCTTCTTTCTTCTTCTTCTTCTTCTTCTTAGATTAATTCTGCGCCTCTTCACTGATTCGTACTTTGAGAATGGGAGGCAATCCCCCTCTCTCTCTCTCTCTCTCTCTCTCTCTCTCTCTCTCTCTCTCTCTCTCTCTCTCTCCGTGCATAAAAGACTACGCAGATAGGAGTAAAGAAGCAGGCTTAGTACGAAAAGGGGAAAGGAGAAATCAGTTTGACGAAAATAAAACAAGTGTCTAAAAACATTATTATTATTATTATTATTATTATTATTATTATTATTATTATTATTATTATTATTATTATTATTATTATTATCTGGCAAATTACTGATTCCTGTAAAATTGACATCATCATCATCGGGCACCGAAGGCATTAAACCTTATCATTAGCAGCATATTATTTATTAGGAATTGGAATGTATTACAGAATTAGATAGACAATTAAAAGCTATTTGGAAAATGCTGTGTTTCCTTATCCACCCAAAGTAATACCAAGTGAACCGAAGTCAAGAAAAACATAATTTACGTATTGAGGTTGATTACTTCTATTGGCTAACATCCATTTACCTGTTTGGTGGTTTTACCAGTCGATAGATGGCAGTCATGTGAGAACTTTTTACTAGTCAATAGATGGCGCTGCGAGAGTTGTTGTGAGTCCTGTTACCTGCTCTCTTATCCTTGCCTGTGATTATGAGTTTAAGACTCCATGGCAAGACTGGTCCTGGGCTTTTCCACTGTGGTTTTCAGGTCTCAAAATGGCGCCTGTTATTGAAGTCAATGGAAGACTAGTTTTTGTTTACAAGTTTTGGTGTTTCTTAAATTTTATGCGAGGTGAGTTGAAACGCTGTGTGATGTTTGAAATTAAACTGGATGGAAGTAGAAGTGAGAGCTTGTTCTCTGTAATGTTTTGTGATTGAAAGAATAAAGTACAGTTTAAGATTAATGGAAATAGGGGCCACAGAGATACGGTTGTAATTGACAATGGCCTCCTGAAGGTAATGGGAGCCTTGGCGGACTATGTAAGGCAAATGTATCAGTCAAGACATTCTTGACCAGTGTTGTACACCGACAAATACAAATAAAAAATATTTGGTGGCTAAGTTTAATCTTTTAATGTACTCGTGTTAGTGCTCGTGGAACATTTAAACTAAGAACCAAATTTAAGAATTTTAATTCTTAAAGAAGTGACTTTTAAGTATAATGACTTTTAATTGAATTGGTTAATGAATATTATAAGAACTTGACCTATTTGGATTTAGTGGGCTGTATGGGTAATTCCTCTATACTTAGTATGTTGCTCTACCTGCAATACGAAGTGAATTAAAATTTATTTTGGTACAGTGGTCTAAGTTATGCCGAAGTGTTTTTTCTTTAATATGAAGTGCCAGATCTTTACTTTAAAGTGTCAGATCCACAATATAAACAGTCAGATCTTTAGCATAGTGTCAGATCATCTGTATAGCGTGTCAGGTCTTCAATATAAGATGTCAGAGCTTAAATACAAGGTGTCAGTGCTTAAGTGCCTAAATACAAGGTGTCAGTGCCTAAATACAAGGTGTCAGTGCCTAAATACAAGGTGTCAGTGCCTAAATACAAGGTGTCAGTGCCTAAATACAAGGTGCCAGAGCTTTAATACAGGGTGCCAGAGCTTTAATACAGGGTGCCAGAGCTTTAATACAGGGTGTCAGGTCTTCAGTGTGAAGTGTCAGGTCTTCAGTGTAAAGTGTCAGGTCTTCAATACAAAGTGTCACATTAAGTTAAGAACGATCACCGTGTTTAAATGGGTAGCCATCAGAGCAAGCAGGGTAGGCAATTAGCATTTAGTACTGGAATTATCCACGTCAAAAATTTAATGAATAGCTAACTCATCCTTGAAAAGTGTTGAACTTTCTAGAGCAATTATACCAACTTCTTAAGATAATCGGAGTTTTCTCTCATTCGGGTAACTAACTTTAGCAATTCAGGGAAAGAGCCGCTTGGAGAAATTGTTTAATAATTATTTTGGACTGAACAATATAGAAAAGGGGTGTGTTTACGATGCAGCAGAGTGAGGTAACTTGGGAAATTTGCTGAAATAGTGTGGGAAATTTACCGTCTTTAGTGTATATTTAAGTAGACAAGTTCTGTGGGACATTTAGTACCAGCCCTTATGGGAAATATCGCAGCAACGTAAACAATGGACGGTAAATTTATCACATTTTTCGGTCAGTTTAACGAAAGAGAGGATTCATTATTTTTTCGGTGAATTTAACAAAAGACGGTAAATTTATTAGATGTTTTCGGTGATTTTTTTAAGGTATCTGTACGGCATAAAAAACATTATTAAACAATATCTCCGTGCGGAGCTCTTTCTTAGAATTAACTATTACCACAAATACAAAATTTTGTATAGTACGTTGTTATGGTTGTTTTAAATAATGATTATAGAAAAGTTAAAAAAGGTGGAAACCGAAAATTGAAGCCTTATTCGAGAGTACCACAAGGTGGTTTTTTTCTCACTAATAACCTACCGAACTATTACGTACTTCACTATAAAATCATGAGTTATGTATAATTGTTATGCAAGATAAGGGGGCAACACAAGGGATTGTAATTAGGAAAAACCTTGTGGTTGGATAAGCAGAATGAAATATATTAATGGTAGGTAAACATTACACGTTAATAGCTTCAACAGAAACCCTTACCTACGTATAATGGTTAAACCTCAGTGAGATTAAGCACTGAACTGACACTTTAAAAGTTTTAACCATTCAAAGAATGGCGAAGATTGCGTTAAACTTGCTCATAACTACAAGCTAACTCAACTCCTGAAGTTTCAAGGTTTATACTAGCAAAGTTAATGAAAGGGGAACCAAGGAGTTGTCCATCTTGACGTAATCTCGAGTGCCAGAGACCATAATAAACTAGCAAATTGGAAAATCTCTTCAACTCTCTATATAATTAAGTGGTGTTACGACCTGACTTTTCATTAACTATTTTGTTAATGGTCTGAGTTAAGTTTTATATAAATATAACTCGGGGTTTAGATGAAAGTACACAAAGAAGGCGGATAGTCGCATTACCGATGCAGAAACGGACCAAAATTAAATAAATCATTGCATCGAAGAAGAATGATTGACTATCCCCTCACTAAAGTGGGATTAATTCGGGTAGCTGAATGAATGAATACACTGATCCACCAAAATATAAAGACTAGAAAGTAATAAATAGAATATTAAGAGATAACTCAACCGTCAGACATACGCGTAAACGGTGGTCTTAGGTATATATACGCTCTTCTAATTCTCTAGCCTTCTCCCATCCCTCTACCGCGACCTCCCAGCATTCTCCTACCTGACTTCAGCGCCCAGCCTTTCCTTGAAATTTAATTTGCCTGGAAGCTGAGACATAGCCCGTAAATTATATCGTAATCGACGGATATTAATCTTAATTCGTACCTGTATGAAGGAATTGGTTGGGAATCCCACTATTATTGCGACTGTATACCTGCGTTGGATGTGTAATTGTCTAGGGATCTTAAATCATTAGTTTGCTATGTTTATGACCCCCTTACAATGTTTGTGATTACGTAAATTCCTAAAGCATTTTACGATAAAATAACACATGATTTATCTTTATCTTTAAAAATAAATCTTGGTGTACACTTGACGAAATGGTGAATAACGCTTGCATAGGAAACGCAAAAGTTAACTGGACTTAGTGTTTTAAATCATAACGTTTACAATGCCTGGTGAACGCAGAATTGTCCTAGTATGATCAAACGTCACATTTAAAAGAGATATGAGCTCTGAGCTAAACTAGACTTAGCCAAATAAGATCTTGGTGTACTTTTTACTTTTGTAGTGCTTCAAAAAGCTCGTTGTTAAAAATCAGTGTCCAACTATAAAGTGAAATTCAGGGTTCGTTACTTTATAGCATTATGTCTATTCAACTTTTAAGTTTGCTTTGTTCTTGATCTAGTAAAAATTTCTGTAATTACTGAGTACTAAGTGTAAATGTCAGTGTAGTTCAGGGCTATCGGTTAGCCTTTCTTGGGTAGTTTGAAATCCCCCCCCCCTCACAACCTTAAGTGCCTAGGAATAATGTATAGAAGGCTTTCGTCCTTAATTTAGGTCCCTTGACTCTTTAAGCTTTTAAGCCTTTCAAAATAAGGAAAAGTAGGCAGCTAAAACTCAAATATTGTTTTCTCTGCTTTGGTACTTTTGGCTAATCAATTGTCATTCTTTTCAGGTCTGAAACGTTTCTGGAACAGTTTTGCCGAAAGATCACTGTCAGATTCCGTAAATATTCTGGCATAAAGGATATTCCAAAAGTGAGTTTGTTTTATCTTTAGGGCACCAGTTTGAGAAAAATATTGATTCTTCTGGAGGCACTTGTAAGGCCACAGAACCCAAGTTAACATTAGTAAATGAGGTCATGTTGGTAGCTTTTGAGGTCAGGATGTAAGTTGTAACATACAGCGACCGTTGGTGGCACTTGAGGTCAACAGAAACCTAGTTAACATTAGTAAACGAGGTCATGGTGGTTGCGTTTGAGGTCAGGATGTAGTTTGCCACATACAGCGACAGCTTGCAGTATTTGAAGTGACAGCAGAACTCAGACAAATTTTAACTACCCAACCCT
Organism: Macrobrachium rosenbergii; assembly: GCF_040412425.1. Classification (NCBI taxonomy): domain Eukaryota; kingdom Metazoa; phylum Arthropoda; class Malacostraca; order Decapoda; family Palaemonidae; genus Macrobrachium; species Macrobrachium rosenbergii. Next base: position 30,828,600 of record NC_089791.1, on the reverse strand, counting down.
TACTGGTAAAGTCACTGGAGAAACATTTAGTCAATGCTTTGTAGTTTGTGGACAGTTACAAGCGTACTATTTGGAAAACCTACGAACTCTTCATACGCTCGTGGTTTTTAAAGCTTGTACAAAAATTGCGTTGTATCTAGGGTTTTGGTTAAGCAAGAGCCTTTGCTGCAAAAAGGGGCAGCTTTTGATCAGATAATTTGATTTCGTTGAAATATGTCGTCTTGGTATTGAAAAGCTTTGCTGGGCCGGACACCCGGTCTGCCACAGTTTCTCCCGTAAGGAATTCGTCACAAAATTGGTGGAATGTTGAATATTTTTAATCTTGTCCCAACGAACGAGTCTTGTTAGTGCAAAAAATGACTGCGGTTTCTCCTTCCTTTTTGCTTCAGTGATCGAGATTACTAAGGAAGGCATAAAGGAGACTGACTTTAGATTCTGTCTAGAAGAATATTTGGAGGGGGATCTGTAGGCCTATGTTCCAATTGATATAAGATCAGCACTAGGGCAGTGGCTGAGTAATACATTAATAATTTTTAACCTTAATCTGTATATGGTCACGTGGTTTTTATCAAAGGAATGTATAGAGATCTTTATAAAAAAAAAATTCACTTGGGAAATAGCATCATTTATAGAATTAGTTCATGGAGACAGTTGGTTTGGCTAAAGTTACAACTCGATTGTACATTAAAATTGTCAAGTATTTCTTGCCCTTCATCTGTTTTCAAAATTCATTTCCGCATGACTTGTCAAGCCTAGAATTTTGAGTGATGGTTTGATTCCAGTCTTTATAACAAACTGCCTTACTTGTCAAGTTAAGACAGATAATTTTGAGATATAAAGCTGTTCCTGCTACATTTAGCAATTCAGCTTTTTTCCCGACTAAACGAGGGATAAAAATCACTATAAAACGGTAGAGTTGTATTAAAGTTTTTCATCGGATTTCCTCTCACAATTTCATATTTGGGTACTGTCACAGTTGTAGGGCAGGCAACTACGTGCATTGCATTTTGCTTTCTTTGGGACCCCATGTAGCTTGATGCTGAAGGGCCCTCAGTTTTGATCCTCACTTATTTAACAGGCATCTCTTCATCTCCTCATAGCTTTCAGCTCAAATTAAGTCTGCAGTCATTGATTTAATAGCTTTTATTGTATGAATTTCATTCACAGACGCACATCATTCTGTTTGGTAGTGTAGAACTTGCGATTATTATGTTGGTTACCAGACATTAGGGTGTTGTTATGAGGGCTTTTTATGTCGAGACATGCGTATGAAAGTGTGATTTAAAATCTTGTTAAATGTAATAACTTGGCCACTTTCGCAATATTGTAAACTTTGTCTATTCGTGTGTGTATTATACATGGCAGTCTAAAGTTTCACACTGACCGCAATTTAATAGTTATATCCACCTAAATTTTCTTTAGACATGTACAGAAAATATTTGTGGCCACGTATTTTGTAGGCGCAAAGAAGGCATCGAGTCTTGTCATTAAATGCTAGGAAAGAAGCCCAAGAAACCCCCAATTATCTTTCTTACCTTCTATAAACAAACGTTTAGAGCTCATGAAACATAACACAGTATTATGGTGTATTAGGTACAGATTTTGACTACTCACTGTGGTAGCTTTGTTGCATTTATTACAATGAAAATATTTAGGAAAAAAACTGGCCCTTTTTAGACTATTTAATGGGTTCTACGGGCAACTAGGAGCAAATTTTCAATTTTCAATGCACAGATTTAAAATAATACTAACGACTTATATTAGGTCTAAAGAACAAGTGAAGACAGAATTCGACTTATTTTATTCATTAATGAAGTTAGCAGAGTGAAGGGTTAGACAGTGGTGAAAATTTAGTTCGAGAAACGCTGTAAATCTAATTACTGTCGTTGGAAAATTATTTGATAAGAGCATAAAAGAACCTTTAATTGAACCACAAAAACAATTGCTACGCAATTCAGCATCGTCTTAGGCCTATGTCAAAATGAATCCATGTCATGTTTGCCAGTTATATTGCTAAATTACTTTGAATCTACAGTTGAAGTTCTCTTCCAGATTGTGTGTGAAAACTGGAAAGAAGAAATAAGTGCCACCATCCCAGGGGACTGCTGATTTCATAGGCTTACGCTTGATGCCACTGCGTCTTCCTAGTACCGCAATCCATGAAGGGTCATGGATATTTCAAAAGTAACTTCCTGGACAAGAGCAATGTTCCTTTTCTCACTGAAGGTAACTAGCATGGTAGTAGACAAATGTTTGGTCCCTGGAAGCACTTTACCACTGGCTATTACCAGGTGGCTGGAATTCACTGGTAACAGGTAGCTAAAACCATAACTTAATCAGCTGGTTGATGACTGTTGTTGAATTTTCTATGCTTACTGATATTTATTTTACTTGGCTGAACCTGCTTTCGCAAAGGTCTGTGAAAAATATCAGTCAGGGAGCTCTTGAACTGGGGGGGACTGAGAAATTCTCAGTTTAGCTCATAACTTAGGAGTTAATTTTTTTCCGATTTTCACTGGGTCATGACACACACGAGCTGTCACTGTGGTGGGTGAAAGGTTGGGGAAACTTTGGTGTCTCTGTTGAGGATAATGTGGGGTTTTATCTTTGAAGCAGTTTGGTTTGTTCCTAACGGCAGCTTACTGAGTGGGGTACCGAGAAGACACCATCGTCACTTCGTGTGTGTGTGGAGCGTTCATTTATTCGTAGTAGCTTTGATATAGGTCTACAGCCTGCGAGCTGTAAGTTCTTGTTGCTGGCTTACTTTGGTTTCCCTGGAAGATGGGAAGTAGTCGAATGTTTTTGGCCCCAAATGTCGCTTCGCTGACCTCGAATTTTGTATCTGCCAGTGTTAGACTGTGCTTGCTCCTTGTTGTAAGATGTGAGGCTGAGCTCTCTTAACTGAAATATGAATGTTGGAATTGAATGTTCGCCACTGTATTTGTGATGGTTGAAAATGCTGTTTACCGTTAACTTGTTTTACGACCTGTATCTACTCTAGGGTATTTATTGTAGTTTCCCCATGGTTTTATTTTTGCTGACCTGGCTTGAATTTCGCATTTGAAGTCAAGATTGTTGAGGCTTGACAAGTACAAGTTTGCATGTTGGATTTTTCATTGCTAGCTGGAGCGTTCTTCAAATGATTACAAAACTGCATGCCAGAGATGATCCTATATAGGTCACCTATACTACATACTCTTAAACTGTTGTTTTGCCAGCAGTAGTAGGTTTACAAGGCATACAATGCTCTCTCTCAGCTTAGTGGACTTAGTTGTGGGTTTAGATTAGGTTATGAGTTTAACTAAGAACTGTCCTTAATTGTGTTTAAGAGTATCTTTGATACTGTTATTATGAACATCGTTGAGTGATTTCGGCTTAGTGCAATGACTATTATTTAGCAAGAACATTCCAATAAGACTGTTCATTATCTCCGAAAATGAGGTTTTAGCTACATGTTTCCAGTGAACTGCAGTCATTTGTTATTTGCCACTGGCTAAGTGCTTCTAGTTACCAAACTGTTGCCTACAATCATGCTAGTTATTTTCATTGAGAAAATGCTCAAAATTGGTCCGAAGCTCAACCCCTAGAATCCTCTGAGTGTATGGCAGCTTTCCAGCGTGTCTGAAGGCGTAAAAAAAAAAAGGCTGCATAGCTGGCGTAAGAAACTTGTCTTCATGTCAACCCTTACCAGTGGTCTTCAAGACAACAACATGTCAACCCTTACTAGAGATCTTCAAGAGAACGAACTTCGTGTCAAGCCTTAACTAGAGGTCTTCAAGAGAACGAACTTCGTGTCAACCCTTACTAAAAGTCTTCCAGAGAATTTCATGTCAAACCTTACTAGAGGTCTTCCAGAGAACTTCATGTCAACCCTTACTAGAGGTCTGCGCGAGAAATTCATGTCAACCCTTACTTGCGGTTTTCAAGAGAACTTCATGTCAACCTTTACTAGAGGTCTTCAAGAACTCTTCTGTCAACCCTTACTAGCGTCTTCGAGAACTTCATGTCAACCCTTACTGGAGTTAAGAGAACTTCATCAACCCTTACTAGAGGTTTTCAAGAGAACATTAATGTCGACCCTTACTAGGGGTCTTCAAGAGAACTTCATGACTAGAGGTCAAGAAAATTTGTCAAACCTTACTGTACAGAAAACTTAGTCAACCCCTACTAGAGGTCTTCCAGAGAACATGTCAAACCTTACTAGATGTCAAGAGAACTTCATGCCAACATTTATTACAGGTTTTAAAGAGAACTTGATATGCCAACGTTTACTAGAGGTCTTTAAGAGCACTCAATCCTTTTATTAATAAAAGAAAGTATCAGATAGCACACTGCATTTTATTTATACTTTACAAAATTTGCAACACAGGGCAGCCAAGGTGTGATCACTGTACAAAAGTAGTATGCCACTTCTCAAAAACATTGTTTAGTGGGTAAACGAGGCTTCTTGTATTTCCAGTGCTGGATTAAGTCGAATTTGTCTTTTAAATACCCAGAGATACAAATTAAAAGTGGTATTTTACTTGGTAAAGGGATAAAAAGAAAAACTGTTGCCATATGAATATGTGCACAACACAACTGACTTCCATTGTCAAGAACTTGAGCCCAAGCCAAACTTAAACTTGGGTACATCTACACACTTCAAAGAAAAACATAAGGGTCCTCTTGAACAGAAAATACAGGGAAATTATATACAGTAAGGTCTTCACATCTTTGCTATTATTTTGTACTGCTATACAGGGATTAATGACACCTTAGATCTGTTACCAACTGCTCAAAAGTGAATTTCTTTAATCACTGTATACTTCTTGTATCAATCTCGTGAATTGGAAAATAGAAGGCTGTAGCTAGGTGAATACAAGTAATCTAAATGATGTTTTTTTCATTTCCAAAAAAATGCATTCACAATTATCTGGTAAATACCATTTTTCTTTCAAACATCATTTAAAGGTACTTGCTTTCATCTATCTACAGCCTTCCATTTTACCCCTTCCCAAGACAAAATACTAAAACTAAACAGTAATTAGAGAATTCCTGTCACTTCCATGCAATTAACAATTCTCACTACAATGTTGTAAAACCTAGTACAGTAGTACATAACACAGAAAAGATGTGAAGACCTTGCTAAATAGATACAATTTCCCTGTATTTGTTCTAGAATATGCATGCTTATCTTTGAAATGTGCACATGTACCTAGTTTTAAGTTTGATCTGGGCTCAAATATCTGACAAAGCAATTCAGTTCTGTTGTGCAGGCATTCAGAGAGCAACAGCTTTACATTTCATCTCTAAGCAAGTAAAATACCACCAGAAAACTGTAAACCCCATAGTTACAAGCCAAACTAGACATAACCCAGCAAAACAGAGTACAACAATGTTTTTGAGAAAGTGAGTGGCATCTACATAAGGGATACCACTTTCGTACAGTGACCGTAAGTTTCACTTACAGAAACCTCTCTCAACCTGTGCACATGAAACCTTCAACACTTAGCAACATGGTTGCATTTTATCTCTACCCTAGTTAAATACCAGAACATTACAGTAATTATCACAGAAATTCAGGACATTACAGTAATTATCACAGAAATCCAGGACAATGTCCTAACTCCCTAATACATAAGAGACAAGTGCTTTGGTTAACAACACAGGGGCCTAATGGAACTCGCTCACCACTTGCTAATGTACAAGGACCAAAAATTCTTGAGTATGAAAATGCTCATATGTTAAGATTTAAAATTGTCTTTTAGACTACCAAACCTTTTTAAGCTTAGAACTTAACAATATTAAAATGAACACTTTTAGGTCACTGGAAAATACATAAGTCGTTTTTAACTCATTGAAGCACAGGAACTTATTGAAGCAGGACAAAAATATTTCACAAACTGCTTATTTCACAAGACTATCTTTAACATCAAGCTTTCACAGTACCAAAAACGATAACAACTGAACGAGAACTTTAGTAACAAAACAATAACAATTAAACGAGCTGTCTTAACATACATATGAAGCTGGGAACATTAAAACCCATGCTGCTCACAATTTGATTCACAATGAGAAAGAGAGGGAAGCTATATTACAAAAAGATAAATTCCAGCTGACACCACTCTGTATAGAACAATGTCTTTTAGGACTAAATTTTTAGTGAGACAGCAATCGATTTTTCTACTATGATGGGCAGAAGTGGTTCAGTATTTTAAATGTTTAAAAGTACCATGCCAATTCATGTACTATACAAACAGCAGCAATGAGTTAGCAATTTGCATGTGTTGATACTGTACATTGAAATTTAACATCTCAGTATATGACATACTAAGTGCAGGAATCTAAATGTCTTTTGGCTAGACCTGGAGAGTTAGCTGGGTAAAATTTAGGAAGAAACCTACACCGGAGACTGTAGCAATTAGGTACTGTAATACAATTAAGGATAAGGACAGTGAAGAAAGAGGTTACACAGTTATAAATGCATTTTACGAAACAATATCAGCTGTGGAAATGGGAAACCTTATACAACACCTTTTTCAAAAAGCAGCTTGGAAATTTAGAAAATAAACTGAAGACAACTTTGTACATAATTAAACTGTAGTTACAATCGTTTTTATAGTGGGTGGTGCAGACAACACCTGGCAATTTAAGATCAACATACGCAAGTCTTTACGTCTCATACTTGAAAAATGGTGGGCAAGTCAGAGAGAGAGATTATTCTGACACTTCCTTATATTAGGTATGAAAAAATATGACATTTAAATATATTATCAATAAAAATCTATTAATCTTTCCTTATGAGCAATTTCACACCAACATTCAGGACCACCTTTTTACAGTACTAAAGTGTGTTTTTGGCAATTCATAACATCTTTAATAACTGAAAGGAAGTTCATTCATAGTAATTACACTGTCTTAACAGTTCAAGCATTAAAATCTCAAGGTATTACTTTTACAGATGTTTCACAGAACCCAGCTGTGTTAAGGGAAGTACATGAGCAGTCTCTTCAAGCTCTGACTGAAGAAAAGCAAAGAGGAGGTAGGTGGCAAAAACTAAGATCATATATAAAATATGAACAAGGAGAGAAAGCTAAATTGAGAAATAATGTAACAGCTGTGGCAATAAGTCTGAAAATTAATACGGAATGGAATATACAGAAATTTGGCCAAAGGCCAAGCGCTGGAACCTATGAGGTCATTCAGAGTTGAATGGGAAACAGTAGAAAGGTTTGAAAAGGTGAAACAGGAGGAAAATTTCACAGTTGGACTATGAAACAATTGTTAGGAGAGGATGGAAAGCTGGAAGAGAATATGAAGGGAGATAATGTACAAGGAATGAAAGGGATTGCAGCTAGGGGATGAAGGGACGCTGTAAAGAACCTCAAGTAATGCCTACAGTGCTCCGCATGAGGTGCACTGATGGCACTATCCCCTGAGGGGGAAAAATTAATAGGGAACAAACCATGTTCATATGACAGAGGGACCACTACTCAAAAGAACGACATTAGTATACTAACAACAAACAGAACAATAGAATACATGATAGCACAAGGAAAAGATGGACCCAGAAGTCAAAGGATTAAGAAAACAACAAAAAAGAAATTGGGATGCAGAGAAATCATTGGCATGACGTGAAAATACTAAAGAATGTGAAGGAACAAAGACCAAGAGAAACCGAGGACTACACAGCAACGTGAAAAGGGAGGCCCATTGATACTATATGGATATTCCCTGGTCAAGAGAGTAATTGTGCTAATGCTCTGGGGTGGTGGTGGTGCAGCAGTGAACTTGATACTATGTCTACTGAAAGCTGCTGTCAATTTTAAGTAGCCATAGTCCCCAGTCAAATTCTACAATGCCAGGGGATGTCACAAAACAAATTTTACACACAAATTTGATATTTTGTCTATGCTCTCCAAAAAACAGTAAAACCTTATACATTCACAAAAACAAATTGAAGTACTTGACACTATTGCACTTACTACAAAAGATAATTTTCCAACAGAATATTAGCCAAAAACACACTGTACCCTTTTTATTAGCAAGGGATGGTACAGAGATACAGTACACACAACTTATTACATAAATTATATGCATTTAAATATTCTGAAGCTGACTGGCAAGGGATTTGAGATCTTTTTCAACATCCAACAACACTGTTGAGTAATAACATGAAAATCTGAAAAAAAATAATTGAATTTAAGCACAGTATCATCACTGTAAAGCACATGGATTTAATAAATTGATATCAAGGGCATTCTTTCATTTCAAAAAAGAAAATAGTAAACTAAATCTTTAGAATAAATGCAGTTCTCACTCAAAAGGGTTAAGATGATAGTGGTATTGTATGAATGACGGTGGATGTGTTGTTGCTTGTGATAATGGTGAATATAGTGGTGTTGTTAAAAGAACAAGTGCTGACTGTGATGCTTGTAATTCAGCATTGGTAAAAGATGTTTCTGTTGACTGACTTCTTATTTTTCATGAATATGGTTTTTTAATGAAATATTTTGCTTGAGCAATAAAGAAAAGGGAGTAAAGAAAAGGGAGTACGTAATGCAGTAAAGTTGAGGCCATTTGAGAAATTTACCATCTAATGTTTATGTTTTTGTGTTCATCCCCAAGGGGCTGGTACTAACCACAGCAACCTGCTGAGCTTTTCTGTAGAATTACCTGCAGGTCAACACTAACATGTAATGTATAAATTTCACTCTATAGTAAACTTCACTAACATGTAATGTCTAAACTTCCCTCTGTAGCAAACAATTTTTGGAAATCAATCGGTAAGTCAAATGGTAAGAACCTTTATCATTTTCAATTCATCCGTTTACCAAATTTTTAAAGAACTGCAAAATACTACAATACTGTAATGACAAACCCACTGAACCAACCAAATGAGAGTCAAGTATTCTGACTCAGTAGCTTGCTTAATAATAATACAGTACTGTATTCATTAAACAGCATTCATAAAATACCTAAAATGAGTATGACTAATTTCAAGACTTTTTTTTTTCAGCTTACCACTGATTTACAAGGATGGGTTTTAGTCACCGTAAAAAAAATTAAAAAAAAAATCCATGACATAAATTGATACATCTGATTTAGCCATAGCAGCTACAGCTTTCACAGCTTTATCAGCACCTTCATTTCCATCAATGCCTACACGAACAAGCATCCAACATACAGTATTTCAGCATATTCGTGACTTAATATTATTTGTAGAATTTAATCTGTTGAACAATGGCATTCTCAGAACTATTAGGAAGGTCTTTCAAGTCTTTTTAAATTTACCGATAATAAATTTATGTGGTGGCACATTCTAACAACTTTAACTGCGGACTACATTTCAGACAGTCCTGCTGAGAAAAACAAAAGTATTACGTAAAGAGAATGGTTTCCTTCAATTATTGCATCTAATCCTACACTGATGGCATTTAGAGCTATCAGTATAAATGATGTCAGACTGTATCTCATCTGAAGTAGTGCTGAGATGCTGAATGTGGTGGCACGGGTGCCAGCTGCAATGTTGGTGATGCCTAAGGTAGTTTGTTTGATGATGTTGGAAACAGCGACGTAATTCGTGTTGGCTGCAATGTTAGTGATGTTGCAAGTAGTTTTGTCACTTTACTATGGCAATGATGACAGGTGTGGAATTTTAATTTCTTGGAATGGAATACAAATTTTGACCAAAGGCCAAGCACTGGGACCTATGAGGTAATTCAGAGCTAAAAGGGGAAATTGGGAGTAGAAAGGTTTGAAAGGTGCAACAGGAGGAAAAATTCGCAATTGCACTGAAACAACTGATACAAGAAGGGGGAAGAAAATGATAAGAAAGAGAAATGAACGGGGGTACAGTAAAAGGAACAAAAGTGGTTGCAGCTGGGGGCCGAAGGAACGCTGTAAAGATTAATTTCTTGCATCCACTCTACTTACACAAAGTATTCAGTATATCTTTAGACGTGCATCCTAACCTGACAGTAGGCTATTCAGTGTCTCTGAAGCAGTGTAAAGCCCAAGCCTCTCCATAAAGAGAGTGACTACAGGTTCTACTTTGAGGGTAGATTATTCGAAATCATGAAAATTACGGAATAAAGCCAAACACAGGGGCACTTTTAGCCATTCAGCACTCAAGACAGTGAAAAGAGTAAAGTGGAGTTGAGAGTTCCTTAAATTTACAACTTCTTTTAGATATGAATATAACCCAGATGTCTAATAAATGTACTTTGTACAAAGCTGGCATTATTCTGACACAATCTGTAGTCTACTTAGACTAAATTACTCCATTTTATACAGAAATTTCGAACTACACTATGCAATCAAGTAAAAAAAATTATACCAATTATGAATCTATAATACTGCATATTTGATACTGTACTGTAAATTCCCAAGCATAAAACTAGAATTGTACTAAAATTTTAAGCAACCACTATATTATCTGTATAGACAACTGCCATGAATATATATATATATATATAAAATAAGTTTCAGGCCCTCCATATGACATTTTCTGATCTCCTTATGGGTTGAAAAGACCCAGTTAAGAAGCAAATTAATATTATTGTTGTTGACTGTCATTTCCAAAGCAGAAATTCAGACAAAACTAGTGACACTAAAGTTTATCTGTTTGAATGATATTGTGGCTAGTGCATCCACCATATTACAGTATACCATTAATATTCTTTTTACCTGTCTTTCTTATCCAAAAGTTCATCTTCGACACTCACAGGGCTGAATAAGTGGCTTTGTTCATGAATAAAATCCCTTATTCTAATTACAACAAGTGTTTCTTAGGAACTTGATTTTCAAATGATCTTATCTGACAAAAAATTTAGAATTTTACGAGCAAATGTGTTTTACATTTACGTTCTGAATCTGTCCCAAAAGGTAAATCAAAAAGTAGTCTGCAAGTGGCCCCAAACATGTTTTTATGCATTACTTTCAGCCTTCTACTTAACATGTGTCCCCCTTCCCTCTTCTTACTTGGCTTTACAATTTCTTAAAACTTATGTTAATTTAATTATGTCTCCTTTATCAACGTAACCTTCCAGACAGCCATATGAGTTTACAAGTTAGGGGTCTTGATAAAACTGATGGACTTTTAATTGCGATAAACCACACATCCACAGAAACAAAAGCTGACAAAACAATAATGAATTTTAAAAATTTTTTTGTATAAATCTTCACAGAGGTCTAAACTCAACCCTCTGCTCTTTATACTAACATTAGCACCTGTGCTGTGTCAAAAACTCATTACTGTATGGAAGTACAGAACGTATCTCCAATTTCCATAAATTGTGAAGCAAGGCTGAGGCACACAAGGGTTAAAAACACCACATCTGGTAATGGAGGGCACAGTGGACGGAAGAGGACTGGTGTGAAGATCTACATGATGATACAAAGCATTCTCTTGAATTCTCTCCAAGTACTGCATACCAAAGGTCAACAAAACTGAGTGATGAAGAGAGGTCTGACTTGGGCAGCGATGGGTCACATGATATGTTACCTGTAACAAATAAGAAATATCATTAGTTAAGGTGTCACTTTGGTTTACAGCCCTTGCAAGGTGAAGGATGGTGCATTAATTTTAAGATTTTTTTGTATTAAAATATTCCCCAATCCCAGGTAAAACTACTATTTTTCAAATGTCTATAACTGGAAAGAGATGTGAAAGTTAAAAAATAAATAATGAAACACTATACATAAAGACACATGAAATTTACAAAATAAATCACGAAACACTGTAAATAAAAACACATGAAATTTAAAAAATATATCAAGAAACATTCCATCATTTATAACAACATTCGAGAAACAAGTAAGGATATGAAGATGATAGCAACTGACACTTTCCAAGTGAGGTCACAGCTCAAACTTGGATGCATCAACAACCTTAACACTGCCTGATACTACTTGTGTGACACAGTTATACCACAAGAAATGTGGATGCTACCGCTGTGACAAAGTACTTCTAGAGGCAAAGAAGTTCTCTACCAAAACAGAATAGATGGACATACTAGATATCTTCTATCAATAATCTACATCATAATCAACACTGTACACTTACTGCCCCTATATGTCAATAGTATTCAATCATCCCCATCATTAACACTTTTCTGCCAGGTTTCCCAAATGTGATAAGATGTTTCTCCCAGATTTTCTAAGCCTTCCACATCAACTAATTCCCAACTCATTGTTCATCACCAGCTTGCTCCTTACCCAGTCTCCTCACATGCCTAAACCACCTCTGTCTTTGATTCTATTTTCCAACCTCTCATAAGCTATTAATATCGGACATAGCAAGAATGATTAACTGTCACATGTTTAAAAGAAACATTAGGTAAAAAGGTAACAAGGAAATAAAAGCTTTTATCCAGCTTACTGTGTTTCCAAGTCATCATCTCAATGCCTGACATTTGAGAACCAGTACCACGCATAAACTTCATTACCAATTCTTTACATGACTAAAAACCACCAGTTCATATAACAGTTAGCCAAACCATTCTTTAAGTCTGGCCCATCTAATAAATTTTGTCCAAACTCTACCACAGCAGCAGTCAAAAAAGACACACCATGGCAAACAGCAAGGATACAGTGTTTCTAATGTACACTGAGATGAGTAACCTTTGAGCATAATACCACAGGTTTCACAGCAAACTTCGCACACCAATAAAGTTTTGCACCACACAGCTTTGTCCAATATAAGCTATAAAATATTTGTTCCATATCAGCTATAGCTATATTTGTTCAATATAAGCTACAGAGAAAACAGGCCAGGTAGGTTTGACCAGAACCACTGCTATGAGTACCAATTCAAAATGATTCTGCCTGCAACCACAAGTCAATGTAACCCTACTGCAGTACGCTTAACAATAACGACTTACTCAGAATGAAATTCTAACATAAAACTTGCACTGATCTTGTCAACTATATCTAGGATTACCAGCAAAGTAACAGCACATTCTGCTATGACTAGGACTACAGCAAGAGGATATTTATAACGCCTGTCCACGCTCAAACAGCCATAAAGACGACCCCAATGATGTGAGGAATGCAGTCACTGAATATTCTGATCTTTAACTGAATATGCTATTAACAGACTTCAACCATGAGACCTGGTGCAACAAAAAAGTTCAATAACAGAAATATGATTTTGGCATGCATAAAGCTTTGGCTAACAAATAATTTATCCAATTCACCACTCATGAAAAATCTTCTTGCATATGACCCAAAATTAATTATTTTGGTTAGGCTACTGGCATTAACAGGCAGTTTGTTTGGTTAATATCAAATATTTCAAAAAGTTAATTATGCTTGAATGTGCTTGTACAACTACTGCACACTGATCTATGCAGGACCTATTTCACAATCAAGATGATTTCAGTGTGGGACTAATTCGATAAACATCAGTGCTGCCTACATCAGTTTTGAAATATACCAAATTTATTTTTGGATGTTCGACATTTACAGTACCGGTATTGGATAATTTTCAAATCAGGGTTACAGTATGTACATATATGAAAAAATTGACACTTGTCATCATATCAGCTTCTCTTTATCCTCCATACAAGCCCTCAATTTTAAATACAGTACTGACACTCTATGCTTTTAGACATTTCAAGAACTTAGTCTTGAAAAGTCAAAAAGAACAGTTATCAATATTAAGCACATTTTGGGTGAAAGATTAATCCTGCTATATTCTGTCAGTAATAGGTGTCACAAAATTAGATATTATACTACTTAATGTCTAGAAACAGTCTGGTAATACTGAAGATTTAATTATAACTAAGACAAGATGCACAGTATCTGCTGGTAAGGTGTTCTGAGTAAGCAAATTTAAACTTTCATAATTTTTGTGTTCTCCATCAGGTGGAAATAGTGTACAGCATCAGCTGTTTATGACTTGTCAAGACTAATTCTTAATAACTCCAAAAAAAAAGTCAATACAGTCAATATATCTCATGCAAAAATAAAGGAGGGTCATCTATCAAACAGCAGCAATTATATCACATATGAATGTATTGTAGGCATTTCAGAGTTCTGTCTGAGTCACATGGAACACCATTATCTTGCCTGTCAACAGACCTCTTGGTTTTGACAATGCATTTTTGATTGTTTCAATGAAGCCCTGTGAAAATTAATGCAACCTGACTCGTATGTTCAGCTAGGCTACATACTTTCAAAAGGTTTTCCTAGCAGCAATAATGAGCACGGAGCATTGTACATGAATAGTTGTTACCGACAGCACAGCCTTGGTGAATGGGATATTCCATCTTTCTATGTCACACCTCATGAGCAACAAAGTGTTGAGACACTTAGGCCATCGTTGTCCTATGCCCAAAAGATTTTACTTACAACAGAATACTGGAAAACTGGTACATCTGGTATAAAAAAAAAAAAAAACAGCCACTTCATGTCTCAAGTTCAATTTTCAACAATGTGCCTACTTCTAGGCGGTCCTGGTCGTTTCAGCCGTAAGTCATTCAGGCCATAACATCCAAAACAACGTAAGACGTTATATTTATGTGATTTACCGTCATTTTATTTTTATGTTTTACGTACATTCCCTAGGGGCTGGTATTAAACACAGAGACCACTTTGCATGTAAACGTGCTTGTGGCCCAAATGACTTACAGCCGAAACGACTCGACCTCCTTCTAGGAAAGCCTAGAAATCATTACAACATGACCTAGGCTACACAAATATAATTCTGGACTTTCCACCAAAGTCCTGCTTAAGTAGCTTATGCTGGGTTACTCTTCACAACTATGGACACCACTCTCACCATTATAAACTAAACAGGCCTAGGCCACAGATTAACTAACCCTAACAGGCTAGCATACGACACATAAGGGTTGCTGCCGAAGCCATCAAAGCATACTTCATAAATGGTTAAAAAGGCCTACCCATTTAAGAAGGGCATATGTTAAGTTTACGGCAGCGTGGGCCGATAGGTTTAAGATTGACCTCTTTTTTGGCCATAGCCTAATATTCTACATGCCAAAAAATGTTGCTATTCAATGCAACCTTCAATGCACAACCTGGACGTAACATTGCAGGAAAAAATATATAAATTTAATTCTCCAGGAGGAGCCTTCTGCAACGTAGGCCTACGCTACAACAATTAACTTTGGTGGGCCTACCAGCTTTTGAGCCTAATATAAACCTACTAGTGACTTACTAGGGACCGTGAAATCATATTTTGGTTCCTAAACACCATTTTGACTTTGCTTGATTAGTAGACAATATTAAGTTTTGAAAAGTAAATAAGAAAAAAGCAATTCTTTAAATTTACTTTTCTTATTCTACATTTACAATTGTGGAAAATAATACACTATAATACTTCTGCCTGAACATTTTAAATGTAAATAAACTGTAAATATTTACGTGGAATAACTTACGTTTGCAATATTTCATAGATACTGAGAATTTAACAGCGGCCAAAACACCAATTCATTGACGTACTTGACAGGTAAGAAGAGTTCCAATAATATCTTACCAATTAATTTAACTATTTTTTTTTTTTTTTGTTATTTAGCATTTATGTCATTTCATTTTAGATATGGAATAAGACAAAGAGAGCGAGAGTGTTAACAAAAGTTATCGTAATTTATCAAGAGATATAAGTCGAATACATTTACCAAACTTAAGCTTCCTTATTTTAGCCTGAACCGAAGATGAAGATGTGCTTCAGAAAAGAAAAAACTTAGAGAGCAAACTTTCCTCTAAATCGGAAATGCCATATTTGATAAAGTCAAAGAGTAAGTGCGTTGGAACAGGTTGTAATGAAAATAAAAGTAGCAGTAATTCAGGTGTTGTCAAACTAGTTGTAGAATTAGCAGTACTAAAAAAAATAATCTGCACGCACAAAGAAAGAAAGAGAGAGTGTCTCTCTCTCTCTCTCTCTCTCTCTCTCTCTCTCTCTCTCTCTCTCTCTCTCTCTCTCTCTCTCTCAGCTCTCACACAAACACACACACACACACGTAAGCACGCACGCACGCGCACACACATGAATACCTTCATAAAAAATAAAAATAGTGCATTGGTGAGGTAATTCTAACAAAACCTGGATGAAACTATTGATAGTCGCAAGAAAGCAGGACTTCAACATCTCCAGAGAAAAATTTTGCAAAGAAAGACTATTATTAAATTTGCATTTGACTTGTGTTGTTCAGAGTGTTAGAATCAATGGGAAATGAAACCGATTTGTCCTCGAAATAAAGAGAAGACTAGTGTTACAAGCCACTAGACGACCTTGAACGCACTCTGAACCTCGTCTGATTTCCCTACAGGCCTAGGCTTCTTGACTTTGCAATTATTATATAAAAAAAACACATACTGCATGTAAATTAGCATTCATGATATTGGTAAAAATGATCAAGGTGGTACAAAAAATGCTTCTTAAGAGTTTCACGACTGAATAAAACACTTCCTACAATGAAGGATTCATCTTGCACAAAGATTTGGGATAACTTTTTCTGTATCTTATTTTGTAAGGCGCATCCGAAGAGTATGCTTGGTATTTCAATAAAAATCGTAATCTAAATAACCATCAAATAGGCAAATGCACAATAAAGCTTACCTTTGCGAGACAGGACTAGTTTGAATTCCAGTAACTCAAGCCTTGTGTAGGCCTCGGGTGAATATATAGCCTACACTCTTAGATTGACATCCTAGAACAACGCTAAGTCAACCACACAGGTTCTGTCACTTTCTTCGTCTGATTTCTGAGCCATTTTCAGTCAAATTGCTATCACTTGGTCACTACATTACTATAGATTTAAGTTACTGATCAGCGGAGAGTCTCACGCGAAAATGAGGTGGTGGAAAATTTTCAACTCTTCAGTAAACCATCGATCATTTTTCTTTCCTTCCAGCCATTCATGAGTGCCAGACGTACGACATCTTATAAAGGTAAACCTCAAATGCACAAGAGCAATTAAAGCTTAGCACTGATGATTCTGTTTGCTATGTTTACTGTATTTTCTGATTGTTTAAATTTTTCCTTTGACATATTAATATATGCTGTTAAGTCGTTAATTTACAACTGTGGTGACACTCTAAAGTTTTAGGCCCACATTCGGTACGATTTCATTCAACCTTAAGCCCTCCTGCCCTAGCTTTGAATAAGACCAAGTTACAGTGCTGAGGAGTTTACTAACTTACTTAAATGTACCATGAAGTCAAGAAACATTATATTCTTTCCAACAAAGTGCAGTTGAGAAACAATCAACTATATTTCCTGCACCAATTCTTTTGGGTGATGCCACACGGGTTCACAAATACGCAATTAAAAAGTTTAACACATATAATTAATATTTAAAGGACACAACAATCATCCAAGTTACATTAAGAAGCAAGAAAACATTAACATATTACTGCAAAAAATTGACAAAACGTTACGTTACTTCGATAGAGGAAAACATAAATGGCAAAAAGGATTTCAGAATATTCTTATGAAGAAATTACTGCAATCACGACGACAGTTCACGAGGTGATGGGGCTGGATTTTACGAGAACTTCTTCTCTAACTTGCCTTTCTGGAGTTTGCTGCGAAACAGGCAGAGCTTCATGTTCTCACCCTGGAAGAAAACTCGGGAGGTATATTGGATAGCACAGTTGTCACATCTACAAAACTACAGGGTTACGTAACAAACCATCAACTAAAACACAAACATTAAGTTGTTTAATCGTAACCCAACATACAAAAAAAAAGGGTTTCTCCAGAAGGCAAGCTTAAACTACTGGCATGTGCCCTTACAACGAGAAAATAACATAACAGGAAGAAGTTTGACAACACTGCAATCAGACGTCATTTAATTTTATAGAGATGGATAAAATTTGAAAAGGTGTTTTACTACTTTAGATATTAATGTACTAATTTATACAAACTCATTGCTATAGTTAATATAATGAAAAACTTCTTCTGTGGAGCAAAACAATCACATCAACGTATTTTTTTCATAGAAACTGGGAAATACATCAAAATAAGTATTCAAGAAAACTAGGAAATTTTATTCAAGGGGAATAAATGGCAATTTTTGACAACAACGAATTCGTTTGATAACAGCTGTAAAGGTCAGATGGACTGTTTCATTCTCAAATAATTATTCTGAATATTGAAAAATTACCGTGAAAACTAACCCCCATGTCTATTTACGTGGTCCTTGACAATGGCTATATTGAAAAAAAATTGGTGCTATATACTTTGGTTACCCATAAATATATTAACGTTTTCTTCTCATTCATAGAAAATGAATCTGTAATTATGGTGAACTATGTTAAATTACGCAATTGCCTAAATAAATTCAAGTATTAATTATATCCTTATAAATTGTGAAAATTAGCCCAAATCAATAAATAAATAAATAAATTTTTACGTCTCTATTGAGCAGATTAAAATTACAAAGTGCACCCATATGATATGAAAGCATCCAATAAGTAAAAGAATGTCGACCAACTTTTCAGTTTAAAAACAATAATTAAACTCTCCAATAATTAATTGGCCTTTGCTTAAAATGTACCATAAACATAATCTAGAATGTACTTTTATAATCAAATATACAAAGGAAAACCTGGTAAGGAAAATAAAAACTCTGTTATTATTATTTCTTTTTATATAAATTATTACATTTACTGTGACTAGTTCGCGCTCTAGATAAGTGGTTTACGTAAGAGACACGCACACAGTAATAATATTGCTTGGAATGCTTAAGCATAAGTCACAAAGATGTTTCAGACACATGTCTCCTCTTCATGTCTGAGAGAAGTGAAATGATATCTCGAAAATATCTGTGAAATTCAGTAATACAATGATAATAAAAACTCGTGGTGGAAGACTTCCCGAATCAAAGTATAAATAAGTGTTTTGCTGATGTTTTATACATAAAAAGAATTCTAAAGGAATCATCTGCAAAACATGAAATGGAGATAAAAAAAAAAAGTGGAACAATTATGTTGATCAGACTAATGATAACCTTTATGAACTGATTGTGGCCCTTGAAACAAATAATGACCTCCGGTACTAATAATCCCCTTGAAGGCCATACATGAGATTAGCAAGTTTGGCGCGAGAGGTGATGATGAAGGATTCGATCCCACACTCGTTCGTCCCTCGTTTGATCCTGAAGTAACCTCCCTCGCCCCACTGGGATCCCCAGGAATTGGCCACGAGCTGCAAAGATAAAGACAGAAATGAAATACCACTTATTTGTGTCAGTTCTGTCTCACGTTTTCTGTTCAGTGACTTGAAAACGGGTCAGCAAGGAACGTGAGACTATTAGATCCAAAACACTCATGAAAAATCCGATCCTAAGCCGATCTCTGTTACTTACCCAGTACTTAATGTGGTTCGATCCCCTCACTCGGGAGCTCCCCCACCCGATGATCCTGACGGAATGAGTTGCCGTATCGCCGCCTTTCATACGATCGCCGGTCAGACCGGAATAGCTGTAAATACCGCTGTTGTACATGAAGAGGTCGCTATGAACGGTCATCAAAGCTGTCGACGAGAGGAAAATGGAGTCGAATGATAAAAGATTCTGAATTGTCTCGTCCACATGTCAGACATAACGTGACAACTGGCAAATAAATTTGTAATACCAAATCGATTTATACGGTTTTGGTGTTTATTTACTGAAACTAAGATCAGGACGGATGAGAAAAGTGACGTGTTAAGATCTAGTGCTAGTGGCGTCTTACCTTGGACGGGTCCATTGTGCATAATCTCCCACTGGATATCCTCCTCCGTGCTAGCAATTCGGTACGCGGGCTCGAACCTGTATCGATCCTTGGCCTGCAAAGAGCGTGTATAGCAAGACTGGAAATTGAAAATGTTCAAACTAGCTCCTAAAGACCATTTTCTTTTATTGCGCGCGTGTGTGTGTGTGTGCGTGTGTGTGTGTTTAACTTACAAATTCTATCTCAGTCAAGGGGCAACGAACTGAACTCACCTGACAAGTAAGCTGGGAAAGGTCGTTTCTCCTGATGAGACATTTGGGCACTTTCCCGGAATTTCCGCTCTCGTATTTGTAACATTCTTCCCTTACAATGCTGCAGATAATCATTATAATTATGTATATTATACATAATTATCTTTATTATAAGTTTTCCATGTATAGCAACACATTAGCCCAAAACAGACACTAGGAGGTCCAGTCTTCTTAGTTAAACATTAACGTATTTCTTGTTTTTGTTTATCAAGATATAAAACATGTTTATGACATCTTAGCAAGATATCCCGTGCTGGATAATCTAAAGATGATTGTAACTATTACTAAAAAAGAATAACAACAATATAGAAATGTATGAATCAAAAAATAGTTACGAAAATTTACCCATCGGCCCTTAGATAATTCCAGGCTCTGTCTATGTGACCTCCCTCACAGCCCTTCTGGCCTAGCTCTGCACAGCTGAGCAGATTCTGAGCGGACAGTTCCATTCCTTCGAGACCTTTGACCAGAATCGATAGCCTAAGATGCAAAGCGTTTTGAGTTACTTTGTATTTATACGATTTCATAAAATAAATATAAGCATCACCTAACTCGTTTTAGTAGGTAAAACACTGACTAGCTCGTTTCAGTAGTTGTAAAACAATTTAGCTCGCTTCCAGAGAGTCACTGTCTGTCCAACGTTGCGTCGAAGGGAGAACTCACCTGTCCTGGGCTACTCCGAGGGTGGAGAACACCCACGAGGATCCGCACCATCCCTGATTGCAGACGTCTGCTATGAGTCCTGCCCATTCGACCTTCTCCCTGGCGTCAAAGCTCTCTGGAATCTGGGAAACGTCCGGGTCGAGTCGAATCGGGTGCATTTCGTGCGACTGGTTTATAATGAGAACAGAAAATGTTTTGTTTGAATCTCTGTCATCGCTTGTGAGAACTTTCGATGGCAATGATTCCCCAAAGGAGTTAAAATTGTTGTACATGATGAGAATGAATTTGAAGCTTAGTCTTCAGGTTATCATGCAGAAACAAGTACGTATTCTCAGGCGTTTATATTGCATGACCACGACAAGACTATGTTAGAAAACAAATCTCCTTGAAAAGATCCTGCATCTGTTAGCCCTAAAGTTACTGCAGTGAATGCGAGAAGAAGAATTACTTCTAACGGAATTCACGGAGATGAACAATATTTTTCCCAGTTTTTACGCGACATTCCTGCCAGCATCTAAAATTGTACCAGAGAACCGTAAGTCTGTGAATTGTAATCTGTTCTTTGAAACTTAGATAAATAAATTAATTAATAAACAAATAAATAAAAAAGTGACACAGATACACAACCGGGCGTCATCTCGTTTGGCCGTCACAGAAAAGAAGCTATTACTAACTTATCCATGAATAGAGAGGAGGAAGAGCATCCTTGGCGTCTGACGTCTTACCTTGTCCTGAGGGCTGAATGTTCCTGTCCTAAGCCTGAGGCCGTCCTTGGCCTTTCTGCCCCAGAACCCTGGATGCATGGCCGCAGTCCAGCCGTACTTCCTTGGAGTCTTGTTGATGGTCGACACGATTAATTCGTCCGTCATACACAGGTCTTCCTGACACTTTATTTCCCAGTCATCGCAGTGGCTGTGATTATGAATATCAATTATGAATTATTTGATTGGAACAACCTTCATAATTGTATTTCTGGTGCGACATGTATTTTCAGTGGTGCACTATAATTATTACACCGTATGATATTTGTATATTAATTTGCTATTTACTAAAGAACACAACAAAAATTTAACTAAGGTTTTCGATTCCGATAGCGTTGACTCTCGAATTTTAATCCTTTTCTGCAAACAATCAATAATGGGTGACAGTGTCGCTGAAAAAAAAAATGACAATGAAATGAAACTGGAACACAAATAATCTTCAGTGAAAACTGTGTTCGTGAAAGATTACGCCCCTGGGGCATAAGCAGTTAGATATGAATAGAAATATGAACACAAATGTTGTAGAATTATATCTGAAAAGACATTCATCTTACCATTCATTGCAGTTGACCATCAGCGATGCCCCAGCTATGTTACAGTCTTTGAAAAACAAAAAAACAAAAATTCAATAAACAAGCATTCTTAAAAGCATGATAATCAATTCTTAAAAGCATGATAAAAATTCTTAAAAACATAATCAATTAGTTCTTAAAAGCATGATAAACAATTCTTAAAAGCATGCTAAATAGATAAATATAAGCAACTGAAGAAATACTGCCTTCGTTGTATTTAATTCTATTTTGCAAGCAAAAGTTTTCTGGTTACGTTCATTAACCATTTTCCGCTTTAAATGCATCTTGACTCGATAAGTATATAAATAAAATAAATAGATATATAAAATATATAAATGAAAGTATGTTTAATACAACTTACCACCTTGTGGTTTGACCTCAGGAGCGTCATTCGGGTAGGGAACTGTGGTCACTTCAGCAGGCAGCGAGTGGTTCCTCTTTCGGCCCAAACAGACTTCGAAGAAGTCCGGGCAGCAGTCGTCTTCCGAGTGCTCTTCGTCATTCAGGCAGAACTCGTCGCAGTAGCAGTACCCGCCCCGGATGGGCACTTCGCAGGAGTCCATGCGGTCTTCGCAGCATTCGGAAGGTTGCCTGAGGGAGAAGAAGAGTCGACGCTGTCTTAATGTTCTCTGAAGGAGGAGGCGTTGCTTTTGATGTCATGAAATGTTCTCTGAAGAAGGAGAAATGGTTCATGGTGTCATTGAATGTCTGAAAGAGAAGGCTCGGTTTATGAGTCATTAGATGTTCCCTGAAGAATTAGAAATTGTTCACTGAAGAATTAGAAATTGTTCATGGTGTCATTAAATTTTCCCCGAAGGAATAGAAATTGCTCATTGCGTACTAAAGGTTTCCTGAAGGAACAGAAATTGTTCAAGACATCATTAAATGTTCCCTGAATGATCAGAAATTGTTCATGATGTCATTAAATGTTCCCTGTAAGAATAGAAATTGCTCATTATGAAGTAAAGGTTTCCTGAAGGAGCAGAAATTATTCGCGATGTCACTCAATGTTGTCTGGCGGGATGTGGTGGCTTCTGTATTATCATTTTACTAACCTATTTTCGTCGAAATCAGAATAGATAAAGAAAGACCGAGAGGTTACGATTCCCCAGTTTTTATCGCTTATCACCTCTCCAGATGATCTGGCAGGATGCTCTTCTCTCTGTTTATGGAGATGTTAGTAACAGCTCCTTTCCTGTGATGGCGAGAGGAGATGGCGACGTCCGGTCGTGTACGTGTGTCGCGCGAGCCTTGATGATAACAGTGGCGTGATGTATTCTCTAGTATTCTAGCGATCATCCGACTTATTTATATTTATTTATTTGTTTATTTATTTACGTTTTTGTCTTCGGGGTTGTTACCCCTTGACCAGAACCCACTAATACAGGTCAGCCAGACAAGTCATTGACGATGACTCACCAGAGTTTACCGCATAAAGTGAGCCATAGCCCACGATGAACCAAGGATAGTTAAATATTCAGTACTATTGTAAAAAAATATATATATATATATATATATATATATATATATATATATATATATATATATATATATATATATATATATATATATATACTGTACATGCTTATGTCACTAAATAGCGCGTGACAATATATTTAGCCAAGGCCTCAGGAAAAATAAAAGGAGTACCAAGTGCTTTCGTGTTCTTTCAGCACATTTTCGAGGTACAATGAGAGACAACCATCATGTTCTTCTTCTTCATGGGTAAAACTAATAGAAGTTCAGTTTGAAAAGAAATGTATTCACATTTCCGGTTAGAGGCCATATACGGAAAGTATCATCTACATACCTAAACCACAGAACACCATATAGTAAAATATTAGGTAAAAATCTAGTTTTAAAAAATTCCATGTATAAATTACTTAAAACAGTCGAAAGAGGATTTCCCATTGCCTTACCAAATTTTTGTGTATAAAATTTTCCATCAAAAGTAAAAACCGATTCATAAATGCAAAGTTTAACCGGTTCGAAAGTGTTATGGGTGGACAAGGGTAAATCATAATTATCTAAACTTCTGATAAATATTCAAGCAAGTCATTTATAGGTACCTTTGTAAAGATACAACATCAAAGCTAATCATTTTAAACTTAAGATTAATAGTTGTGCTATTTAGTTTTTCTACCAGATCTACATTATGTTTAATATAAGAGTTCGAAATGCTTCCTACTAAAGGTGAAAGAATCTTAGCCAGCCATTTTGACAACTTGTAACCATATCTCCAACTTTAAATTTTCTATGGAGGAGTAAACATTCTCCGTGATTCATTAAATGTTCCCTAAAGCACTACACATTGTTTATGATATCATTAAATGCTCCCTGAGTGATCAGAAATTGCTCATGATGTCATTAAATGTTCCCTGAATGATCAGAAATTGTTCATGATGTCGTTAATGTTCCCTGAAGGAACAGAAATTTTGCGTGATGTCATTATGAAATGTTCCCTGAAGGAGTAGAAATTTCTCTTTGCGTACTAGAGGTTTCCTGAAAGAAAAGAAATTGTTTAAGACATCATTAATGTTCAGAAATTGTTCATGACGTCATAAAATGTCCCTTGAAGGAGCAGAAATTGTTCAAGAAATCACTAAATGCTCCCTGAATGATCAGAAATTGTTCATGATGTCATTGAATGTTCCCTAAAGGAACAGAAATTGTTCAAGACATCACTAAATGTTCCCTGAATGATCAGAAATTGTTCTTGGTGTCATTAAATGTTCCCTGAAGGAACAGAAATTGCTCATTATTATGTACTAAAGGTTTCCTGAAGGAGCAGAAATCATTCACGATGTCACTCAATGTTGTCTAACGGGATGTGGTGGCTTCTGTATTATCATTTTACTAACCTATTTTCGTCGAAATCAGAATAGATAAAGAAAGACCGAGAGGTTACGATTCCCCAGTTTTTATCGCTTCTTATCACCTCTCCAGATGATCTGGCAGGATGCTCTTCTCTCTGTTTATGGAGATGTTAGTAACAGCTCCTTTCCTGTGATGGCGAGAGGAGATGGCGACGTCCGGTTGTGGACGTGCGTCGCGCGAGCCTTGATAATAACAGTGGTGTGATGTATTCTCTAGTATTCTAGCGAACATCCGACTTATTTTATTTATTTGTTTATTAATTTACGTTTTTGTCTTCGGGGTTGTTATCCCTTGACCAAGACCCACTGATGCAGGTCAGCCAGACATGTTATTAACGATGAATCACCAGAGTTTACCGCATATAGGGAGTCATAGCCCATGATGAACCAAGGGCAGTTGAATATATAGTACTATTGTAAATATATGTATACATAAATAATATATATATATATATATATATATATATATATATATATATATATATATATATATATATATATATATATATATATATACATATATATGTCACTAAATAGCGCGTGACAATATATTTAGCCAAGGCCACAGGAAAAATAAAAGAAGGTGTTCCTTCAACACATTTTCGAGGTACAATGCTAAAAACACAGAGAATATCCAACAAAGTAAACATAAAAGCTGAAAAAAATGTAAACACAAATATCCAAGATCCGGTTAAAACTAGTACAGCAGGCATAGTACAGCTCAACAGGTGATTCAAAAGAAAAAATCTTACAAATCTCTTTAACAACACATGCGTCTAATTTGTACATACCCTGGCTTACTACATTCTGTAAGTCACCGTGATATTTAATCAAAGCAGATTCAACAACATTTTTACGCGTTATATTGTTACAATATAAAACAGCTTTTGCCCCCTCCCAATGAATCATATGATTACAATTATTAAAGTGTAAAAATTAAGCATTCGACATTTGTCCCATTCTCTTACTATATCTGTGTTGCTTAATTCTCGTCTCCAGTCCATTCCCAGATTGTCTTATATAAAAACACTTGCAATTCATGCAAGGAACCCTGTAAATGCAGCGGTGAGAAACTCTGGGAGAATTCCTTATGAATATATTTTTCGGGGTATTTGAAAATTTAAAAAACATTAATATTAAAATTCTTGCAAAAATTTGGAACCCTACATAGGAGACCACTATATGGTAAAATAAGTACATTTTGATTGTTAAAAGCCATTTTGGGAGTTACTGAATAAAAAGTTTGTTGTGCTTTTTGTAAAGCACATTCAACAAAATATTTGGGGTATTTTAATTTTTCTGATATGTTAAAAATATTTTCAAACTCTTCTTGAAGAAATTCAGGGCTGGAAGAAAAAGTGGCCTTCTTTACTTGATTGCTATGGTTAGAATAATGATGGATGTATGAATTCACATTTGTAGGTTTCCTATTAACTGAGTATTTAAAGCCATTTACTGTACGGTGAACATTTGCATCTAAAAATGAGAGACAACCATCATGTTCTTCTTAAGTAAAATTAATAGAAGTTACCAAACTGTTCAGTTTGAAAAGAAATGTACTCACATTTTCGGTTAGAGGCCATATGCAGAAAGTATCATCTGCATACCTAAACCACAGAACACCATATGGTAAAATATTAGGTAAAAATCTAGTTTTAAAAAATTCCATGCATAAATTACTTAAAACAGGCGAAAGAGGATTTCCCATTGCCATACCAAATTTTTGTCTATAAAATTTTTCATCAAAAGTACAAACCGAATCACGAGTGCAAAGTTTAACCAGTTCTGAAGTGTTATGGGTGGACAAGGGTAATTACCTAAACATTCTGATAAATATTCAACCAGTCATTTATAGGAAACCTACAAATGTATGAAGAACAACATGATGATTGTCTCTCATTTTTAGATCCATCATTATTCTAACCAAATAGCAATCAAATGTGAATTCATACACTCATCATTATTCTAACCATAATGAAAAAGAAGGCCACTTTTTCTTCCATGTTTTTAAGAGCTTTACGTATCTGCAGCCCTGAATTTCTTCAAGAAGAGTCTGAAAATATTTTTAACATATCAGAAAAATTAAAATACCCCAAATATTTCGTTGAATGTGCTTTACAAAAAACACAAAAAACTTTTATTCAGTACCTACCAGAATGGCTTTTAACAATCAAAATGTACTTATTTTACGATATAGTGATCTCCCATGTAGGGTTCCAAATTTTTGCAAGAATTTTAATATTAATGTTTTTAAATTTTCAAATGCCTTGAAAAATATATTAATAAGGAATTCTCCCAGAGTTTTTCAGGCCTGAATTTACAGGGTTCCTTGCATGAATTGCAAGTGCTTGTATATAGGACAGTCTGGGAAGGGACTGGAGACGAGAATTAAACAACACAGATATAGTGTGAGAACGGGACATATGTCGAATGCTCTATTTTTACACGTTAATAATTTTAATCATATGATTCACTGGGAGGGGGCAAAAGTTGTTTTATACTGTGACAATATAACTCGTAGAAATGTTGTTGAATCTGCTTTGATTAAATATCACGGTGACTTACTGAATGTAAGCCAGGGTATGTACAAATTAGACGCATTTGTAAAGAGATTTGTAAAATTTTCTTTTTAATCACCTGTTGAGCTGTTCTATTTTTACTAGTTTTTTCGATACACCAAATTTTGTTCGCTTTGTTAGATATTCTCATGTTTGCTGTACCTAAAATG
Source organism: Macrobrachium rosenbergii (assembly GCF_040412425.1). Lineage (NCBI taxonomy): Eukaryota > Metazoa > Arthropoda > Malacostraca > Decapoda > Palaemonidae > Macrobrachium > Macrobrachium rosenbergii. The sequence continues at coordinate 30,801,030 of NC_089791.1, read as the reverse complement.
TGTTGAAAGAACACAGCAGATTCTTTTATTTTTCCTGGCTTGTGTTTTATCATATACACAATTGTTCAAATTTTATGTAGAACTAAAAGGACCTCATTCAAACTGGATGGTATCTAAAGTTTCGGTGTTTTTTGGACAAACAGTCCACATTATCATTCCGTACCATTATCAAGTACGGATGTTGATAATGTGAAAAATCAAGAAAGCTTGTTGACAGAATAAAAACTCCATTAGATACTCCAGTTTGAATGAGGTCTTTTATTTTTTCTCTATATATATATTTATATATATATATATATATATATATATATATATATATATATATATATATATATATATATATATATATATATATATATATATATATATATATATATATATATATACATATATAGGTTACTTAAAGAAAAATTTCTTTTCATTTACTGGATGCATGAGGTATTCTGAGTAATCTTCATTACAGTTTGTTAAGATACTGTTTGAAACAACACAAATATAGTTCTTACCCTCGCTATCGATAGAAAAATTAAGTTGTGTCATATGAGACTTATTTTTTTAACAGAATAACTGGCACTGATAAATAAACAGGTTACTGGTAGACTACCATTACAATAAAATTAATGCAAAACTGAAACAGTTAATGCAAAGTAGCAGCCAAGGATCGCAGCCATGGTAAAGGAGGGTGTAGGTCTTGCAACTTCATCCCTATAAAAGATTCGCTGAGAGCTGGGCGGTTAATTGGTTAATCATAAATATGAGGTTATTATTATGGGATGCTCCAGGGTCAAGACCCCACGCTGGCATAAGACCAGCTTACTTTATGCGGAAAGTCAGGACAAAAAAATGTTATCATTGTTTCACCAGGTTTATGGAAAAAGATTTTAAGAGAAAACGCCTTATTATTATTATTATTATTATTATTATTATTATTATTATTATTATTATTAAAAAGGATGGCTGTATTATGCGAATTTATCTTATACAGTATCTTTTCTATTTTCCTTATAATTCTCTTTTCAGGCTCAGCGTCCGAGGACGCCTCAGTTCTTATATCTGTACGACCACCATGCGTTTCTCAAGAGGATTTCCTGCCACGCCCAAGAGGGAGCCATCTTTAGCCATGCCAGGACTGCCCATAACCAGAGAATTGCAAGAAAAGATATAATCACGAATATGGAAATAAATACTGTAGAAATTAAATCAAGTAAAGGGAAATCAAACTATCTTACGAACATTATCTCATAATTATCGAAGCAGCACGTAAGTGTGGAACTCTAGAGAAAATACTGGAGAAGGATGAGTCAACCCAAATCGAGAGAGAGTCAGCAACCTGCGGACATTGCTCTGGGGAAGTTGATGATGAAGGAACTTGCTGACGCATGGTTCCATTATGAATGCTCAGGTATCGAGGTCAGATACACACCCATACTTCGTAGTGACGACATGTTTTACATCTGTAATCATTGCAAGAGGCCTGAACAAAGAACACATAAAAAACTCATTGAAGATGAACTTGAAGAAATAAAAGGAAACAGAGATATTAACAAAGTTGATTCAGGATTCGTCTCAGAAAACTAGTGATGTAATGATCAACGTAGATGAAATCCAAAACAAAATTGACAATATTGATAAAGGTGTAAAGACAATGACAAACGTGGACAAAACTTATGCTGAATCATTAAAGACAAAATGAAGTGTTTCTGATCAAATCTACAAACGACGAGAGCACAGCAGAAAGTGAAAAGAGACACATTATGAGTAAAATAACGATGCCAGGTGAGCAGGTTAAAACAACAAGAGATTTCCAGACAGGAAAAACTTAGAAAAAGCAAAAATGGAGATTCAGAAAATCAGCAATATATCAGTAAATGAGAAGGGTAAACTTAAACCAAAAATAAAAGTAGTCTATGTCCCGAAGGACGAAGACGACATTGTCGATAACATTGTAAAGAAAAAATCCATGGATAGGTAACCTCTTTTCTGAAAATGACGACCTAAAAATTGTAAAGGAAATGATAGCCAAAGATGACAAATATAAACACTATATCATCAAATGCATACCACAGATACGAAAGGCTATCTGTGATAAGAGGTGACAAATTGTTGACACTGTATAGCCATTGCAAAGTATAAGACTGTTATATGCCCTATCAATGCTATAAATGTCAGGAATTTGATCATAGCGCAACAAATTGTAGAAATGACCAAGCTTGCCCTAGATGTGGAGAAAATCACAAATTGAATGTGCTAGTAGCATCTTCAAGTGTAAAAACTGTGTCAAGAAAGGCCATAGTGATACTAAACATAAAATGATGGCAATACGTGCACAGTATATAAAGAACATGTGTCAAAGGTGAAAAATAATACGGACCGCGGCTTTGACTAATAATCTTCTATGCAATTTAATAAACATACAGTCCGTATAAAACTAACGCTATTACAAATCTTAAAATAAAAATCTAGATATATGCATGCTAACGGAGACCTGGCTAAGAATAACGTAATGATTATCCTAAAATAAAATGACCTGTACCAAGAGAAAAAAAGGTGGTGGAACTCAAAAAACAAAGTAAATGAACCAAAATGTAAATACATCATCAAAAATTACACATAAACAAACACATACAAATCATAAGAGTTTATAAACCACCAAGCACAAGTAAAGAGATCATTCCTAGATGAATTCAGTGACTTCCTCGACTTGCTAGCTGATAATAACATAGATATACCGATTTGTGGTGACTTCAACCTATATCTGGATGATACCGATGACAAACATGTCAAAAATTTATGAAAACACGACCTTGAAAGCCACGACCTCGTAAATGTTTCAAAAGAATTTATCGAGTTACAAAATTACGACCTCATAAATGTTACAAATGTTGCAATTTATAGAGTTACTTGAAAGCCACGACCTCGTAAATGTTTCAAAGAATTTATCGAGTTACTTGAAAGCCACGACCTCGTAAATGTTGCAAAGAATTTATAGAGTTACTTGAAAGCCACGACCTCGTTTCAAAATAAATGTTTCAAAGACCTCGTAAATTTTCATTTAAGAGTTACTTGAAAGCCACGACCTCGTAAATGTTTCAAAGAATTTATAGAGTTACTTGAAAGCCACGACCTCGTAAATGTTTCAAAGAATTTATAGAGTTACTTGAAAGCCACGACCTCGTAAATGTTTCAAAGAATTTATAGAGTTACTTGAAAGCCACGACCTCGTAAATGTTGTGAAAAAACCGACATCATTATTGAACCATACCATTGACCTGGTGATACAAAACAAAAACGACGAGATTGTGAGTGACGTACAAGTTGAGCCTGACTGCGTGATATCTCCAATACATAAACTAGTTATACTAGTTATATTTAGTATAAATATCTGCAAAGGTTATACACTGAAAAAAACTATCACTTACAAAAACAAAACCAACTTTAAAGCTGATGAATTTATTGTTGAGAGCATAAAGAAATTAAGAGAAACAAGCCAGGAGTGCCGGTGTAATTTGAGGAATACCTTGACAGGCGACCAAGTATGCGTAAGCTGTTTTACACTCCATAGCAAAAGTATATTGGCGTCAAGCTACAACGATAAATGTCCAGAAGTAACAAGGCAAATAATAGTTAAAGAAAATGCCATTTGGTTTAACAGTGAATTACGTGAAGCTAAGAAAAACAGAAAGGTGGAAGATATATGGTAAAGATCGAAAGAATCAAGTAGTGAAAATTGGTCACTGTATAAAACAGCTAGAAATCATTACGACGACTTGATTATGAAAACCAAGAAAATATATTACAATAAAATGTTTAGTGTAGATTAAAATCCCCAAAAATTCATGACAATTTAGCCTGAATATTGGGACTCAAAAAAGAAAAAGTTCTACCTGCCGTAACTAGTGACTAAAAAACCTGGTCAATAACTTTGTGAACTACTTTGAAGAAAAAATTGAAAGATTCTGCCTTAGTTTAAATAAGGAGATCCCTCCTGATCTCCCGGTGATCGCAATGAGAAATAGCAAATTCAGTAATGATGAGGAAAGTAAAAAACACGTATTGTGAAATGGACCCGTTTCCCATAAGTGACATAAAAGAGGCAAAAAACTTTGATCAGTTGCGGGAGCTATGATTTGATATTGTCAACACGAGTCTAGCACAGGCATCTTTCCCAAATAGTGAGAAGCTTGCTTGTATAAAACCGGCCTATAAAGGAAAAGGTGATAAAGAAAATCTAAGCTTCTATAGACCAATATCGAACCTATCGTACTTATCAAAACTTATAGAAATGGAAGTTTACAAACAAGCATGGAAACACTTGAAACAACTCGACATTATACCTGATGATCAGTCAGCGTACAGAAAAAACCACTCGACAGAGACTACATTGTGTGCAATTATAAATATGGTAGAAATTGTAGCAAATGGAAAATGTGGCATCCTGGTTATGCTTGACCTAAGTGCAGCATTTGACACAGTTGACCACAATCTACTGCTTGAAGACCTGAGAGCACTAGGCATCGAAGATGACGTACACAAATGGTACAAAAGCTACAAGGTTATACAGTGGTTATATCAAATGTGAAATCAGAAAAGAAAAGCCTCACAAAAGGAGTGTCCCAAGGCAGCGTTCTGGGTCCACTGCCATTTGGCATTTACACAACTGAATTATCTAGAATTCTAAATAAGCACTAGGTTAAGTATAAACTGTATGCTGATGACTCCCAGTTCTATTTTCCTGTCGAAACGGTAGAAGACACCATTGGTAAAATTGATGCATTAATGAAAGATATAAAAAAATGGATGTCGGCGAAGAAATTCAAACTTAATGAAGACAAAACTGAGTGTATGCTACTTGGATCTGACAGTGCACTGCGAAAATATGAACACTTCAAAAGAATAACTATTGGTTCGTCAACAATAAACATCGTAGCATAGTGATGAACTTAGGAGTATTTATTGATAATAAATTGTCGATGAAGAACCATATGTTGCATATTACAAAAACCTGTAACTATCATATCAGAAACATTGCATTTATTAGAAAATACCTCAACGAAGATACTCTGAAAACAGCAATTTGCAACCAAATACTTTCGAGGCTTGACTACTGCAACGTTATATACTACGGTCTCCCTAACTACCTACTAAGAAAATTGCAAGGAGTAAAAAATAAAACCGCCAGGTTAATAAAAGGACTACGTTCCCGTGACAGAATAACTCCAGCACTAATTGAGCTACATTGGCTCCCAGTAAAAGCTAGAATAGAATATAAAATACTACTTACAGTCTTTAAAGCACTAAAATATGATGAACCAACACATCTGAGAAATGGCTTAAGCTTCTTTAGACCCGAAATGAATATTGTAATCAAGACATGCAAGCGAAGCATATTGGCTATTTGCACCTAGAACAAGTTGTAAGCCAGGCGAGAAAGCATCTGTACACTGCGCACCAAGACTATACAACAAAATACAGCCTGAAGTGAAGAGTATACAAGAAGAATGCAAATTTAAAAAGGAACTGAAGACTCTCCTATTCTGCAGGAGCTACGACACTGAAGAGAAAACACTGAAAGAATTACAAAACATCAGCAGCACCTTATTTTGAAAACGTACTTGGGCCCGCCAGAGAGGGAATTATCCCTGTGGAGGGCTGTACATAAAACCAAACAAAGTGAAACATCAGATTTTAAGGGTTCTCGTTGCGTGCTACTCTGCTGGAAAAATGACGTATAGAAATCTTTAAAAATGCATGAAAAGGAAGACAGACACTAAAACAAAGCTTTGGGAAATTTGCCCCATCTGTATTTTGTACTTTAAGTTGCAACACATTAAATCTTAGAAAAGACGCAGAAAGCAACGGCTCACCTGTTACGACAGAAGTCGCCTTCAATCCCCTGAAATTTTTTGCCCTCGACTTGCAGGACACTCGCGGACAATGTGAGGAAGGCCCCTACAAAGCACGACCAGTATTTACTCGGCGCCATCTTGAAGAGCTTTTCCAAGGACTCTGGAGAAGACAAGAGAAATAAACTTCGTCCTCTCTTCTGTCTAAACGTCCCCCACCCAACCTTCTGCAGGAGACAGACGGAGAAAGTCGGAGAATCAGACGGGGCCTCGACGCTGAACAGCCACCGAATGAGTCTTGAGGACCTCCGATGAGCGATATAAATAGTCGAAGTTCAGCCATGACGAAACTCCCTCATTCCAGAATGCGGTTAGGGCATCATCGCCCCCCCTCTCTCTCTCTCTCTCTCTCTCTCTCTTACTGTCATTCCCTTGATAAGCGGTTTCGTCTTGCTGTGCTTTTATCGGGCCAATTTTTTTTTTTTTTTACTCGTCCGACTATTTTTAGTCACTCGTCATGTCACAGAAAGGAAATAACAATCTTGACTTGGCTTCTAATTGGTAGTTAGAGCTTGCCTTTAGTTGCTAGTTAGTTTTCTGTAAAAGAAAACTATTGTGACGGCTTTGTCTGTCCGTCCGCACTCCTTCAAAAGCAGCTGTTTGGTTTTTCTTTAGTTATGCATTGATAAAAGAAAACGGATTACCACCCCAGAGTCAATGTGCCCATCACCATTTTAAAACAAAAATGACAAATCCGTGCTGTAATGATTGAAATCCTTCAATCAAATTTATGACAACACCCTTCATAACTGGTGGACTGGAAAAACGAATTGGTTTTCATCTCAAGACGTTAAATTAACCAGTCAAAGCTGAGAATGTCTTTACCAAGAGCTGTTATGGTAATGTTACGTAAGTTGCACCATGATGAGCTTGCCTGTGGTTGCAATGCAACCAAAAGTAGGCTAAGATGTGCGATATTCTTCCATGATTTTATGAATACGTCAATTCTTGAGTTAAATTCCACCTGTTATGCATGTAAAGCCAGGCTAACTGTGTAATGTAACAGTTAGGCATAAGTACAGTATAGCCTAGGCTAAGGAAATGTACAGTCTAGTCTGAGTTAATTGTCCTAAATTGAATGGTAGCCTCCGAATGTAAGTCAGGACAACTGACATATTAAGCACAAGATTGCTATCCTATTTGAGCTTATTGTATTACAGGGAACCAGTATATAGGAGTAAGCGTAAGAACCAGTGTAAGAACCATTATAAGAACCAGTTCTAACAATTATGGAAGGAACATAGGAATAAGTTGTTTGCACCATGTACCCTCTTACTAAGAAGCATTAAACAGACGGCGAGATTCAGCCTTTCCCTCAACTCTAACCAGAAATGAAGATTCGTCCGTCTCCGACGTCAAGTACCAGTTCAAGTTAAGAGTAGTCCCGGGTTTATTATTAACCTCGGCCGATGTGTCACACTTGTATTAGCCTGTGCCCAGGATTGGATGGTTATGTACAGTCTAGTCTGAGTTAATTGTCCTAAATTGAATGGTAGCCTCCGAATGTAAGTCTGGACAATTGACATATTAAGCGACAAGTAGTAATAACAACGTTATTATTAAACAACGTTATTATTGTTACCTCTAGCTGTTTGTCGAGAGTCGAGTAGTTTGATTACTGTTTTAAACATTAATATTAACGAAGTAAGGAACTGTATTTGATTAGAGTAATCCGTAAAGGAATTTCAGTTTCACTTAAATACTTCACACACTCTCATTTTCGTCGTTAATTACTTTGATGGTAATTACCTATTTCTTTAGTAAGTCCTTTTCATTAGTCAAACCTACCATCCAAATATACCCTCAATTACTATCTTTCTTCACTGAATTCCTCCTCTCCTATTTCTCTATCTCCAAAATTGTTCGACGTCACCTCACAGCAATCTTGGTACGTAAAGAACATACTCAAATTAATGTATCACATTTTCAAATGAAATAATAGTGCTGATTACTGCAATTCAATAATTTCCTACATTCTACAAGTTGGGAAGGAGGTAAATCAAAACAGGGAACTAAATCAAACAAACTAATGCTTTGCAAGCATTTATTTTTCATATTCCTTTAGTGGGTTAAAAGCACAAGGAGGCAGAGACTCTGCGAAAGTATTCAAAATAAACTTCTCCTATAATTAAATTCCTAAACTAAACAAGTTTCAAGAACAACAAATTGAATAACAGTACTTACATTTTAATATTCAAATAAACTTCAACATTTCTCGTTGCTGTTCTGTGTCACAACCACACGTGCAAAATGCACGACACATCTCTGGAGACGAGGACAAAGGTAAGGATAAAGGAAATATTCCAGCGAAGACAATCGATATCAGCTCTACCAGAGGCCTGATCTTTAATCTAGAGAAACAAAATCGAGGACAAAATAAAAGTATTACTTCAGAATTTCCAAAAAATTACTAAGTCAGCTCTTTTGGACACGTGCAGTGAAAGATATTGATTAATATGGAAAAATTTTTCCTTCCAAAATGCTGAAACAGCTCAAAGGTTGGCACCACACACACATACACACATATAAATATATATATATACATATATATATATATATATATATATATATATATATATATATATATATATATATATATATATATATATATATATATATATATATATATATATATATATATATGTAATTGTAGTCAAAGGGCAGGAATACTCTGGAGATTCATAATCACACATCAGAATTCCTTTTAAATAAATAAAAGTACTGAAGGCTAAAAATGAATTACGTTAAAACATTAGTCATTAGCTACAAGGCTGTGATTCATAATCACATCATCAGGGGAATCTACACATTAAATTAAAGTAAAAATAATAAATAAAAGTTGTTTTACTGAAAGAAGAACTCCGCTAAAAAATTAAAGTAAAATTAATATTTTTCGTTTTAAAACATTAGCTATGGAGGGTTGGGGGACATTTGTCTAACCTTATAAGTCAAAAATCGAAAATCATTCAAAGGCTAGTTTTCTGAGAAACATCAGAATTACACACACTCCAGTGGATCAAGTACACGACAGTTAAATACATTTCCGACATAAAATTACAAAGCATAAAATCACTACAAATGATTAGATTTAGAGATACATGCCGCCATGGGTGAATAGTTTCGGACACATAAATGATTGTTGCAAGTTACACAAGAGCAAATTCATTAAAATGGTAGTGTACTAAATAGCAAAATGTCCATGGAAAATGTAAGACTGCAGACGTGAATAAAAGCCGGCTTATTACAAAATCGCAGTTAACATAAAATTTCAGCATTTTGTACGTAATAATTCATAACGAAAAACAAAAGTTGAATGTTTTAATTGACAAAAAAAAAACGCATCAGAAAAAACTGATAAACGCATTTTAAAGAATTCATCGAAATATCAACTCTTAATTTGCGGAGATATTCATATGAATCATGACAAAAATATATATAAAAAATATTAAGACTTGACCGAAACTGTAATAATACCCGAAGGGACTACTGGATGTAAACAAACGACAGAAAATTTTCCACACTCGGATATGGTGAATCTCCTCAAAAAGTGTTCAGAGACAAAGTTTTAAAATTGAAAATTATAGTGTGACCTATTTTCTTATATCTCAGAAAAACAAAAAAAAAGATCAGAAAAGGTACAATGCGAACGACAGACCACACTGACAGAAAAAAAATATATACAGAAAAACAAAAACAAAAACCATGGGTACAAATTTAGTTAAAGGAGGCTATGACAAAAACAATGGAATAGAGGCAGTTTGAGTGTTTAATGAGGGAACCCGCAGTTTAATATTTAAAGACTCAAGTATCTTTGGTTTTGTTGGTTCTGTGCTAGGCCAGTAACTTTTAAATCATCGTAATTTATATGCGTTTTGCACTTGGTGACATGATTTCTCATGCAGGACAGCTCTGGATTGGACAGTCAGCATCCAGTTCTATAACTCTCCCCTTACGAGAGTCGGCCCTGACCCTGAGATGCCGCCTGGTAAATCCGACATGTGTTCCCAGACTACATCTGGGACAAGTATATTCATAAACAACACCAGACGACATCAAAGGGCAGAACCCGAGCTTTAAACCTGAAGAGCGAGCCGATTGTCTTTGGATTTGGTCCCAGATGTAGGATCTCCCAGACGGCTTTTCAGGTTCAGAGCCGACTCTCATAAGGGGAGAGTTATAGAACTGGATGCTGACTGTCCAATCCAGAGCTGTCCTGCATAAGAAATCATGCCACCAAGTGCAAAACCTGAGAAGCCGCCTGGTAGATCCGACATATGTCCCAGACTACATTGGGACCAAATCCAAAGACAATCGGCTCGCTCTTCAGGTTTAAAGCTCGGCTCTGCCCTTTGATGTCGTCTGGTGTTGTTTATGAATATACTTGCCCAGATGTAGTCTGGGAACATATGTTGGATCTACCAGGAGGCTTCTCAGGGTCAGGGCCGACTCTCGTAAGGGGAGAGTTATAGAACTGGATGCCGACCGTCCAATCCAGGGCTATCCTGTATAAGAAATCACGCCACCCAGTGCAAACTGCACATAAATTACAGAAACTTCAGATACTCGAGTCTTTAAATATTAAACTGCGGGTTCCCTCATTAAACTTGACCACTCAAACTGCCTCTATTCCATTTTTTGTCATAGCTCATTACTATTTTTACCTCTGATTTTTTTTCTTTTGTTTTTCTGTATATATTTTTTTTTTTACTGTTAGTGTGGTTCTGTCGTTTACATTGTAAGGTTAGCCGTCTTCTGCTTTTTGTTTAAGTATATTACTGTCTTTGAAAATTTTCTTAAAATTAAACAACTTTTTATTTATTATTTGTGTAATTTATCTGGAGTGTTTTGTGATTTTGCTATTTTTAATGTGCTCTTGTGTACATGTATATATATGTGTGTATATATGTATATATACGTATAAATATATGTATATATGTGTATATATCTATATGTATATATATGTATATGTATGTATATATGTATATATATGTACGTGTATATATGTATATACATATATATATTATATATACAGTATGTACATATATATGTATATACACATATATATACATATATATGCATATATATACACAGTATATAAACATATAATATATATACATACACATACATATATATAGATTTATATATATACATATATACACATACTTACATACATATACATATATACATATACATATATATACAGTATATACATATACATACATTTACATACACATACTTATATATACACACAGTATATACATAATATATATACATACATATTTTACTAAAACTAAAGAACAAATACTAAGTATACTACACAGACTTTTCATGAGTGAGAAAACCTGCCATATATTCATGAGGAGGCCAAACTAATCAGTAGCATAGAATACTTTGAACTCTGAAAAATTCCACAGTAAAATCTGTGGACTTAATCTATCTAAGATGGTAAGCAAAGTCCTCTATCTAATACATTTCATTAAGGCATATAAATACTGTATTCCCTACAATACTGTATTTTGGCAACTTGCTTCTGGCACATGAACAATAAGAATAATTTTGATCTTGCACAAAGCAAGCTAGGATTTATTCCACAGCGCTCTCTTAGAGCACTCAGTCAATCAAATCAGATTCTAATAATGAAACATGGGCATGTACCCAAATACATACAAATATGTACGTAAACAGCATATGCATGTGTATGGGTGCTTTGTACTCATGTAGGCATGTATGTAAGATCGAATATTTAAACAATTAATATACACATATAAGACTGATACATCCTGATAGTACCTACACTGTACGATATACAATACATCCTGACCAGCTAGGAGTCACAGACGTGTCAATGAAAGAGCTCCTATACAATGAATACAAGATCTTTTTCTTAAAATTGTCTTATCAGACAATCGCCAAGACACGAACCAAAAAAATTATTACATCATTACAACACAACGTTAAGGTTTCGTAAGAGGGTCAAGGCAGCAGGCTGTAAAGGAAAGGACCAACGTATTCTACAAAATTTAACCTTTATTATCTCGTGTCAAAAATATTTAATCTTTGTTTTGTCGCCTCAGGAAATGACACAATTCCAAGCTTCCAAGCTACTTTTATACTCGGTATGTACCTTATATTCATATTTACACATCCACACAACACAAACTGCTAGCCTACATTATACTGTACTGTGTATTCACATAATATCGTATCATACAAATATCAACATAACGAATATGCATCTTTTCCATGGATCTTTTAAAATGCTATGCCTTAATTCACTGTATCCAATAATATTGTATATATTCTTATATTGCTTTTGTATTATAAATTGCGATCATAGCGATCAATGTTTTAGTTTGGAAATCGATTTCGCGGTAAATTTATTTCGCCATGTTTAACCAAGTTCAGGGCGCTTTTCTTGCTTCTAGTTAGCGTAAATGAATCTCTAGATGCTTTATTCATATTGGGCAAGGTTATTTTTCGTCAAACGAAGTGTTTTTAAGTCGAAATATAACTTAAATACGTCTCGTTGTGAAATTAATTTAGCTATTTTTTTCGTTAATAGATGACGTTGGCCATTTGGGGGAGTTTGTTTTGTGTAAAAAAATCAAGATTCCGTTCGCTATTTTTACTTGATTTCATCATCATACGAGCTTTACGTATTTACCGTTCATCGGCGTAAAAACAGCAGTAATGTGTTCTTTCACGCCCAGTAGTTTTGATTAAAATACTTTCTCTCCAATTTTAATTACGGTCGAGTTTCACCCATGTTGCCAATGCACGATAATTTATAGTCATTAGTTGCTTGAACATTGTTTTCTCAGCTTCAGCTACAACTTGCGGCTTAAATTTAGCAGTATATTTCCTTGCTGATCTTTTATCCATACAAAATAAGGGTATAATATAAAAATATATCAGTCCTATTCTACTTAACGTCATTTGTACTGTAACAACAATAATTGTTTATTAATGTACGATGGTTGAAATACAAGCAAAACGGCTGTTGTTATCCGATTCGGTGATAAGCAAAACAGCAATTTCTCATTCGGTTGTTTATGGCTGTACGGATTTACGAAAGAGTATAACGTTACTAACAATACTTTTATCCTTCTCTTTTCCTTTTTTAACTAGCATCATTCTCTGTTCCTTTTTTAACTAGAAGATGGGATAAAGAGATGGAGGAAAAGAAGTTCGTCTATTGTAATTTAGTCTCTATCGCTGCCTGATTGTACACTGCCGCCTGCACCCGTGCGAAATTTAAAAATATTTTCTAAAAATTGTTGTATCGGTATTAATTGCTTACCCCATTGCAAAATCGAATTACCGTAACTTGAGCACTACCCGAGTATTTTAATAGTTTTATCACAAAAAGTGCATTTAGTCATGAAAATGAGATGAAAATACAGTATTAAGTGAATATTTCTCAGTGAAAAATACCGCGAATGGGCGAATTTTCTGCGAATAATGCGTGTATATGTTCCATAGAGAAATCCGCGAATAGGCAGTCCGCGAATCGTGAGACCGCAAACATGGGGGGGGGGGTTTACTGTATATGTGAGTGGTCCCCAAAAAGTGTTTTTACGCATTACTTTCAGCCTTCTACTTAACATCTGTCCCCTTTCTCTCTTCTTACTTTATGAAAAAATTGACACTTGCCAATATATCAGCTGCTCCTTATCCTTCATACAAGCCCTCAATTTTAAATACAGTGCTGACATTCTATGCTTTTAGCCATTTTATGAACTGGTCTTCTCTTGAGAAGTCAAAAAGGACAACTATCACTATCGAGTAAATTTTGAATGAAAAATAAATCCTGCTATATTATGTCAGTAATAGGTGTCATAAAATTATTGATTATCACACTACTTAATGTCTGGAAACAGTCCGGTAATACTGAAGATTTAATTATAACTAAGCCAAGATACACAGTATCTGCTGGTAAGATGTTTTGAGTGAGCAAATGAAAACTATTATCATTTTTGTGTTCTCCATCAGGTGGAAATAGTGTACAGCATCAGCTGTTTATGATTTGTCAAGTCTAGACTCTAATTCTTAAAACCTCCAAAAAAAAAGTTAATGCCTAAAATATACCTCATGCAAAAATAAAGGAGTGTCATCTATCAATCAGCACCAATTACATCACATATGAAGGCACTGTATATAGGTGTTTCAGAGTTCTGTCCGAGTCACATTGAACACCAATGTTTTCTTGCCTATTAACAGAGCTGTTGGTTTTGACAATTCATTTTTGAGTGTTTAAATAAACTCCTGTGAAAATTAATGCAATCTGACTCACACGTTCAGCTAGGTTACATGCCTTCAAAAAGTTTTCCTAGCAGCAATAATGGGCACGGAGCATTTGTACATGAATAGTTGCTATTGATAGCACAGCCTTGGTGAATATGACATCTTTCTAAGCCACTCCACCTGTGTTGCGAAACTTAGGCCATCGTCACCCTGCGCCCAAAAGATTTTATTTCTAAACGGCAGACTGGTAAACTGTTAAAACTGGTACAAAAAAAAAAGGCCACTTTATGTCTTGGTTCAAGTTTCAACAATGTGCCTACTTCGAGACAGTCCTGGTCATTTCAACTGTAAGTCATTTGGGCCGTAATGTCCAAAACAACGTAAGACATTTACACATAAATAAACGGTAAATCTATAAATATATGTGTGGAATAACTTACGTCTGCAACATTTCATTGATATTGAAAAGTCGATTATAGCCAAGACACCGAGAGACTGATATACTTGACGTCGACACTTGACAGGTAAGAAGTGTTCCAGTAATATTTTACCAATTATGTTAACTGTTTTTTTTTTATTATTTAGCATTGATATAATTTCATTTTAGACATGGGGAAAGACAAAGAGAGCCAGATTGTTAACAAAAATTAAGATGATTTATCAAGAAATATAAGTCGCATACATTTATCAAACTTAGGCTTCTTCATTTTGGCCTGAACCGAAGATGAAGATATACTTCGGAAAAGAAAAACTTAGAGAGCAAACTTTCCTCTAAGTCGGAAATGCCATATTTAGTAAAGTCAAAGCGTAAGTGCGTCGGAATCAGTAATAAAAATAAAATTAGTGGTAATGCAGGTGTTGCCAAACTAGTTGCAGAATTAGCAGTACTAAGAAAATAATCTGCACACACAAAGAAAGAAAAAGAAAGAAGAAAGAGAGAGAGAGTGACAAATTATACCTGGCGACTGTTTCCTATGGACGTCCCTGACAGAGTACACATTCTCTCTCTCTCTCTCTCTCTCTCTCTCTCTCAGATACACACACACACACGTAAGCACGCACGCACGCGCGCACGCATGAATACCTTCATAAAGAAAAATAAAAATAGGGCATTGGTGAGGTAATTCTAGCAAAACCTGGATGAAACTATTGATAGTCGCAAGAAAGCAGGACGTCAACATCTCCAGACAAAAATTTCGCAAAGAAAGACTGTTATTAAATTTGTATTTGACTTGTGTTGTTCAGAGTGTTAGAATCAATGGGAAATGAAACCGATTTGACCTCGAAATAAAGAGAAGACGAGTGTTACAAGCCACTAGACGACCTTGAACGTGTGAGAAAAGTACGAAATAATGAGCAGGAAGACAAGTACTGCTAGTTTATTGATTGTTGTTTCGGATTTAGCTGGCCTTGTACCAGCACGGGCTCTTAGTTTATTGAGTTGTTGTTGTTGTTCTTTCAGATTTAACTGGCCTTGTGCCAGCACGGGCTCTTGCTCCTAGAGCAGCCCGTAACTCTATGTTGATGAGTCTGTGAGATGGGTAGGTTAGATGAAAACTTCATTATGATGCATGAAAGTGATTTTGGTTGCGGTAGTTTATTGATGATGTTTTAGATTTAGCTGGCCTTGTGCCAGCACGGGCTCTTGCTCCTAGAGCAGCCCGTAACAGTTTATTGATGAAGTGATCCGCTTATAAAGTGGCGTGCAGACGTCTGCGTACTTTGCAGAGACCGCGGGTACAAGGATTTACAGGTGACGTGAGGTCAAACTATTTCTCTACAAAAAACAGGACGGGTACATGCAGAAAACATAATGAGTAATAATGTCTGATGTGTTACAAAAACCACTCAGTTACATGTACATAATGCATGGACACTGGCACCGCAGAAAACGGGGTGTTCATTACAGAGAACGCGTTGAGCGGGGACTTTACAAACGCACTCTGAACCTCGTCTGATTTCCTTACAGGCCTAGGCTTCTTGATTTTACAATTATTATAAAAAAAGACATACTGCATGTAAATTAGCATTCATGATTATAAGTTGATAAAAATGATCAAGATGGTGCTAAAAAATACTTCTTAAGAGTTTCACGACTGAATAAAACACTTCCTACAATGAAGGATTCATCTTGCACATCGATTTGGGATAACTTATTTCTGTATCGTATTTTGTAAGGCATCCGACTAGTCTGCTTGGTATTTCAAATATGCAAATACAAAATAAAACCTACCTTTTCGAGACCGGAATATTTTCAATTCCAGTAACTCAAGCCTTGTGTAGGCCTGGGGTGAAAATAAAGCTTACACTCTTAGATTGATTTCCTAGAACAACGCTAAGTCAACCACACAAGTTCTGTCACTTTCTTCGTCTGATTTCTGAGCCATTTTCAGTCAGATTGCTAACACTTGGTCACTACATTACTATAGATTTATGTTACTGATCAGCGGAGAGTCTCACGCGAAAATGAGGTGGTGGAACATTTTACTCTCTTCAGTAAACCATCGATCATTTTTCTTTCCTTCCAGCCATTCATGGATGCCAGACGTACGAAATTTTGTAAAGGTAAACCTCAAATGCACAAGAGCAATTAAAGCTTAGCACTGATGGTCCTGTTTGCTATGTTTACCGTATTTTCTGATTGTTTAAATTTTTCCTTTGACATATTAATATATGCTGTTAAGTCGTTAATTTACAACGAATTCGTTTGATAACAGCTATAAAGGTCAGATGGACTGTTTCAGTCTCAAATAATTATTCTGATTACTGAGAATTACCGTGAAACCCAAGCCCCATGTCTATTTACGTAGTCCTTGACAATGGCTATATCAAAGGAAGTTGTTGCTAGATACTTTGGTCACCCATGAAATACATTAACGTTTTCTTCTCATTCATAGAAAATGGATCAGTAAATTTGATAAACTATGTTAAATTACATAATCGCCTAAATGAATTGAAATATTATTTAAATCATTATAAAAGTGTGAAAATTAGCCTACACCAATAAATTAATAAATAAATAGATGTTTACGTCTCTACTGAGCAGATTAAAATCACTAAATGCACCTTCATGATATGAAAGTATCCAGTAAGTAACAGAACGTCGACCAACTTTTCAGTTTAAAAACAATCCTTAAGCTCTCCCATAATTCATTGGCCTTTGCTTAAAATGTACCATAAACATAATCTAGAATGTACTTTTACAATCAAATATTCAAAGGAAAACTTGGGAAGGAAAATAAAAACTGTTATTATTTTTCTTTTTATATAAATTGTTACATTTACTGTGACCTTGTTTGTGCTCAAAATAAGTGAGTTACGTTATAGAGACACGCACACAGTAATAATATTGCTTGGAATGCTTAAGCATAAGTCACAAAGATGTTTCAGACGCAGGTCTCCTCTTCATGTCTGAGAGAAGAGAAATGATATCTAGAAAATATCTGTGAAATTCACTAATAATGATGATAAAAACTCGTGATGGAAGGCTTCCCGAGTCAGAGTATAAATAAGTGCTTTACTGATGTTTTTTACATAAAAAGAACTCTAAAGGAATCATCTGGAAAACATGAAATGGAGATAAAAAAAAAAAAGTGGAACAATTATGTTGATGAGACTAATGGTGGCCTTTATGAACTGATGGTGGCCCTTAAAGCAAATGATGACCTCCGGTACTAATAGTCCTTTTGACGGCCGTACATGAAATTAGCAAGTTTGGCGCGGACGGTGATGATGAAGGATTCGATCCCACACTCGTTCGTCCCTCGTTTGATCCTGAAGTAGCCTCCTTCGCCCCACTGGGATCCCCAGGAGTTGGCCACGAGCTGCAAAGATAAAGACAGGAATGAAAAACCACTTATTTATGTCCTTTCCGTCTCACGTTTTCTGCTCCGTGACTTGAAAACGGGTCAGCAAAGAACGTGAGACTATTAGATCCAAAACACGCATGAAAAATCCGATCCTATGCCGATCTCTCTTTCTTACCCAGTACTTTATGGGGTTCGAACCCATCATTCGGGAACTCCCCCAGCCGATGATCCTGACAGAGTGAGTTGCCGTGTCGCCGCCTTTCACACGATCGGAGGTCAGACCGGAATAGCTGTAAATACCGCTGTTGTACATGAAGAGGTCGCTATGAACGGTCATCAAGGCTGTGGACGAGAGAAAAATGGAGTCGAATGATTTAAGACTCTGAATTGTCTCGTCCATATGTCAGACATAACGTGACAACTGGCAAATAAATTTGTAATACCAAATCGATTTATACGGTTTTGGTGTTTATTTACTGAAACTAAGATCAGGACGGATGAGAAAAGTGACGTGTTAAGATCTAGTGCTAGTGGCGTCTTACCTTGGACGGGTCCATTGTGCATAATCTCCCACTGGATATCCTCCTCCGTGCTAGCAATTCGGTACGCGGGCTCGAACCTGTATCGATCCTTGGCCTGCAAAGAGCGTGTATAGCAAGACTGAAAACTGCAAGTGTTCAAACTAAGCTCCTAAAGACCATTTTCTTTTATTGCGTGTGTGTGTTTGATTTACAAATTCTACTTCAGTCAAGGGGCAACTAACTGAACTCACCTGACAAGTAAGCTGGGAAAGGTCGTTTCTCCTGATGACACATTTGGGCACTTTCCCGGAATTTCCGCTCTCGTATTTGTAACATTCTTCCCTTACAATGCTGCAGATAATCATTATGATTACGTATATTATACATATTTATTCTTTTATTATAAATTTTCCGTGTACAGCAACATATTAGCCCAAAACAGACACTAGGAGGTCCAGTCTTCTTAGCTAAACATGAACGTTTTCCTTGTTTTTGTTTATCAAGATATAAAACATGTTTATGACATCTTAGCAAGATATCCCTTGCTAGATAATCTAAAGAAGATTGTAGCTATTACTAAAAAAAAGAATAACAGCAACATAGAAATGCATGAATCAAAAAATAATTGTCAAGACTTACCCATGGGCCCTCAAATAATTCCAGGCTCTGTCTATGTGACCTCCCTCACAGCCCTTCTGGCCTAGCTCTGCACAGCTGAGCAGATTCTGAGCGGACAGTTCCATTCGCTCGAGACCTTTGGCCAGAATCGATAGCCTAAGATGCAAAGCATTTTATGAGTTACTTTGTATTTATACGATTTCATACAATAAATATAAGCACCATCTAACTCGTTTTATTAGGTAAAACACTGCCTATATCTCGTTTCAGTAGTTGTATAACAATCTAGCTCGTTTCCAGAGAGTCACTGTCTATCCAACGTTGCGTCAAAGGAAGAACTCACCTGTCCTGGGCTACTCCGAGGGTGGAGAACGCCCACGAGGATCCGCACCATCCTTGATCGCAGACGTCTGCTACGCGTCCTGCCCATTCGACTTTCTTCCTGGCGTCAAAGCTCACTGGAATCTTGGAAACGTCCGGGTCGAGTCGAATCGGGTGCATTTCGTGCGACTGGTTTATAATGAAAACAGAAAATGTTCAGTTTGAATCTCTGTCGTCGCTTGTGAGAACTTTCGATGGCAATGATTCCCCATTAGTTAAAATTGTAGTACATGATGAGAATGAATTTGACGCTTAGTCTTCAGGTTATCATGCAGAAACAATTACGAATTCTCAGACTTTTATATTGCACGACCACAACAAGATTATGTTAAAAAACAAATCTCCTTTAAAAGATCCTGCGTCTGTTGGCCCTAAAGTTATTGTAGTGAATGCGAGAAGAAGAATTACTTCTAACGGAATTCACGGAAATGATCAACATTTTTCCCAGTTTTTACGCGACATTCCTGCCAGCATCTATCTAACCTTGTACTAGAGAACCGTAAGTCTGTGAACTGTAATCTGTTCTTTGAAACTTAGATAAATAAATTAATTAATAAACAAATAAATAAATAAGTGACAGATACACAGGCGGGCGTCATCTCCTTTCGCCGTCACAGAAAAGAAGCTATTACTAACTTATCCATGAATAGAGAGGAGGAAGAAGATCCTTGGCACCTGACGTCTTACCTTGTCCTGAGGGCTGAATGTTCCTGTCCTAAGCCTGAGGCCGTCCTGAGCCTTTCTGCCCCAGAATTCGGAATGCATGGCCGCAGTCCAGCCGTACTTCCTTGGAGCCTCGTTGATGGCTGACACGATGAACTCGTCCGTCATACACAGGTCTTCCTGACACTTTAATTCCCCGTCATCGCAGTGGCTGTGATTATGAATATCAATTATGAATTATTTGATTGGAACAACCTTCAGAATTGCATTTCTGGTATGACATATTGTATTTTCAGTGGTGCACTATAAGGTTTTCGATTTCGGTAGCGTTAAATAATTTTAATCCTTTTCCGTAAATAATCAATAATGGATGACAGTGTCACTGAAAAAAAATGACAATAAAATAAAACTGGAACACAATCTTCAGTGAAAACTGTCTTCGTGAAAGATTACGCCCCTGGGGCATAAGCAGATAGATATGAATAGAAATATAAACACAAATGTCGTGGAATTATATCTGAAAAGACATTCATCTTACCATTCATTGCAGTTGACCAGCAGCGATTCCCCATGGGGTACAACAACACCATTTTTATCACAGGCTGGAAAAAAAACAATAAACTAGCATTCTTAAAAACATGATAAATAAATTCTTAAAACATGATAAATAAATTCTTAAAACATGATAAAAAAAATCTTTAAAAATAATGAATTCTTAAAAGCATGATGAACCAATTCGTAAAAGCATGATAAATAGAATTTGTATTTCTGAAGGATATACTGCCTCGTATTTCATTCCATTTTACCAGCAAAAGTTTTCTGGTTACGTTCATTAAGTATTTTCCACTTTGAATTCACATTGACACGATAAATAAATAAATAAATAAATAACTTATTCAATAACATTTATTCAATACAACTTACCAGCTTTTGGTCTGCCCTCAGGAGGGTCATTCAAGTAGAGCCTTGTGGGCCCAACAGCAGGCAGCGAGTGGTTCACCTTTCGGCCCAAACAGACCTCGTAGAAGTCCGGGCAGCAGTCGTCGTCCGTGCGGTCCTCGCTAACCATGCAGAACTCGTCGCAGTAGCAGAAGGTGCCCTGGATGGGCACCTCGCAGGAGTCCATTCGGTCATCGCAGCATTCGGAAGGTTGCCTGAGGGAGAAGAAGAAGAGTCGACAATGTTCTCTGAAGGAGGAGGCGTTGCTTTTGACGTCATGAAATGTTCTCTGAAGAAGGAGAAATGGTTCATGGTGTCACGAAATGTTGTCTGACGGGATGTGATGACCTCTATATCATCATTTTACTAACGTATTGCGACTCGAAAGTAAAAACAAAAATCGGAATGGATAAAGAAAGACCGAGAGGTTACGATTCCCCCAGCTAATCATCGCTTCTTATCGCCTCTCCAGATGATCTGGCCGGATGCTCTTGCTCCTCTCTATTTATGGAGACGTTAGTAACAGCTCCTTATACCTGTGATGGAGAGAGGAGGTGATGACGTCCGGTTGTGTATGTGTGTCACTCGAGCGTTTGACAATAACAGTGCTGTGATAGATTCTCTAGTATTCTGGCGAACATCCGACTTATTTATTTATTTATTTATTTATTTTGTCTTCGGAATTGTTACCCCTTGACCAGGACCCACTGAAAAGGATCACCAGAGTTTACCGCATAAAGTGAGCCGTTGCCCATGATGAACCAAGGGCAGTTAAATATTTAGTACAGTTTGTTAAGATACAGTTTAAATCAATAGAAATATAGTTCCCACTCTCGCTATCAATAGAAAATTAACTCTTACAGTTGTCACATATAAAAAGAAATGACAAAAAGCAACAAAATATTATCTAATTTCAACTCAAAATTCGCTCACAAGGGAAGAAGAGACTATTCTGCAATTCTCATAATTTAAGATTTCTATCATCTATTTCTATCACATGTGCGCTAATGGAATGAAAGACAGAATTTAGGCCAAAGGCCAAGCACTGGGAACTTTGAGGTCATTCAGCGCTGGAAGGGAAATGAGGGGAAACCTTGCATTTGCACAGTAAAACAATTGATAGGAGAGGGTGATAAGAAAGATATAAGAGAGTATGAACGGAGGCACAGTAAAAGAAATGAAAGGGGTCCCAGCTAGAGGCCGAAGGGACGCTGCAAAGAACTCCAGGCAATGCCTACAGTGCACCACATGAGGTGCACTGCAGGCACTACCTTCCTACGGGGACGTGTATGCTAGACACCGACTGACAAATAGGCCAAAAATCTCCATCTAATGAAAAAGACAGGAGAGGTTGGAAATGTATCGCAAGATTTTATTGAATTTTTATGTACTAGCGGACACCCGTTTATCAAAAATCACTCGGTGCAGTATTTATAGCTGGGCTGTTTCATATACGATAAATTCCTTGTTATTCTCGCATTTTTTTTTTTTTGTTGCATGAATCTTTTATCTAGGGTATTTCAGGACGACTGTGAGGACATACTGAATTAAAATAGGAAAAGTTACTTTCCCCCCAAGAGGAACTGACGGATGAACCAGTGAAGTGAAATGTATGTAGTTTGTGTAACTCCACAACCCAGGTTCATCTCTCAGAAGTTTATCTATCTATTTAGTCATGCAATTGAAAAATAAAGGCACAGAGGAGACAAAAAAAAAAACAAAAAAACACCATGGATCTCTCTTCTATACGACTGGTAACTCGCTTCTCTGGTAAAGGACCTTCGAAGCGGCTGACCCTAAAGTTTGCACCACCTACAGGCTATGTATTTTCACGAATCTTATCCCCCAGGGTCTCAGGGAGTCTGTAAATCTTGCATTTCCTTTAGAAATTCCTTTAAACATCGTCTAAATACATGTATGATTCGCATTTTGGATGTGTGTATGGTGTATTTATAACATCAGATTTTAAGGGTTCTCGCTGCGTGCCACTCTACTGGAAAAATCACGTATAGAAATCTTACAGTACTGAAGTTGCATCACATTAAATCTTAGAAAAGACGCAGAAAGCAACGGCTTACCTGTTACGACAGAAGTTGCCTTCGATTCCGTGAAATCCTTTGCTCTCGACTTGCAGGAGACTCGAAGACAATGTGAGGAAGACCCCTACAAAGTACGACCAGTGTTTACTCGGCGTCATCTTGAAGAGCTTTTCCAAGGACTCTGGAGAAGGTGAGAGAAATAAACTCTGTCCTTTCTTCTGCCTAAACGACCCCCACCCGGCCTTCTGCAGGAGACAGACGGAGAATCAGACGAGGCCTCGACGCTGAACAGCCACCGAATGAGTCGGAAGGACCTCCGATGAGCGATATAAATAGTCGAAGTTCGACCATGACGAAACTCCCTCATTCCAGAATGAGGTTAGGGCATCATCCGTGCCCCCCCCCCCTCTCTCTCTCTCTCTCTCTCTCTCTGATTCATTCCCTAGATAAGCGGTTTCGTCCTGTGGTGCTTCTTATCCGGTCATTTCGACAACCCATCGGCGATGTCCTGTGCTTTTTTCTTTCTTTTTTTTTTTTTTTTTTACTCATTCGGTTATTTTTGGTCACTCGTCATGTCACAGAAAGGAAATAACAATCTTGATTTGGTTTCCAATTGCTAGTCAGAGCTTTGTCTGTCCGTCCGCACTCATTCAAAAGCAGCTGTTTTGTTATTTTCTTGAGTTATGCATAGATAAAAGAAAACGGATTGCCACCCCATGCAGAGTCCATGTACCCACCAGCATTTTAAAACAAAACGGACAAGTTCGTGCCATTCGTAGACTTTTACCTCCGCTTATACGTTGAGTCTTCGTAATCTTTTGTAAATACAGAGTTGAAGGTGCTTTATAACAATCTGGCTACATAGCAAAGCACTGGGCCACTTCCAGCCAGCCATTCAGCGCCTGAAACTGGAAAGAGGGAGTTGGGGCCTTCAACCTTCAGTAATGCCTACAGTGCACCATGTGACGTGCACTGATGCCACTAACCCCCCTGCGAGTATATAGATAAAGGAATGAAGTTTCTAGCTTTATGCCTTTCCATACCCTTGTTGCTTTAACCCACTGCAGTCAGCTAGATACCATTTACTTAGTTCAATGCTGAGGTCAAGAGCAGAATGGGATTATCAGATAACAGAGAAAATATGAATTAATTATAAAAACAGAATGAAATTGAGGCATAATTTATATTGAAACAAAGCACTAAATACTCTCTCTCTCTCTCTCCAAAAAAAAAAAAAATTCCAACGGATATTTATGAATTGCCAGCGCTTTAGATAGTCGTGTTTACGCCAAGGATGAATAATATTTAAGTAAAGGAAGTCATTTCCTTTATAAAAAATAAAATGTATCAAAATACTCATGAGTAATTTTGACGTAGTCCTTTCAGTGTTCTCTTCAAAAATAAGATGAAATCCCTTATACGTCTCTTTGGAGATAAATCCTCCGTTTCCTCTCGAGAAATGAAAAAAAACGGATAAAATCGCACAAGAGATTAAATATAAAATTAGTATCAGCCTTTCATTGTTCCCTTCAAAACTAAGATTAAATCCCCTGCAAGTCTCTCTTGAGATAAATCCTCCGTTTTCTCTGAAGAAATATTTTAAAAAAACACGGGATAAATCGCGCAAGAGATTAAATATAACGTTAGCATCAGCTCTGAAAAAAAAAAATGATAAACTTTAACGTCAGAGAATTGAGAAATACGAGACTATACGCTGCCGGCTGACACATGCCTTCTAAATGGCGGAATACCATCCGCCTGGCGTCGCGTTTCGACATCAACGGATTGGAGAATGTCATCGTCGATGATCCAACCGTCACACACACGCAGCTTATCGGCTGATTCTCACGGAGTTGGAGGACGGTTGTTTATCCTTCCAAGGCTTTAATCATACACACATCCTGTGGTGTTTCATCAAGTTGCAAAAGAGACACGCTTAATCACACTGCTATCATGTATGTATACACCCACACGCACATTATATTAAGTTTATCACTTACACATTGCATTAAAACAATTACTAACGAGGCCTCATTAAAAATGGTCTGTCGGGTCTCTGAAGCGGTGATCGCACAAGAGTCGTTCCATGTTTTCTCTTTTTCTTGATTTAAACTCTGATTTAAATTCTGGATTTTTCCAGTTGATTCCTTCACACGATGTCGGAGTGCGTTTTCTACCTCCTTCCACTTTCTCCAGTTCTTTTAATGCTTTTGGGGCAAAGTTTTTCTTGTATGCAAATTTTGTTGAATTCTATGGCTTTTTGGTTATTGATCAACTTCTTATTAACTTGACAGTATTTTCTGAATCTTCTACGTTCTTCCAAATTCAGTTGATGGACAAAAAAAAACGATGATTAACTCTCTGTTCCATTTACTATAAACACAACACCACAGCCGTTCCGTCACTCGTCGTGACCTCGTCAAAGTGTATAATCTGGACTTGATGTTGTTTCAGATTTAGCTGACCTTGTGCCAGTACGGGCTCTTGCTCCTAGAGCAGCCCGTAACTAATCTGGACATAGCGTCTTGTTGTTTTGTTACAGTGTACGGACGGACTTGTAGCGTCCAAAACAATAAAAACCAAATAGAAATAAAACCAGGGTGCATCCCAGAACTCACAGGAGAAGCCAACCGAACGCGCGGACATTATCATAGCAAACCCCTCACCCCCGAATTACGACAAGCAGCGAAAAAACCCAGACAGAACACCGACATCATCGTACGTAGAGGAGATAAAGCTGCTTTCTACGTCATAACGGACAGAAGTGAATACAACACCAAACTTGACAACATCTTAAATGGCACCAGCAAGTTCCAAGCCCTCGGTAAAGACCAACAAATGAATTAAAGACAAAAGCACTACGCCTTACAGAAGATGCCAACAAAATACAATATGAGATAAAGTTCCCGAAAATAGTTGGTGACTTTAAACCGGGATATTGCTATGGGACGATAAAAGCACATAAGACCGGGAACCCCATCAGGCCTATCAAGGTCTACAGAGTGTAGGCTACTCTAGACTTTGAGGCCTATAATCTCACAAATAACGTCGGCCACCTACCAACTTGCAAAGAAGCTCAATGAAGTTATAACTCCATACTTTCCATCAAAATACTCAGTAAGATCGAGCACAGAATTCATCGATTTACTCAACGGAACAGAGCCAGAAGGAGACATCGTCTCTCTCGACGAAGAGTTTGTTCACAAACGTGCCAGTAGACGAGACAATCAACCTGATATTCAATTGTATATACCATACCGACCGCGAACCACTACCAGTGCCGGAGAGGACATTAAAATCGATGTTGGAAGCGTGCACTAAAAAGGCCCCTTTTCTCCCACACAAAGGTGACTTACTTAGACAGTGCGACGGCGGAGCAATGGGGTCCGCACTCGGAATCCTTTTTGCTAACATTTACATGGACCACGTTGAGACAACGACTTTCGTCAGTCATCAAAAACCACGCATATACGCGAGGTATATTGATGATATTTTCATAACAATGAAGGATGAAAATGAAGCCACAAAATTAGCCGAAGAATTTAAGAAGAATTCCTCCCTAAATTTCACCATAGAAATCAGCAGAGAAAAAAATCTTCCTTTCCTACACATACTCATAACACAAAAGGGACAAAATTTCGACACAAACATCTATACGAAAGCAAAAAACGCCGGGGGCGGGGCGGGGGTTGTGTCTTATCGCGCGTGAGGAGGGAGTGCCCAGCAGCTTACAAGCGATCGGTAGTGGGTGCCTGCATAAAGCAAGCTATAACCCACTGCTCCACGTGGCGCGAGACCCACCTTGAAATCGAGGGCGTCAAACAGCTCTTGACAAATAATGGCTTTCAAGATAAAGTAATCGCAGAAGTAATAAGAAGGAGAACAGAACAGCTCTACACCAACGACACCGAAAAACCAGGCAACGATAGATTCGAGGAAGAGAAAAAGGCGATCACCAAGAGAGGAATAACACCTAAAGCCCGTTTGAACAGGTCCATGGACGCGTTTACTGCAAACCGAATTTGACAGCTTCTCTCGTAATGAGAAATAATACCAGCCCGAACCCAGACAAGGAAGACAGTACCAACGTCGTTTACCGCTTTACCTGCCCAGAGAGGATGTGCCAGTCCTCCGAAAAAACGTACATTGGTCTAACTTCCACCACACTAAAAAGACGCCTACAGGCCCATCGAAATGATGGATCCATCCACCAACACTACATAGACCATTACAACCGCAAACCTACAACACAAGAGCTATAATACATAGTGGAGAATACAGATATCATCTGCACAGAACATAGTCGCCATGAATTAATCATAGCTGAATCTGTTTGCATTTTATTACATAATCCTACACTGGACAAACAACTCCCATCTAGCAGACGCCATACTACATACAACGCTAATAGTAACGACCATAACAACGGCAGCAACACCTTTTAAATCACACGCTTTTTTGTTTTCATTATTTTTCACAACGTAAATTATGTTCTTATTATAAATTTTTATTGTATTGTAACTTTAATAACTGTAAATAAATTAAAAGTGTTTATTTTGTACTTATTGATATTATAATGATTTATTTTGGACGCTACATATCTGTCAGCACACTGTAACAAAACAACAAGACGCTACGCTATGTCCTTTTTACGGGCTGCTCTAGGAGCAAGAGCCCGTGCTGGCACAAGGCCAGCTAAATCTGAAACAACAACATGTCCAGATTTCACCTGCAAGAGCCCGTGCCAGCCAGCTCAAACAAAAACA
This sequence comes from Macrobrachium rosenbergii, assembly GCF_040412425.1. Classification (NCBI taxonomy): domain Eukaryota; kingdom Metazoa; phylum Arthropoda; class Malacostraca; order Decapoda; family Palaemonidae; genus Macrobrachium; species Macrobrachium rosenbergii. The sequence continues at coordinate 30,773,147 of NC_089791.1, read as the reverse complement.
TGCCCAGATTATACACTTTGAAGAGGCCACGACGAGTGACGGAACAGCTGTGGTGTTGTGGTTATGGTAAATGGAACAGAGAGTTAATCTTCGTTTTTTTTCCATCAACTGAATTCGGAAGAACGTAGAAGATTCAGAAATACTGTCAAAGTAATAAGTTGATCAATAATCAAAAAGCCAAAGAATTCAACGAAATTTGAGTATCTATATATATGCACAGTATATACATATATGCACATATATATATACATATAATATATATATATATATATATATATATATATATATATATATATATATATATATATATATATATATATATATATATATATATATATATATATATATATATATATATATATATATATTATATATACTAAGACGATACACTTTCAACCAGCATCGCAGCATGTAGTTCAAATAAGCCAATTTTCTCCCCAATCTTTTCTCTTCTGCTTCTCTTCATTCTTTTTCTTACTCTGAACTAGTGTCATTTTAACATACCTTACAAGCGCCAAGAAGAAATTTGGCTAGGCTCAGTCAGCTGATGCGTCCCATTCCGTCAAGCGTCCTCATCAACATTTCTGTTATGAGGAAGAAAAGCACTTGTATAACAATCATTCTCCAACAAAAAGTTGATGATACAGTGACAAGAACTCCATGTGTTTGCCAAATGCTTCAGTCACTTTAGTTCCAATGTGCAACCACAGAAGTGGACTACCAGAGCATGAATGCTCTGCCTAGGTGGTTAACTACAGCCTACCCACCACGCCTGAACTCCAGGCCTTTTCTGAAGATCTGAGAAGATAATCACTAACAGGAAGAACTACTTCAAACAGACAAAAACACCGTTACTGATGGAAAAAGCTTGTCGGTTAAACTACCGTATTAACTTCCATGGTAGTGTCTAATTAAGTGCCTCCTATCGTACTTGTCAGGACTTAAGTCCAGCTATTTGTCGAGTCAAGAGTAATTTGATTACTGTTTGAAACATTAATCTAACGAAGTAAGGAATTGTATTTGATTAGAGTAATCCATAAGTGAATTTCAGTTTCACTTAAATACATTACACACACATTTTCACTTTTGTCTTTAATTACTTTGATGGCAATTACCTATTTCTTAATTAAGTCCTTTTCATTAGTTAAACCTACCATTCATATATACCCTCAAATACTATCTTTCTTCACTAACTTCCTCCTCTCATATTTTTCCCTATCCAAAATTCTTCGACAGTTTAACGGAATACATGCTTTAAGGCTTCCCTTTTGTTTCACCTCACAGCAATCTTGGTACGTAAAGAATATACTCAAATCAATGTAGAGGCAGTCCCCGGTTTACGACGGGGGTTCCGTTCCTACAGTGCATCGTAAACCGAAAATCGTCACAAGCCGAAAAATCGTCGAGAATCGTTAAGAATCCTAAGAAAACCTTACTTTTAATGCTTTGAGTGTATTGAAAACGATGTAAACAGCATTTTTATTGAGTTTTTCATAAAAAGATTCCAAATTTTGATTATTCTGCCATTTTGTAGCCATATTTCTTCCGTTGGATCGGCGTCGTAACCCCGGAACATGCGTCATAAACCGGAAAATAATTTCTGATGAACATATTTGAAAAGCGGCGTAACCCGGTGACTGCCATCACATTTTCAAATAAAATAATACAGAGTTGATTACTGTACTTCAGTAATTTCGTACATTCTACAAGTTGGGGAAGAGGTAAATCAAAACAGGGGAACTAAATAAAACAATCTAATGCTTTGCAAGCATTTATTTTTCATATTCCTTTAGTGGGTTAAAAGTACAAGGAGGCAAAGACTCCATGAAAGTATTCAAAATAAACTTCTCCTATAATTAAATTCCTAAACTAAACAAGTTTCAAGAACAAGAAATTGAATAACAGTACTTACATTTTAATATTCAAATAAACTTCAACATTTCTCGTTGCTGTTTTGTGTCACAACCACACGTGCAAAATGCAAGACACATCTCTGGAGACGAGGACAAAGGAAAGGATAACGGAAAGATTCCAGCGAAGATATTCAATATCAGCTCTACCAGAGGCCTGATTTTTAATCTAGAGAAACAAAATCGAGGACAAAATAAAAAAAACTACTTCAGAATTTCCAAAAAGTTACAAAGTCACACCGAGAATTGTTGCGGCTCTTTTGGACAAGTGCAGTAAAAGATATTGATTATGGAAAATTTTTCTTCCAAAATGCTGAAACAGCACAAAAGTTGGCACCACAAATATATATATATATATATATATATATATATATATATATATATATATATATATATATATATATATATATATATATATATATATATATATATATATATATATATATATATAATATATATATATATATATATATATATATATATATATATATATATAATACATATTTTTTTACTAAAACTAAAGAATAAATACTAAGTATACTACATAGATTTTTCATGAGTGAGAAAACCTGCCATATATTTATGAGGAGGCCAAACTAATCAGTAGCATAGAATACTTTGAACTCTGAAAAATTCCACAGTAAAATCTGTGGACTTAATCTATCTAAGATGGTAAGCAAAGTACTCTATCTAATACATTTCATTAAGGCATATAAATACTGTATTCCCTACAATACTGTATTTTGGCAACTTGATTCTGGCACATGAACAATAAGAATAGTTTTGATCTTGCACAAAGCAAGCTAGGATTTATTCCACAGCACTCTCTTAGAGCACTCAGTCAATCAAATCAGATTCTAATACTGAAACATGGGCATGTACCCAAATACACACAAATACATATGTAAACTGCATACGCATGTGTATGAGTGCTTTGTACCCATGTAGGCATGTATATAAGATTGAATATTTAAACAATTAATATACATATATAAGACTGATACATCCTGATAGTCTATACTGTACAATATACAATACATACTGACCAGCTAGGAGTCACAAATGTGTCAATCAAAGCGCTCCTATGCATTGAATACAAGATCTTTTTCTTAAAACTGCCTTATCAAAAAATCACCAACTCTGTTCACTAATCAGATTTAAACATTTCGTCAGCAAAAAATCCTACATTAGACAATGCCACGTACAAAAAATGATTACATCATTATTACGCAGTGTTAAGGTTTCGTTAGAGGGTCAAGGCATCAGGCTGTAAAGGAAAACGAGACCAACGTAATTTACAAAATTTAACTTTTATTATCTTGTGTCAAAAATATTTATCTTTGTTTTGTCACCTCAGGAAATGACACAGTTCCAAGTTTCAAAGTATGTACAGTACAGTAAAAGTGATTTGTTACTCTTCTACTCAGTATGTATCTGATATTCATATTTACACATCCACACAGCACAATTTGAGAAGGGAATACCAAAGTGAAGTATTGAACCTGATAACCTTATTAGTTTTACATCATGAACTTTGTCAATTAAACTCTTAAAGCATGTTTAAAAGATTTTTTCTTAACATTTCTGAAGTTCTACACGCTGAAAGTTGAACTGTTATCATTTTGACATTTCATATTTGGGGAAAAATTTGGTGCCATTCTTTGCAAAATTGATAGTTCCTTATAAACTATTTGCATACACCCTAACTGCATGAATATGGAACCTGCTGGTCAGAAGAAGCCCACATCTAATTGCGCCTGTAACACTACACAATTATGTATATTGTTTTCTTGCCTTTATCCTTAATTCCCTCTTCACATTTATTTTTTCCCGAGTCACCTATTGCGTTAATAAATTTTCAATCCACTAGCTATTTCGAATCATAGAAATTAAAAGTAAACATATCTCCTAAGATGAAATGTATCTTAGAAGTGTTTACTCACAATGAGAAAGGAGACTTCGTAATGCTTTTCTATCTTTTTGTGAAAAATTCATAAGGTAACTAATTTTTTAAATTTAAATTAAGAACAATAACATACATACCACAGTAACAAAAATATACAAGCCATTGACAAGGCATGTCGACCTGAACTTTGGACCAGGTAGTATTTTGAAATTAATTTTTACCATGCACACAACCATCACTAATGTATAACATCATATGCAGCTTGTATTTAATTTTACAGAAAAATCTCTTAAACTGAACAATAATTTTACCGAAAAATCTCTTAAACTGAACAATAACTGTAAAGTACACAGTAATTAGGTCAGATTTTATACAAAATTACTGTTTTTGTTGCTTATCAGAAGGTCCGATTCACAAGGTATTTGATAAGTTAAGGAGAGACCCTGAGAAAAAGCAAGTCATTGTGTGCTGTCACATTCCTGCTTCAACAGCTGGACTGCGGATGAAGCACTGTGCAAAAAACTTCCGTAACATCAGCTGTTTGATGCAACACACAGAACTGCCCTATTCACAGTGAGCTGTTCACCTCTATAGTCAATCAAATCAAGGATGGAATTGGAACATGAAATTTAGGCCAACAGCTAAGTGCTGGCACTATGAGGTCATTCAACACTGCAAATGATATTGAAACAATTGTTAAGAGAGGGTGGAAAGTGAGACGGAAGAGAACATGAATGTGGTATAGTAAATGGAATGAAGGGGGTTGTAGCTAGGGGCCAAAGGGATACTGCAAAGAACCTTGAGTAATGTCTACAGTGCAGCGCACGAGGAAATCAAGGATGGAAGTCCAAGGTCTTCAGGAGCGAAAAATCAATCTTCCTTTGCAAGAAAAACTATAGGACAACATTTTCTGAAATCGGCCTTTATACACAGAACTGCATAATTTCTTGCAAACTTCATTATTTCATTAAGACAGGGAACTCTAAAAGAGGTGTGCTTAACATTACAGTATTGTTATTCAAAGGCAATAAGTCCTTAATATACCTTAATATATACATTGTATATATAAAAATATCACATACAAATGTACTTCAAGTACATTTGTGTATGATACAGTTTTATAGTAAGCAGTTAACATTACAAATATCTTCAGCATATATAATGCTCTACTAGATATAAAATGTCAACTAGAATATATTTTATACCTACTGAGAAAAAGAGCCATACATAATATGAAAGCCCCTGCATGAAAATACATAAAACTCATTCCCCTTTCATTCTATTCATACATGATTAAGGAACTGGACTGGGTATCAGCAAACTGCATGTCATCTCTGCTCAGGACATCTGAGAAGGTTGCTCATGTAAGATTTTCTCACCATACAAAAAGGATGGTCACAACTACAGGTTTTACATAGCCAAAATATCACACTAGTTACATTACAATGCAAACGAACTAACTGTGGAGAGGGATTGTGAATTGACAATACATGACACTGTCTTAAAATCTACTATCTATGGGTGCAGCACAATGGTTTCATACAATGTCTGGCAATTACAGTACCACACTGACCCATGACACACTGGATTAATCTCTTTACTTATGCAACAACAGAATTAAGCAGATCCACCTCTGTTACTGTAGCTCAATAGAATGTGAATAACAGGTGGAACTACCTCAAAAATTCTTCCCAGTATGCAAGAATGGTCAAATACAACGATAAACAGGTCAGTCCTATTCATTTGCTTGGTTAACTATCTATTAAAGATATGTGAATGAGAAAAATTTACCAAAAATAAGTAGAAGAACTTTCTAATTTCTCAGTTCTGTGCATTTTCGAGAGAGATGATATTCAGAGTGCATTTAAAAGTATGTTATACAAAGGTAAATTAGACTTGCCCACCTATAAATTGTCAACTAACATTTGGGGAGTCATTTCAAAATACAACAAACAAAATTTTTAGTTACGGTAACTATCAAGATCAGTGTTCACAGTGCAAGCAATATCCACAAAAATGTTAGAAATACAATGGTTATTGCTCTGTGTCTAATACTGAGTCTCTTATGAATATTTAAGAATTCGTGAAATACTATTTTTCTTGCAACAAACATACTCAGACACTACCTTTTAAATTTGAACCCCCTTCAAAGCCCAGTCCTTCGCAAGGTGCTAATCATAAACTTTTGCATAGTCTAATTCTCATGACTTTGCTTGGCTAAGTTTTCCAAACATAAACTGATTGACTGTTCATTTTGAGTGGACAACATACAAAAAAATCTTGAACATATAAAGTTCAGAGAAATGTTTGAGTTATATAGTGCTGTATATCAAATTTGTCTTCCTTGTACAGAAGACCATTTTTTTTTTCATTTTTCAAATGCCTAGATACAAAAATAGATATATTATTGGTGAAATAATTCTTGAAAGCAGTTGCTTTAGAAGTTCTGCCATCCATATGAAAATTGGCAGCAATTACAAAACACATGACAATTATATTAAAGTAAAGCAAATTATGAATACAGTAAAATAAAGTGCCTTAAATGGAACTTGTTTGGTACGAGTACTTTAGCAATACTGTACTGTACCATACATCTCCTTGATTATATATACTGCTGTATGCAGCATCTGCAACGGAAACAAGTGCCCTCCTAACTTCTCAATTTCTTTTTAAGAGGTCACTGGCTATTAAGAACACATATAAGGTATATTTAGTAAAGAAGCGACCAACAGATTCCATCTGTTTGTGTCTATACCGTATAAAAAAAAAAGTACGCCTAGTATTTTCTTAGCAACATAATGTCCATCCCTACATTTTCCCTGTCTCCTTGAGTATTTGTTGAACCTTAAGGAAAATTAATAGAATACTGAAATATTTAAAGATTTATATAATTATTAATGCAGCAAAGTCTTTTTTCTCTCTCTCTCTCTCTTTCCTCTCTCGCTCCAACCTGGGCTAAGCAAGGCCGTCTCGGCTGCCTTTCGCTGCACCACTTGCCTTATGTCGAAACGTAAAAATAATGCAGTCTTTAATTATTGTCAACAGTGATTTCAGTGTCTCGAACACTTGTAAAGTCAGCATCAGGAATAAATGAATACAGTAATACTACATTACACAAATACTCAGACTCATACCCACACACTCATATATGCAGTGGCATGGCTGCATTAGCTTCTTTGATTAAGCAGTTTATCTGAAACGCTGTAAAATGCAAAGAGCGTTTTGAGCTAAATGTTACGTAAGTGACAGAGAATCACAGATTCTGAAATGATGCAAGATAAGTAATTTATATGGACAAACAACATACACAGAATATTATAATACGTATGTACATCTTGGGAAAATTTTCCTAAATAAATCTAAATCAGCTGCATTAAAAATTTTTCAACTGATGTTGAATGCAAAAATTAAACTCTAAATAAGAAAGATCTAACTGTCTACATAACAAAATGTTTACAATAGCATTTAAAACAATCTATGTCTAACTTTTAAGATAAGTCATTTTTTGTTTTGTAATGTAAACAATACACAGGTACTACAAAATTCAGAATGCAAATGATTAAGAACCACAAGTGAATCATGAAGTCTAGCAAATGCTGAACAGTACACAAGTCTGCCATCACTCAGGACACAACAGATTCATCATCAGCCTAACTTCTATTATAATAATAAGAATAATAATAATAAAAATAATAATAACAATCAAATAATAACAATAATGTAAGTAATACCATAACGATTACTTCAGTTCCAGCGAAACTGTCTCCTCTACAGTCTGGGCAGACTCAATACTTCCTCGGTGGCTTCTGTCGGGATCATCAGCCTCATTGAGGGCCACTTCCTCTTCTGGATCTCTTCCAGTCTCCTCTCTTTTCGGGGACGCCGCAACCCCGTTGGCAAACTCTGTAAATTGGAGAGGGCTGATGAAACTACTGTAAACTATAGGTGAAAGATTTAAAAACATGACTTTTAACAGGAAACTATCTTTATTTTTGTCTAAATGTTCTCAAACAGTTTTTAAAGAAAGCACAATAAGACCTAGTACAGTATGATATTAAGTACACAATTATAGCAACAGTCTAGTACTTCGTACAAAATCACAAAAGTGTTCTCATAAAGAACAAAGCATAGGCATAAATGAGTATTAAATACATATAGGAATAATTGAGTATTAAGCATACTCTTGTAAATCTGAAATGGAGGACATGGTCTGTGCATTACCTTAAGTATTCATCCATGCACAAATAAGATAGATATAAGTGATATCTTACCTTCTGGAGGTGGAAGGAATTTAAGTGACAAATAGTGCAGGATGAAAGTTACGATTGATGCAAAACCCATGACCAAGTACATCTTAGCGCCCCCTAAGGCTTCAAATAACAGACCTCCGAGAAAGGCAGCCAAGGCATAACCTGAAATATGACAGGAGTAAATATTTTCTCAACCTATCCTGTTCACTCTTCTGTTCTTCTAGTCAGGCATCAAATCCTCTACCAATCACTTCTAAATGGCACTGATTACAGTCCATGCAAGCTATGCAATACATTATACCCCTATTTCATTATTACTTATTTTATCCTCTCCTATAATCAAGTCACTACTTATATCATGATTAAACCTAAATAAAATTCATGTCATTCCAAGTTGGCTAAAGGTACCAGAAGTATCTGGCTTACCAAAGCTTTCATAGCAGATGTTGACAATACTCTGGATGGTTGTAGATGTGCCTGGTGGAGAAATTTTTGCAGAGAAGACTACTATTGCCGTGTAACCGAGCCCGTAACATGGTCCATTCAGTAATTCAGTCAGAAGAGTGGCCCAAACAGGGCCATAAAAACCAACCATGGACAAGCCAAGTAGACGGAAGATGTACAAGAAAAATACCAGAGATGTGACTCTCTGCGCTCCTAATTTCCGCATAAACCATCCTGAAAAGATCAATAGTGTGAATACTTCTCTTGATGTGGAAATGGACAAATAATAGAAATGGTTAAACTTAAAATATAAACCTACCAAAAAGTATTCATCAAACCACAATACAGCTTCATGTGGTAGTAAAAAAACACAGGTCCAGTCACCTCTATAACTCTCCTGCAGCATCTAAATGCCCTATCCTTTGCTTCCTTACAATGATTATGAATTCTCCTTTCTACAGCCCACTCAACCATCTTTTAGACATTTAATAGACCTTTTCCTTTGATTCTGCTGTTGGCATTTGCTTATTTGAAAACAGCAAGCATCAGGGACTTCTCTTTCTGCACTCTTTTGCAACTCCCTCCTTTGCTAAGATGAAAATTAATGGATTCAGTCCTGATCTTTGACAGACACTACTGTTTACCTCAAATACTTCTGGTATACCTGTTACCTATTCACTCTAGGTATTGTGTTATGAGATTGTATCATCATTTGCTCAACAAGTCTTTCCAGTACCATATGCTTTGATGTCATTAGCTTATATACTCTTCACATAGTGCCAACGAAAGGGCAGACGTGCATCTTGCAAAGCAAATGAAGGAATGCTGGTAATATGGAATTAAACCACTGGTAATGCTGACAGCATCCACTTCTATCAGCTGCTTAGGGGAAAACTAAACCAGCACCCTTATAAAGTAGTGATGAGCAGGCCACATAAAGTATTGGACATGACACCAAATTTTATCAATCACCCACAGATTTGAGAATGATGATTGGGGTTAAAAAGTGAAAAGCGTGTGACAACCAGCAAAAATCCGGAAGGATTTGATGGCGAACAAGCCAATATTGAGATTGCAGTGAGTGACAGATTCAGGAAATGAATAGGAGGATCAGAAACTCATAAAAAACTGGTAGAAAAATTTGTAAAAAGAGTTTGTACTTTTCATTCTCTCTTTCTCTCTCTCTCCCTCTCGGATTACCCAGTGGTTCTGCTACAACTCACCCACCAAGCACAAACCAAAGCAAACTTCTTTCTACTCACCATAGACAAACATGAAAGGAGCTTCAATGGAACACTGAACAAAGAGAGTGAAACCCTGAAGGAACTTCATATATCTCATTGCACTTGTCCCTCGAGCCATTTCCTCCTGCAGTCTGAAAGTAGATCACGGAAGATATATAAAGCCGTTGAGCCTTCTGGTTTTAGAGATATTGCCACCAACTATGCATGATTCAAGAGAATGTGGGCCACTGAATTAAAATACACACAGAAAATCATTTTTATAGAAAAGGGAATTACATTTGATGGTACAAAATACTTACATGAATATAAAATTGGCCACAACACCATCAAACAAGCCATTCATAATGACAAAGCAGCAAAAGATGAAAAACCTCGGCTGACGGAGAAGAGGCCCAACATCTCTCATGACACTTTTTTCACCTCCAATTTGTGGAACCTGAAAAAAGTAGAGCTTTCTAGGATAACACATCTTTTAGTGTTCAGACATGTTTTTTTATGTAATGCTCCCTAAAATGACATTAAAAGGTTCAACACAAAGTACATTGTACTCTTTCATAATCATTGACCGAATTTAGAATTGATTGTTCAACCACATATGTATTCTACTTTCATATCCATCAGATGAAAAAAAAATCTGAGCATTAACTTTATAAATGACAATAAAACTGTTCATAAATAAAAAGGGAAATAAAAATAAAATAAAAAGCAGTAATATGCGGCAATTTCAAATTCTATTATTCCCAAATATAATTCAAACGAGGCACAATTTCTTGGCTCCAATATAAAGTATCTTTTACAAGTAGGAGTCTTGGAACTAAGAAAAATGTAAAACGTGGTTACCAAATTATATTGAACCTTTTCATATACTGTATTTGCTTAAGAATCATCATGAAATATAACAGAAAACTGTGTATTAGAATGATTCATGTTACCCCTCTTGGGTATAAAAAATTACATGGAGGAAATGGAAAACTTATGGACATGTCCTGTTTCTGGGACTCACAGAAAAGGGGGGCAAGCAATTCCTTCATGGCATTTTCATTTATGTCATGAAAACTTTGTTAACAGGAAAAGCCTAAGTAAATCAGAATTACAAAGAGTAATGTGATGATAATTATTGAGAAACGAAAGGCACGTTCACAACTGTACAACCTGTACAGGATATAACCATTCCTTCCATTGCCTGAACACAAAGTCAGACCATCAAAAGAAGAGTTCCCTCTCATGAACTTGGATACGGCCATGTCTAGGTGCTTAAAAACCAAAGGAATTATACCTCAAAAGTTACACAATTCAAGATTTACTTCTGAGCATTATCAAGCCTTGCCAAACTTTCATTCGCAGAGTTGCTAGATTTTTGCACAAACCTTCTACAGAACAGAAAGGCTTTAAAGACTTACTACCATCTCATCATTATACCTTGAGAGAAGAAGCACAAGTGACGATATCCATGGATCCCAGAATGAAGACCAGAAGAAACGCCGGGGTATAGTTTTTCGTGATGGAAGACCCGGACCACAAATCTACGAGCAGCCCGCTGATGGGTCCCATGAGACCCCATCCTACAGTACCCCAGGCCCTCTGAGAGCCGTAACTGCCTTGGTTATCGCCTGCAATAATGATTACATAATTAGGGCCCCAGAAAATGAAAAATATAAGTCCAGTTTTTACTCCAGCGTCTGTGCATCTGTTAAAGTTCTAAGACTTATTTATTCAGGCAAGTCTCTAGTATTCTGTTTCAATATTTTCTTAAAGAATTCTCAACATAAATACACCAACTTATTTATTCAGGCAAGTCTGTAGTATTCTCTTTCAATATTTTCTTAAAGAATTCTCAACATAAATACACCATTCTCTATAACTATACATGTAAGACTTTTTGACTGTGAACTAATGTTTCACCATTCATTCAGACCTCATAAACCAAAAGTATTTTAGCTTATTTGTGTGTACAGTACACAGTAACCCCACAACTTATTACAGGTCAGTTTATCAGGCTTATTTCCATCTCAGCTTCATTATTATGGTAGTAGTCTCTGGTAGGCTATCTTTTCAAACATAATGCAATTTGCTGATAAATAGTTATACTGAATAATAAAGAGAAGGTACTGTCTTGTCCAGTCTAGAAAGAAGTTTTGTTACACATCTCTTATGTAACTTATCAGATGGCCACACCACTAAAGCAGCCGATAAGATAAAAGCCTACTGTAATCAGAATAAGATTTTCATTGTACATGTAATTGAGTAAGAGAACTTTTAGAGATAAAAGGCGAACATGTTAGGTACCAAAATGGTACGATCTAAAAATTGCAACAGATTTCCTGTTGTCCATATCTCTCAGGGAGAAAGGGTTCACACGGCACTGCATTCAAGTACAAACCAGCTTTCCAAGTGCTGAAGGTTAGCGTGGCATGAAAGGCACTTCTGACAAGGCTAAACATGACATTTCCCACAGTTGACAGATAACAGGGCTCCCCTTTCAACAAAGTAACAGATAGTGAGGGACGTTTGAAAAGACTGCCTGCTTGAGGAATGTTAGATTAGAAGGATTCGATTGGGTTGCACCATCCAGATACAAAGACCTAAGTGCACTGTTGTGAAATGTGAATCATTTATTTGTTTCTCAACACTTCCAGCCCCAAGGAAATTTTGGTTTCTCCCAAATATTTCTGGACTTGCTTGAGCTTTAAAATATCTAGATTTTGAATAACTTCCAGCTGAGAAACTTCAAAAGCATCACAACAGGAAAATCCAGGGAGTTTTAACTTCCCAATGACAAAAGGAATAATACAAAATTATCAAATAGTACTTCGGAAATGGAAACAACACAGCAGATTCTCAGAGATAATGTTTGTTGAGAGTAGTGAAAGTGCAACTGCTGTTTTAGAGGCAAACCAAAAAATAAAAATATCATAAAATTGGCTATATTAATTCAACCATAATCACAGTGGCTGTACACTTATTATTATTATTATTATTATTATTATTATTATTATTATTATTATTATTATTATTATCCTGTGGTTTATCCAAAAGGGCACAAATTACATAGCAAGCTCCTGCATTTGAGAATATCTATATATAATATAAAAATGGGCTAAGATGACATTTACAAGCATAAATGTACATTAAAATAATGATTAATAAAACAAACACAGTCAAGAGAAATACATACTAATAAAGAAAATGTATAAGTGTATTCGGAAGAACAATAAAAAAGTAAACGCTATATAACACATAAAAGATAAGTACAAAACTACATAAACAAATTAACTAAGAACTCAGAAAGGAAGTGGAGGAAAATAAAATGAACTTTACTCTATTACTGTGCCAATGCTCAGAGGAATGTTTAGCAACAGCTCCTTACTGGTAGAATCCACCGCAATGGCATCCGTGATGGAAACACCTGTGGCGAAGGATATCTGTCCAAACAGCAGCAGGAAAACGTACACCCAGAACTCCCAGTAGTGCCACGCAGCTTCACACTTCTGCCCAGACATGTTTGCTCGGGAACACACCAAACTGTAACAGGTTTGAAAAGAGACCTCCATTAACATACATCTTTTCAAGACGAGTGGCCTGGATTTGAGCAGTCTTGACTACCTTGGGTTCTCCATTGTTAAAAGATACATACTAGAGAAGTATAACTACCTTCTGAGTACACAAAGCATACGGGACACTGAGGGTATACTGAATTAATGTCATCTCTAGCAACGTCTTCAGAGGAAAAAATTGATTCAAATAAAAACATATATAACAGCTATTTATTTCATTTGAACAAACATCAAAGGAGCTATGAAGGTAGCTATGGGAAAAATGTTTTTATCAAATGGAGCTCATATATGTACAAGATACTGTTCATCATAATTAGGCACTCTCGTTTGCGTATTTCAGAAACAGATCTACTTTACATATCTGATTCTAGAATCGTACCTTACATTTTCACTCATGTGATCCCAGGATATGTTAATACCCTCCAAATGATAAAGATGACCTTTGGCAATGTCATAAGGAATTTCTGTAGGGACTGTCCAGTTGAGCATCGTGACATTGTCTCGACTGACCAAATCTTCATCAGTCGGGAGGACGTCTGATGGATCAGTGGCTATCTGGAATTCTTGGTCTCCGTCGACTTTCCTGGCTTTGATGTTTCCTCGAGAGCTATTCCCACTGATGCACATCCACGGCTCGCTACACAAAGTTACACAATCCCACGCTACAGCTATGTAACAGCTTCCTGTAGATGGTGACTGAAAGATCATTACTTCAACCCACAATACTCAAAAGAGCAAATAAATACATCAACTTTAATTTACTCATGTAATATTGTAATGAAATCATTGTACTTCATCATGTTTCCTTTCTGTGGATAAGAAATATCTGGAGTCCTGCATGAAGTGTAATAATCATCTAAACCTTAAAAACAATGACACAAACTTAATACTAACAATGTATGCACATCTGCTATTCCTTTCTGTACATTTTTACAGCAAATGAGCAAAGCACATCTTGGAGAGAATGTGGTTTGGTTACATTCAAGCTCTGGGTCTAACAAACTAAGCAATGATGTACAGTACTAGAAAGCAGTGTGGATGTCACCATTCTCTCTCATCAACGAACAAATCAGACGAAGACATTGCAACAAGACAGTGAGAATTCAAGAACCTTGCAATGCCTAGTGTAACAATTTTCAGAAAACAAATAAGAGAAGCTTCGTTATGGAAATGAGAATGTATGTCTTTCCATCTGAAGCATAAGAACAATTCTAAGTACATAATATAAAAGATTATGAAGTAAATAATAAAAAATTTGGTACAAGAAAGCAAAACAAAACATAAAATAGAACTTTATGGACTGAAGATACAGATAGGGTATAAATAAAGGACTTGACTGACAATCTGCTAGTGGTTTCTGTCCTGTGCAATATCATAAGAGCTCTGAAGCTTAAAAGCTTGAAGAACAACTTTGGAACAGACATGTGAGTGAGCATGCAGCCACATTATGGAAATAATTTAAGGTGAACTGACAAACCAAGAAAATTACGTAAAAAAACAAACTTTTAGTCCAAAGACAACATTGCACTCAACTGTAAATCATATTTAATGTAACAGGCTTCACCTATTCGTGGATTTTTCTGTGGAATGTACGTACACATTATTCGAGGGAAATTCGCCTATTCGCAGTATTTTTCATAGAGAAATATTCACTAATTACTGTATTTTCATATCATTTTTGCGACTAAATGCACTTTTTGTGATAAAATGATTAAAATACTCAGGTATGTAAAAGCATTTTTTGAGGGGGTTTTTGGTGTTTGAACTACAAAATAGGCAGTTATAAGCATTTTTTGAGGGGTGTCAAAGTATTCGCGGATTTTAGCTATGGGGAGGGGGTTCTGGTATGCATTCTCCACGAATACCAGGGGTCAACTGTAAGCAAAAAGTCCACATTCCATGATCAATAACAAGCAGTTGCTGATTTTCCAAACATTAGACGAAAAAAATTGTAATTCTGGGCATGAAAAATCACTTCAGCTGCAATGACAACAAAGAGCCAATTCTATATATTACATTACTTAAACCTATTTTTGAAGCTGTAATGAAAACAAAGTGCCAATTTTGTTTTCATTACTTGGGTCTTTTTTAATGTAAATTCTAAAAAAATTCCCATTTTATTTTTTGGGAATTTCATTCATCAAATATCTACATGAAAAAGAAACTGCTTATTGCAAAGTAGATGGCATCATCCTCTGTCAAGGTTAGAGACACAATACTTCATTGGGGTAGAGCTTATGGTGTTCCTGTCTACCATTTCCTTTTATCTGCTACCTTTGGACTCCTCCCATCTACATAGCTGTTCCACTTCTTTAACTTTACTTCCATCCCATTTTCATATTTTGTTTAAGAACTAATCCTTCGGAGGAGCTAACGGTCTTGAAACAATTCAGTGGTCTTCTTAAACTACTTTAAAATAAACTAGAAATAATAAAATAAATGACGAACAATAACACTAAAAGCAGAACTTTGCCGCCTGCAGGTCTCTCTCCCAATATCATTATAGTACTCTTTGGACACCAAGTGGCCTCTTGTCATGACAAAACCATGCAACAAAAACTAGAGTATATCTTGCAAAACCTGTCACAAAAGTGTCCGAAAGGATGAACAATTTTCTATCATGTAATAATTTACCAACAGAAACAAACTGACCAGTATCATAGGACAACAGCAGAGGCTGCGAAGTGAAATCTGCCGTGGCAGCCCTGCTGTCCCCAGAGAAGGATACCCTGGAGGGCGCTTTAGACTTGACAGATGCCCTTACAAGCTGCCCGCTGAGGACGGGCGTCTCTCTCATGGGGGGAATGAACCACACGGAAGTATAGCAACAAACCATCAGCGTTAACGTGACCAGAAAGATGCCTTTCCTGTACTTGGGGAAGGTGTCAGCCAAGGCCGCTATGATAGGCTTTCCAAGCACAGTCATGAGGAGGATGATAGCTGACAGTGTCCCTTGAATGGACACGGGTATCCCAAGCTGCGCTGCTACCACTATGATGAAGGGCAGTATGGGGGCCATACCTACAACAAGAGAGAAGTCACAAGGATTAGTCGGTGCTATTTTGGCTTGTTATCTAAGCGTCAACTTCTCCGAGGCGCTAGTACTAAAGATGGAGGAAGCTCCTTGGGGCGCTGTGTTTAGTACTAGCCTGCTCATGGATCAAAGTATTATGTACACCCACTTCTATATTGTGTGGTCGACAAATTATATTAATAAACGATATCTTCGTGCAGCCATCTACTTTACATTTACCATAAGGTGCTTACTACCAGCACCTCAGAGTAGTTGATGCTTAAATAAGCCAAAGTAGCACCGATTAGTCTAAAAGATAAAATCACTTGTGTTGACACGTCACGGGTTTTATTAACCTAAGCAGTGTTATTAAAAGCAAAAGCATAAGGTCCTCTATCATGGTCTCAGCAGTGGTACTGACATTATGCTCAAGAGACATGCAAAATCCCGATGATCAAAGCTGCCGCACTACTTTCAGTTCCCAAGCTGATCCGAAGGTGGGATTGGCCAAGAACGGCTAACTACTTTGCCCATATTGAGAGATAAAGATAATGACAACTTTTCTGCTTTGGGTTCACTAATCCACAGCTTCTTACAGTTCGATAACTGTTTAGAGGTTCAGACTCTGGGTCTGAAACAGTTAACCCTATTGATATAAGTTACAAAGATGAAACGATGAATTTCTGCGCCCCGAATTAGTCTACGAATTAAAGTGAAAAATACAGCATCACTGCTTTTGCCATGTGTGTATTAGTGTACAAATGATAAATCTGCATAGTATCAGGCCATGAAGTAAAAAAAAAAAAAACCTGGGTAAGGATATCTCATCTCAAATTACGAATTGAGTTTAAGTCTGTGTAAACACTAGATAAAGGGTGAGATTCAACGAAAAACTAAGTGTCCATTAAATGCTGTCTAAAGAACATATCCGGGCAACTTGACACTATAGGACTAGAGATCATCACTTCTAGCATTTACTTAGAAAACAGGTTTTATGGCTTCTTTACAATTTTACTGATCATTACCTTTATTGTTCACACTAATTCCCCACAAGAAACAAAAGCATTTAAAGTAAGGCTTGAAATGTTTTATCAGCACCCCTTTCCATCACGATACCAGTTTTTTAAAAATAATTTTGCTGGGCATGCGATGTGACTCTTTCCCGCATTACCTAAGAACTACCCTATATTTGTCTAAGAACTAACCCATTTTTTCTTTCCTGTACTGCCTACGATGTTTCTTTTCTCTATTGTCTAATATCAACCACATTTTTCCTGGTGAAAGTTAAGCAGTGTAAACACCTGAGACTTTTAAAAATTAATTTTGCATCGTCAGTCTCTCGTATCTGCCTCCTGGCCACAGAGCACTGACGTAAACTGCCCTTACATCAATATATTGACACTGTGGACTCAATTGAACCTGGTAAGTAGGCAACAACCTGTGCTCAGTGCCAAAAATAAATTCTTAGGCTTCTCCAAATGACCGTATCAAGATAGATAACATTGGATATCTATGATTTCAGTAAATTAGAGTGCTGTAGTCTTAAAAAACTGTGCCATATTTCTTTCTTGTCAAGTAAACTCACCGAACACTGTACATCAAGTCATATATAACTGGCGAATGTGGAAAGACGTTGTTTTTATCAAAATTAAAAGAAAAAAATAGCTCTCCAGATTCCTACCGACAGAAGAGAAACCAAATTCAAAACATCGAAACCAAAAAAACTTCAAACCCGCAGGGTTACTTACATCCCAAGAAGAAGAAGTAGTGGATTTTAAGAGGTACCAATCGCCTGTTGATCTTCATGGCTGTCTATGTTAGAGGCTCACACTACCTGCAAGTGAGAAAAGATGGCTTTATAAAATTAGTCTCGTGTTGGTTTAATGGTTTATAGACAGATATGGGCCCTCGGCCTAAGGTGGCCCGTAAGATAGGTAAGGTGTGAAAGGGACTAGAAGGCCTGGTGTGGACCTCCCGGGATCTTCCGAAATAACAGGGGCAAAATAGTCTTCACTCAGGACACGAGAGCAGCCAGGTGCTATATGAGAGAGAGAGAGAGAGAGAGAGAGAGAGAGAGAGAGAGAGAGAGAGAGAGAGAGAGAGAGAGAGAGAGAGTCTACACTTACGAAAACATTATCATCTGGATAAACTAAGGCAAAGTTCGTTCAGATCTCTCGAGTGGATAGTCGGACCTTACAAGCTAAGTTACATTCGTTTAAAATCATTAAAATAGGTACCAGGAAGATTCGCAGTTAAACTAAAATATGATGAACCAACATATCTGAGAAACTGCTTAAGCTTCTTTAGACCCGAAATGAATAATGTAATCAGACATGCAAGTGAAGCATATAGGCTATTTGAACCTAGAACAAATTGTAAGTCAGGCGAGAGAGTATTTGTACACTGCGCACCAAGAATACGCAACAAAATACTGCCTGAAGTGAAGAGCTACAAGGACAATGCAAATTTAAAAAGGAACTAAAGATTCTCCTATTCTGCAAGAGCTACGATACTGACAAGAAAACACTGAAAGACAATTACAAAATATAAGAAGCACCTTATTTTGAAAACGTACAAGGACCCGCCAGAGAGGGAATTATCCCTGTGGAGGGCTGTACATAAAACCAAAGTGAAACAAAGTGAAACTGTACACCAGCGCTTTTTGTATGTTGGCAATTTCAGCCTAAGAATCTGTAGCATTCGGTATACAGCACTGGGCTTACAGTCTGCCACACTGTTACGTAAAAAAAAGGCCGAGCCTTGACTCATAATTTCTCTTCATTAACCCGACCAAAGACGGTTCACTTTAGGCTAAAGTGATGTTCAAAACGCTTGTACATAGAGAGAAGAAACTTGAGGCAAAATACATGTGGAAATACTTCAAATAAAAAAACAGGAATATCGGTCTAAAGGCCGCATAAAAAATAAAACAGGTTTACGATAGAAGAAAAAACCAGTTACTGTGATCTGACACCTGGCGCACGTGACCAATCGGATGTAATGAGAGGAGGAGAAGAAGAAGAAGAAGAAGAAGAAGAAGAAAAGAAGAAGAAGAAATTCAAGTACAAGGTATGAGAACCAGCAGAGCCGTTTCCAAAGGCATAACCCTAATACTTCTACTACTACTATATATTACACTTCTTCCGCATCAGCGAGACACGAAGACGCGAAGAGTAATATAAAGGTAGAGGAAGAAAAAAAATTAAAAACAAAATTATGAAGAGGGGCAGGGGAGTGTATTTACCTTGAAGTTAATGAAGAGGAAGACTTAGGGGAAGAGCCTTGCCTTAGGAGTTAAAGTGATATTGCCAGTATACAATGTGCAAGGGATTATCCTGCACCCACTTACTTTATGGCCGAGATGACTATTGATTACAGAGAGAGAGAGAGAGAGAGAGAGAGAGAGAGAGAGAGAGAGAGAGAGAGAGAGAGAGAGAGAGAGAAGAATTTAGATCACAATGCTGCACTAAGAGAGAGATGTATAGAGAGAGAGAGAGAGAGAGAGAGAGAGAGAGAGAGAGAGAGAGAGAGAGAACATTTTATACTAATGAACATGTATATGTGTATATATATATATGTATGTATGTATATATACATATATATATATATATATATATATATATATATATATATATATATATATATATATATATATCTATCTCTATCTCACAAAGCCTTGCTTAGACACAAAATTAATTATCAATCAACGTTCAAGGTCCAACACAACCTGAAGAGGCGCACACGACAGAAAATGGATATTTACTCGACTCTAAAAATACCTCCTGTGCAATTATGCACAAAAGACTCGACTTCCGGCCTGCCATCAATAACCCCAAGAGCAGAGACGTCAGAACTTAATTGATGTACGTACCTGCGTGCTGCTTAATATCACCTGTCCTGAAATAATGAACGTTTACCTTTCATGTAACGTCATATACGAACTTTTCCCCTTGGCACATATTATGTAGTAGCGTCAGAACCGCATTATTATTATTATTATTATTATTATTATTATTATTATTATTATTATTCAGATGAATCCTATTCGTATGGAACAAGCCCACTACAGGGGACATTGACTTGAAATTCAAGCTTCCCAAAAATATATTATTATTATTATTATTATTATTATTATTATTATTATTATTATTATTATTTAGATGAATCCTAATCGTATGGAACGAGCCCACCACAGGGTACACTGACTTGAAATTCAAGCTTCCAAAGAATATTATGGTGTTCATTTGAAAGATGTAACAGAAGGTAATAGGAAATACAGAAATTACTGTAATATACCTCGACAACGGTGACTTTAAACAGTAGTTATGTACTAGATTACTTATGGGTATCAGCTAGAATGTGGCTGACGAGGGGCACTGTAATCACAGTTCGCTACAATGTCTCATAGTACAACTTTGTTAAATTTGGGGTCTGCTACAATCAGTAATTCGTTACTGAGAATATTAACTTTAAACATCTAGATTAGACAAATAAATGAACAAATAAATAAATAAAACAACTATACCCTGCTTCTTTGTTTTAAAGCGAGTCACTGCCCACATTCCGCTTACATCATTGCAACTAATTATGCCTGGCAAGTCACACTGGACGAGATATAATAAGTTCTGGGCTCCTTAACCTCCCTTCCCCTTCCCCCCCTCCTCCACAACTCATCTACAAACACCACACCAAGTCACTTACAAAGCACCAGGCACATTTCATTTAGATTCAGTTGCTCACGCAAGCAGCACATTGATAAACCAATGAAATTGCGAGAGCTTCAGAGGAAAATTCCTGCCTGGTTGCAGGGGAAGATTCCCCCGACCCCCACCCCGCCAGGGCTTGGAAGGACCATGAGAAACAAAATGAACGGCATACATACGTATGCATTAATGACAAGGCCGACTGATAAAGGCAAAATGCCGATAAGACACCTGCGAATCTACGCGGTTCATAAGGGGAGCAATGGATCTGTCTTATCGGAACACCCCCACACACGCCACACAAGCGCACGCCGTCTGATTAGGCTCGATTCTGTCGACATTTTCATCCCACCCTCTCCCCCACTTGTATATTTCTCAACTTCCAACGGCTCGTCCGAAAACTGTGAAAAAAAAAGTAGAGTTAAAGAATTCGGACAGCCAAGTAGGAAGAGCCCTTTGGGAATGAACGGATGGAGGCTATAAAGGCAAGAGATCGTGACATATCATGTCGAAACTGTGCCCGGCCTCATTGTCACCATTTTCCTAAGCCTATCCAGCTTTTCACTCGTGTGTATGTGTATGTGTGTGGAGATAGCACTCTTTTGTTCCAAAATTGTCTACAAATTCAGCTACATTTGCAGCATAACAACGTATTTTATTTGCATACCCGGAAATCTGCATAATTACCATTTTCATTCTGGCTGGGCAGTGAACCCGGTGTTTAACTCGAGTGACGCAAGAACGTTGTCAAGGTTACGTTGACGATTTGTTTGGCACTGTTCCCTTCCATTAGGAACTAAGCCCCCTCTCTCTCTCTCTCTCTCTCTCTCTCTCTCTCTCTCTCTCTCTCTCTCCAATAACATCATACTGAACCCACTGGCTTATCGATATCATGACTGCAAGATATGCAATAAAAGTTATGACTGCGATTTGATATCTGTCATATTATGACATTGCAGACAAAATAAAAAAATGAAGCCACACGGAAACGTGTTTACGATCATTAAAGCTGCTGTAGTTCACCTGCGCTTGGCACACACGTTGCCAGGTAATTACTTCGGCAAAGTCGCATGATTTTTTTCCCAATTACAGTAATAACTGTCAAGCCCGCAATGACACACGACATTGCGGTATTTCCATGTCCCCGTACTGTATACGTCACGGTAGAAAAAAGTGAACACCGGCATTTAATTTTCCAGTGACTTGATCATCTTTAAAAACATAATTCAATTCAAGCTGATTTCCTCAGTTCGAACGTAGGTCTATGGAACAAATGACAAGCGGACCTATCCGAGCCGGTAGGGGGTAGGGCTGTGGTTCGGCAAGGAGGGAGGGAGGAGGAGGGGCGGGGACGGCTTTCAATGACGTAACGCCAACCCGACAAATTCAGGGAGGGGGGAAAAACCCGAAGGAGAACAGCATCGGAGCGTTCAAAAACCGAAGTAGACGGACGACTCACCTGCGGAATCCAGGACGTGCCGACACGCCTTCGAGCCAGAAGGTGATGGTGAAGGAGAAGAAGGGGAGGAAGAGGAAACCGAAGAATGGCCGTCGGAGGAGCGCGTAGGGAAACGGCGAGAAGACTCATCGGCGCCATGCACTGAACACTACTCCCGATAAAGGTCTGGGGAGATGGACCAGGACAACACCAGGCTAACAACACAACTCGCGGTGTTGTGGCCCCGGGAACGTCAAGTCTTCTCGTCGAGCCGGCAGGGTCCCCCTCCCTACCCACAGCCACAGCAGCAGCAGCAGCAGTCATGTATGCCGCCGCGTCTGCTGCTGTCGCTCCGCGGTCGATGGGCTGCTGCTGCTGCTGCTGCAGCAACAGCAGCACCTGTTTTCTGCTGCTGCTCATAATGACAGCCGATCTCACCGTCTCATCCTGGTATTATTACTAATGCCGTAGTCACGTCATTTCTCTAAGATTATAGACGTGGTCTTCACGTCACTCTCGCTAACGCTAATGGGCGATGCGTCGAGCGCGATTGCTTATCTTGATGGGAAACTGCGATAGAATTCTCCCGAGGTTTCAGTCATGTGACTCATAATATTAACTAGACCAAGACGAGAAGCGCCGCATTCATGCTGTGAGTCCTAAGGGCGACCGTCCGGACGACGGAAAAAAAGAAAAATGACCATAGAATGGAATGCCAACGAGTGACGTCACATGACGTCACGATCATTCTTCCGTCGTAACCACGAGCAAAGGCCAATTTTCGTCGTAGGATACAACATATGCTTCGTCTGATCTTGATTGTACAGCCATCATTAATATCTGCACTGGCCCTGCCAGCCTCCCTTCCCCCTCCCCAACCCCCACCAACCCACAGTGCCGAAAATCGTTATGTGGAAGTAGGAAGAGATTGCGCATGCGTGGCGAGCCGCCATTTCGTGAGCCTGTCTATGGAAGCCAGAAGAAGCTGCCGCAGCCGCAGTAGACCAATGGCACCCTTAGCGGTAAGACCTGTGAATGGTGCCAAGGAGTGTGAGAGGGTACTGTCCAAATGTTGATCATTAAAAGTACAAACGTTTTTATACTTATTACAGGTATTTGCAAGTGAAATTCCCCTGCGTCTGGTGCTTTGTTCTTTCTAAATACATATTAGTTTCATCCAGAATAAAAATGTTTGACAGAGTCACCAAAGAAATATAATAAAATTGATAACGATAATACAAGGGACATATCAAATGGTCACGCCTTAAAATGACGCTAATATTATCATCAGTTAAGCAAGATATCTGTAGGGATTATATCTAACACGAATCCACATTATTGTATTATTATTCAGAAGATGAACCCTATTCATATGAATTATTGATTACAATGCTTCACACTATGATAACAGTATTGCGTGGTTACTAATATTGTTTTGTAAGGTATAAATACATATTTTAAACTGACATAAGTAATATATTAGTATTATGTATACAAAAATGAAATCAAAATTATTTTACTGACGCAACAGGAAGAGAGGACGGCTGATTTCAATAATAATAATAATAGTTTCTGCACTACATAATCACGCTTTTGTTAAGTCCTCTCTCTTTAGTGACTATTATTATTGCTAATAGTGCTAAATGGCTATTATTGTATCTAGCATTCCTACACGATTGCTATTTTTGCTAATATTGCTAAATGACTATCACCATAGCTAAGACTGCTAAATGACTATTGTTATTAATATTGCTAAATGACTATTATTATTATTGCTAAATGACTACTATTATTGCTATTATTCCCGCTATTAATACTAAAGACTTGTTATTGCTAATATTGCGACATGACTATTTTTTGCTAATACTGGACAGGACGAAACAGATTAAGGTCAAGATATACGAACAAAAAACGACAGGACATTCTGCGGTATACGTCAGCGACTGTAAAACGACACAGAACATCATATATCAAATGTCAGCGACTACAAAACGACAGATGGCGTTCTGCGGGAAACTTTAGCGACTATAAAACGACAGATGACGTTCTGCGGGAAACTTTAGCGACTATAAAACGACAGATGATGTTCTGCGGGAAACTTTAGCGACTACAAAACGACAGATGTTGAAACGTTCGACAGATGATGTTCTGGGAAACTTTAGCGACTACAAAACGTTTCTCAAGGCGACAAATAGGACGTTTAGTTGCCAGGGTTTGGAGCGACTAAAGCGGCAATAATATAAAAACGACAGCAAAAGAGATTCAGCGGCGAGAGTTCTGCAGTAATAGTAAGTATATAAGTTAGCGGCCGAAACGACACGCAGAGAGAGAGAGAGAGACTACAGAAACCATTTATATATATATATATATATATATATATATATATATATATATATATATATATATATATATATATATATATATATATATATATATATATATATATATATATATATATATTTATCATCAAATAATATATTACTCGTAATTTGCAGAGGAAGGCTATTTTTTCAATAATAATAATAATAATAATAATAATAATAATAATAATAATAATAATAATAATACATTTCTTCAGGTTATTTATTCATTAACCTCCGAGAAATTTTCTTCCCACTTCGTCAATAATAAAACCATAAGACAAAACTAAAAATCAATTTCAATATGAACACTGCCGCTCCCACCTGACCGTAGAGTTCCATGGAAAGCCCAGAATCGTTAAATCTAAACATTGTTTTTTTTTCTACTTCCCGTCTTCTGCGGGCCTGGGCTTACAGACGAACACTGGGCTTGCTATGAACTGAAAAAAAATAAAGAAATGTGAATCTGTCTTTGTTTGAAAAAAACGTACAAAATATCAAGCTTTACATCTGAAATCATTGCAAGCTGAAATGTCACAAGATTTTCAATGATACTGGTGAATTATCCAATAATAATAATAATAATAATAATAATTTCCACATATGAAGTCGAAGATAAGAGCAAAATAACGAACAAAAATTGGAACAAACTCAAATAACAAAGTAGTATATCAGATAAATATTTAAAAAGCAGAAATTAAGCAAGTCAGTGTGGAAAAATTGGACAGCTTTCACAACGGAATACAATTGTATATGTAATATATCATATTTATTAGCATAATAGACATTTCACTTTTATTCGATTTCCTCTTCAACTCTTCACTGGAATATTTTCTAAGCTTCTGGAATTATTTCCTGTCCCTCCTTGTCTCCTCTCCTTCATTACTCTCTGTTCTATTTCTTCTGTTTCTGCTCCTTATTCTTTCTTCTTCTTTTCCTAATCAACTTCCTTCCACTTTTTATTTCCCTCTACATCTGACCAGGATCTGAACCTGTGCATTTTACTCTAAATTTATTTACAATTATTACATCTTGCGTCACAGAGAGAGAGAGAGAGAGAGAGAGAGAGAGAGAGAGAGAGAGAGAGAGAGAGAGGTGACCATATGAATCTACCGAAGAAACTCGGGTCTATTTAAGCGGCAGGACGTGAAAACGGATTCATCGCTGAAAGCCGACCCCATTTTGTGACTACGAGGAGTTAAGTGCAGTTATCATTCAGTTTTCTTTGTTTTTTCCCATTCTTTCTCTCTTACGCCTTGGGCAACTTTTAATAGAGCAGGGGCGTTGTTTACAACGATTAATGAAAATATTTACTTCAAAGCCCAAAATAAAAACGTCACTCAAGGATCAAGAAGATTACTCAAAAAATATTAATGCTACGAATGTGAAAAATTATCTTCGTTTAATGGCGATAGGATTAACTTCTCCTTTTCAGTGACATACTTTGATACAGATAAACAAATTCATTAATTAGTAGATAAATAAATAAACATGAAACTTAAGAGAGCACTCTAGCACCAAACATGTGTTCATTAGTGCAGTTTTCGTACGCTGAAAGTAATTCGGGACTGGTCTGCGCACGAAATCGCCGACTGTGTCGCATTGTGTCCAGCACGACTTCGTACTTACGCATGTGCAGCTTTCCCTATGATAAAACGTTAGTTATCTCTCCTGCTATCTTATTTTCATTACCTTTTTATAAAGGCTTCATTACTTATTACTCACAGCAATCTGTAAAAACAAATAAAACTTGATTTTTCACTGCCAGTGCCTAACCAATCTTAGGTATTACTCAAAAATCGTCAGTGATAATTTTCTATTTTAAATGAACTGAGTACAGAATTCAGGCCAAATGCCAAGCACTGGGACCTATGAGGTCATTCAGCGCTGAAATGGAAACTGACAGAAGGATTGAAAGGCGTACCAGGAGGAAAACCTCAAAGCAGTTGCACTATAAATCAACTGTTAGAAGAGGGTGGAAAATAAGATGGAAGAAAAAATATGAGAGGAGGTACAGTAAAGGGAACGAAAGGGGTTGCAGCTGGGGGCCGAAGGAACCCTCTAAATACAGTGCACCGCGTGAAATGCACTGACGTCAGTAACCCCCTACATAGTTCTATTTTAAACTCGTGCTCTTTAGAGAATAAAAATAAACGAGAAAATGTATCCGCGCTGTATTTATGCTTCTTCTAAAAGTACCCAATGAATATCTTAGTAAGTAGATCTGCCTTCTATTGCTTTCCAATGTCATATTTATTGTTATAATATATCCATCCGTAGCAATTTACTAATTCGTTCCAGTGATAAAATGAAGGAACAATAACATTATTTTCAATAACTCCACTCAAATATTTCAAAATTCCTACTATCTGCTAACAAACAACTTCCATTTAAGACTGTACTGTAATCAGTTAACCAATATTTGCATTTAAGATACCAATGTAATCTATGAGCCAATATTTGCATTCATGACCGTACTGTAATCTGTTAATCAATGTTTGCATTCAAGACTGTACTGTAATCTGTTAACCAATGTTTGCATTCAAGACTACTGTAATCTGTTAACAATTTTGCATTCAAGACTGTACTGTAATCTGTTAACCAATGTTTGCATTCAAGACTGTACTGTAATCTGTTAACCAATGTTTGCATTCAAGACTGTACTGTAATCTGTTAACCAATGTTTGCATTCAAGACCGTACTGTAATCTGTTAACCAATGTTTGCATTCAAGACTGTACTGTAATCTGTTAACCAATGTTTGCATTCAAGACTGTACTGTAATCTGTTAACAATTCAAGACTGTACTTAATCTGTTAACCAATTTTGCATTCAAGACTGTACTGTAATCTGTAATGTTTGCATTCATTAAATCTGTTAACAATGTTTGCATTCAAGACTTACTGTAATCATTTTGCATTCAAGACTGTACTGTAATCTGTTAACCAATGTTTGCATTCAAGACTACTGTAATCTATTAACCAATATTTGCATTTAAGACTGTACTGTACTGTAATCTATTAACCAATATTTGCATTTAAGACTGTACTGTACTGTAACCTATTAACCAATACTTGCATTTAAGACTGTACTGTACTGTAATCTATTAACCAATACTTGCATTTAAGACTGTACTGCAAGTTTCCTAGGATAACACCATCATGTAACATGCATTCCCTTTTATTCTTAACATGAAAATCTTCGAAGTTGCTCTTTACAGGGACATAATACAAAAACAATCGATTAAATACAAACATGTAATCATATACAGCATTGAGCATCTGTAACAGAATGATACATTTCCTTAAGTACTGTACTACAGTTTCAGAAGGCTTGGCTACCTTCCTTTTAAGAGTTTATCTCAAGTCCTATCTTGAAATACCACAGATGATGCAGGTAAAATATCTGGGAGTCCCCAGACTCCCTACTCCACACACATTTTTAAGCACTTCCAGGAAACACCATAATTTCAAAAGATTTTTTACTATCTTTTCACGTTTACTTGGCTTCACTTTGGTGGTCATGCCTGCTACACTCCTGACTGGGCAA
This sequence comes from Macrobrachium rosenbergii, assembly GCF_040412425.1. NCBI lineage: Eukaryota > Metazoa > Arthropoda > Malacostraca > Decapoda > Palaemonidae > Macrobrachium > Macrobrachium rosenbergii. The sequence continues at coordinate 30,744,777 of NC_089791.1, read as the reverse complement.
GATTTCATGACTGGCCTCCTAGCCAAAACGTATACAAAAACGCAGCTAATTTATAGTTATAATAAATTTTATGTTTCAAAAATTTTGTTGATACTGCAAAATTACTACTACAGGGAACACTCGAACATATGTATTCACTACTGGATGTAACAAAAAATAAAATTTCACCATTAACTCTTAATATGAATGAGCAAATTATAAAAACTATGTTATGTTGTCAAGGTATAACGATGAGATACACAACTGAAAGAGAAGCATTCCCTAAGCAATTATGAAACAGAAATATATGCAACTTGTGCTCAGATTCTCATGCACTTTGTCCATTTCTCAAGTCCACTCCTCCCCCAGGGACGATCTCTCCCCCCTCCGTCTCTCTCTAGAACTTGACAGAGCTGTGGTATTCTCTAAAGCAACCTAAACACAAGGCCACCTTACAGCCGGGGCACCAAGTCGAAACCTTCTTGTTTTTTGACCTGCTTTCTTTTCTTCGTATTTGCACACACATAGCACAGTCTTTGTCCTCTTGCTCTGCTCTGCGTTGGTGGCACAGGTGCAAGGTGGTGCCTTGGCACCACTGCTGGGGTGCAATGCGATCAATTTGTATCGCTGACACCCTTCTGCCCCTTTCTGGCTGAAATGTGCCATACTTGTCAAGCAGTTGCTTGCAGACGCTCAGAGAGAAATTTCGCAAAGACATGGGCTTTCTAGTTTTATGCTTGTAGACATTATAAGCATTCCACATGCAAATGTCTATCAGATGTAGCAATGCTTTTTTGTACCACTTAAGCGTTCTTCTTGCACACTCCACATTCCCCATCCGCATGTCACACTTGTCTACAAGCCTCATGTTTTTTATGTAGTCAGTAACAACATCCAGCCTCATGCATGGGACCCCTGTCTGATGGTCACATCTCCCTGTGGGGACTAACTGACCGGTGTGTATTGTTGTCAACAAGGTGAATTCTTTTCTATCTTTCCATCTGACGGCCAGATGATGCCCTTTCTTCCGAAGTGCAGTCTCTCCTTTCTTCAAGCCTGAGGGAAAGATAGCCATCCCCGTTCTTTGGTCACGAACAGTACCAACCAGCCCAGTGTTGCTGTGGTGTAGATATTCGCTTAGGCCTGGGCTGGTGTAGTAATGGCTTGTGTACAGAATATGACCCTTTCCCAGATAAGGGGTCATAAGCGATTTCACAACTGCTCCCGAGCGGCCTAGAGGGTCAATCGCAGGAATATCTTCATCCTTTCCGGTACAGAAAACAACATCCATCACACACCCAGTTTTACAGTCACAAATAACATGTATTTTTATACCAAACCGATGCCTCTTGGACCTAATGAACTGTTTGAAAATATTGCCACTTTTGAACAAAACATGGCTTTCATCTATCACAAGATTTTGAAAGGGATAAAAATATTTTTAAATCGTTCCCGAATCTGATTCATAATGTTCCTTATTTTCCACAGCCGGTCTTTGGAGTGGGCCTCTTTCAAATTGTTATTTGTAAAATGTAAAAATCTGTAAAGGGTCTGGTACCGATCACGGGACATATTCTGTGAGAATACTGGAGTATGAATGTAAATATCAGTCGACCAGTAATCCCTAATACGATGTTTAGATACATGGGGCATGAGTAACGTGATGGCAAGAAACACTATCATTTCCTTCAGGCCCACATCTTGCCATGGCTTCGTCTTACCCAAGCCTGGGGGCTGATCAGCAACGCGCTGACCATGGTAAAGGTTCGTTTCATCAACCATGATTTGCACTACCTCATCGTCCATAAAAAGTCTGAAGTAGTCTGACTCATCACTCTTACCACTCAATCTAAATGCATCTGTCACCCCTGCCTTCCCAGTAAAAACTATAATCATTAGGTACATAGTCACTTCCTTCTGTCCAACCATCATCCTGCAAAGCTCTAGGTGAAGCGTCATTACCCCAAAATCTCAGGCGCCGCCACGTGGGTGAAAAGACCTCTTTGCTTTGTCCCCACTTGCTTCAGTTTCAGAATCTGCATTTTCATCACTGCCAGTGTTAGTATACTGCTCTTCCTGGTAGGCAGGATCATTAACGTCACTGTCATCATCCTCGTCACCTGACAACTCTAAGCCATCCAGTATATCATTGTCTTCATCACTTTCATCATTTTCACTATCAGAGTCTGCAAATTCACCATCTTCAAGTACATGAAACTCCATCTTGTGAGGTATTTCCCTCTTTGTTGACGGAACTTCGGGCAGCTTATGCCTAACACTCTGGTCTCCGACTTGGTCACAACAGCCAGATGTACTGTGTTGGGGAGATCCAGGATCCTCTATCTCAAAACTGGTTTTTTCTTCTTTGAATTCACACTCATTTGAATGCATTCTTGTTTCCCAGGGATCACAGTCAAACTGCACCTGAAATAAAGTAACGAAAGCATATATTTTCCTCTTCAGCATAACACTCGTCAAGAGAGGTAACTTAAGAAAAACACAAGCCAGCAGTAACTGCATCAATCATCCTCATTTACATAATCCAAAGTGTTCCTTAAGCATGAAAATTTAGACCATTATTTCATCTGGAACGTCTACGAACAGGAACTTTGTCTAAAACTAGTACATGTACTTCAGTAAACACACTCACATCTCATTCCAACCTTAGCAGCTACTCATGCTTTTTCTCTTCATACTTACTGCTTATCAATTTATCCTCCCATCTCTCTATATCCACACCACTTCAATATACAATGGTCCATTTCCACCTGCATATATATATCCTCATTTCTTATTCTTTCAAACACAGCCTACATACCCATGAAACATTTACTTTCGCTCTATAATCAAACTCCACTTTCTAGGACACAATGGGTCTTTTAAATGCTTTGATCTTTCCTACTTAAATGAATTACTCCTATTCCTTATTCTTACTAAAATCCTCCACAAAACCACCTGTAATGTACCAGATTCTCTCCCTCATCATTTTCAGTTTCCCCCAAAATGTAACAAACTATATTTCCAGTTCCATTTTTCCTTCAACTCATCTCTAATACACACTACACGCATCAAAAAGACACTGGATTCATGGAACATTCTTGCCTCAATGTCCTCTAAAATATGGTTAACTTCGAGCTGGACAGTTCAACAAAACTCTCTACCTATTACTTTACATTCAAAACATTCCAAATATTCCACACAAATACTGATGTTGATCCTTACCTTAGTCTACTTCAACTATCTTATGTACACAGTAATACCCTGCCTTACATCTTCCAGCGGGGCAAAATGTGGGCTTCTCTCTATTCTCTCTGTTGTTAAATTTTCCATGTTTCAATACCAAAGTACTGCTCCATACTGCTAGCTGATGGTTCTACCTGCAAACGCTAGGCCTCTGCTACCTCTGGGAGGCAGTACTTCCACTACCGAGTCAGCAACTTGGCAGACCTACCAAAGGCCAACACATTCTCTGGTCTGTGGATCAGGTCACCTACTTAGTTCAGCACACCTTCAATTCGAAGGCAGCTAACTGTAGCTAATACCAAGTAATGGGTCACAAATGTAGCTCTACCCATGGCCCTCCACTAGTTAAAAGAGAGAGCAGAGGGGAAAACTCAGCCTACATGCTACTCCAGGAATAGAAAGTTGTCACTGCATCCATTCCCCCCAGACTGATTCTAAGCAAGGAGCACTCAAGCAAACTGTCTGTCCAGAGATGTGTGCCTACACAGCTACCACAGGAGAAAGTATCTGGGGACTTGCAAGCAATGTCCCTCCAGTGAAATAAGGAGAGGAATATCCATCAACCTTTGACACCTGCTCTCACTGGCATTGACAAAAATAAAAAGTTCCTCTGAAAAGGGTAAGGACAGTCCCACATCCTTACTTCAGTATCATAAAAATAAGATAAAAAAATATATATAAATGTATATAAAATAATGTATACACATAGCCAAGAGAACATTTTGCACTTTCCTTCACAAAAAAGTATTTGATACAATTTTAACTGTTGCTTCATAATGTATGTGAATAAAGTACCTATTTCTAGTTGTACTAAATTATAATTATGATAAAGAAAATGCAAAAAAAAATGACAAAGTGGTGTAAAGTTCTGTGTAGAAATATCTAAGATTTTACAGATGAATATACAAATATTGATAAACAAACAGTATACATACGGTACACATGTACAGTATATATAACAAAACCCAGAACACTCACCTAGGCTGCTTGTTAGACCATGCCTTCAAGCTGTTGACCAGTACTTGTGAAGGGTGTGGTACTTCTTGAAGCAATCCCCCCTTTTGCAAATGCCACTTTGCACTTGCTGCACTGACAGAAGTATCTTTATTTTTCCCACTCTTGTGGCAAATGCAGCAGCATTTGTCTCCCTCCTGACAGCAGCTGTTCAAAGACATGCCACAGTGATGCAGTCTCAAGACGTCCAGAAGGATCCAAAACCCTTGGCCTTGTGTGGGGCAATGGTATTTCCTGTAGGAGGCTGGCATTGTGACAATCGCCATCCTCCAACACTACAAGATCGTCAAGGTCCACACCATCCACACTGGTGAGCATGGTGATCAAGTCAGTGTCCTGCCAGCATATGATAAAAGAATTTCCTTTAAGGTGGTATTACAAGGCACCTTGGAACGTGAGAGTACTTGCAATGGTGTTGGTGCTCCTCCTGTCAGCTGCATAGTGCCAGTAGTGTGGATGCCATGCTCCAAAAGTTCCTCAGAAAGGTCCACAGAATTATAAGCATTATCCATGAAGACATAGCATCCCTTATTCAAATATGGTGGCAAAAGCCAAACCACGCTATCATGGAGTATGAGACGCACCATGATAAATGTGAAGGTCCAGGATGTATCCGCAAAACTTGCAGCAAAGGAGAGTTGAAAAAGTTACCAAGGAAAATTTGGCATCCCAGTCCTTTGATTTTTCCTGTTAGTTGTAAAACTACTCCTTCCCGTAACCCACATTCAAGGTTTGCCACATTTCTTTCCTGTATACATATCGCATTCAAACAAGTATCCAGATTTAGAATCACACCTACACCACATTTTGAATCCCCGTTTTACAGGTTTACCTTTAACATATTGCTTTATCATATCGTGACCTTTGAATTTTATCATATGTTCATCAATTGTTTGATATTTAGTTGCAGAAAGAGCAGTCAAAAATGCATCATTGAAGTGCATTAGTACAGGTCCCAGCTTGAAAGCTCTATCATGCATAGGGTCATCAGGTTTTTTCATCAGTTCATTATTACTGAAGTGTAGCATGGCTCGAATTTCCTCAAATCGCTTCAGTGACATGATCTTAGCCATGTATGGCACACCAAGATCAGGGTCACTTGACCAATAGTCTCTAACTGAAGGCAGTATATGATATCCCATAACAATGTTCATACCAAAAAATGCCTTCAGTCCATTTATGTCAGTGTCAAAAATATGGCCTTTCTGTGTGGCGATAGCTTAGTTTCAGGGATGACTGTATCTTGAAGAAATTTATCAAACTTAGCTGCATCACCAAAAACTTCATACGGAGTAGGATCTTCAGTAGCATCTTTAAGAATTTGGCCAAACTGTTCATCTGTTGTATCTTTTGAAACATCCAAAGCCTTTTCAACATCTTCAGCACTAATCTTGTGCCACCTGTTGTCAAAAGAGGATGATGAAGATGAGAGAGAATCCTCTTCAGTAAGCCTAGAAGTAGTTGCTTGCTCTAGGTTTACAGGAATCTGCTGAGAATCAGCAGGATCAATTATTACTGTGCAATCTTTATTCAAAGAATTGTTGTTCTCTAATGCTTCAACATCATCTTCAAGAAATCCTACACCTTCCTCATCGAGTACTAGAGCGTCCTCTGTATCGCTGGTGTCTCCAAATAAGATTTCATGTATATCATGTTCATTTATTCTGAATATTCTCTGTCTTCCTGTTATCTGAAACAAGTCATTGTGGTTTACTTTAGACCCCCATTAAACGAGGTTTTCCTTAAAAACACCGTTTTCTTTCAAAATTATGTCCAGTAATTATTGTAATAACTAACAATATTTGAGAAGAAAATATTCTAGAAAGTTCCATGAAAGGGATAATGGTACATCCATGTACCACAACATGAAATCGTAATTTTCACATACTAAACAACCAAATATTATTCTTAATATTGTACAAACACAATATATGGATATCTGAAAACAACAAACAAAACATAATTCTCAAAAATACTGATTAGTATGCTTACCATAAATGCAAAAAGTGTGACCCTCCACAATGAGCACTGAGACACAACTGTTCAAGGACAAATAAAGTACTTCAAGAGTAAGAGTTGCCAAATAATAAAAATAACTAAAGAAACCATAAAACTACACCGTTACATCGTCAACATAAAAAATACACAAAAAGTAAATATGGCATGTGCGTTTAAATGATATATATATATATATATATATATACCAGCATTACAGTTTTGCCAGTTAACACTATGGTTAGTTGATACGTGCATGCATAAAGAATATTCACATCTCCCTTTCTTATTGCCTATCTATATGTTCTGTTGCTCATTGGGAGGGTGGGTATCATTCTCAGCTAGCACTCTGCTGGTCCCGCATTCGATTCTCCGACCGGCCAATGAAGAATTAGAGGAATTTATTTCTGGTGATAGAAATTCATTTCTCGGTATAATGTGGTTCGGATTTCACAATAAGCTGTAGGTCCCGATGCTAGGTAACCAACTGGTCTTAGCCAAACGTAAAATAAATCTAATCCTTCCAGCCAGCCCTGGGAGAGCTATTAATCAGCTCAGTGGTCTGGTTAAACTAAGGTATACTTTAACTTTTTTTCTATATGTTCTCTCAATCGCTGATCACCAGACCTTCCTGATTCCCCGATACAGTATAAACTTTTTTCCAGTGCTCATAAGGGACATGGTACATTCCATTAACAAGATTGCCATGTTGTTGAATGTTCAACAATTATTGTTCTTAGAGTGGTAGTTTGGTAATGGCCGAAGATGGCTATTAATTTTTTTTCTCCTCTTAACTTTTGTAACTTACCTCCATTTATTGTATTATATTGCAATCACCTGAAGCAGAGACCAGCTGGTCTTGAAACTAGTGAATTTAAGCATTTTTAATAGATTTCCAAAACACAACAGAATTTTAATTTAAAATTTGACATAACTCACAATAACTAAATGGTATGGCCTCAGGTAACCTAGCCCAACAATGCTTTGGCCCTGCAGCCTAATTAGGGTCAAACTGGTCCTAATGGCCAAAAACCCACAAACAAAGGATAACAAGAACATCCCAAAGTAAAGAATCAAAAACAGGAAAATAAAATCGCAATACCTCATCATTCTCCTGCATCCATTGAGGTTGCTCATTTTTGAATGCAGCCTCCAAAAAGCCAGAGGAGTTCCTCTGAAGAACTGTCGAGGGTTGGGTACTCAATGGGTCCTCTTCTTCAATTTTTATATCTTGAAAGTGATCGAAGTCCACTAGTTCCTGAGAAAATGGAAATTAATAAACAGCATGAGTGCCTCTTCCATTTGTGTCTAATCTTACAATGTATAAAACTGTACAACATAAACATTGCCCAGAATAACACACTGCATAAGAAACCAAAAAATGAAAAAACTTTAATCCAATGCTTATTTTTCATCCCATGTTTTCCACTGTATTACTTTAACCAGGAATTTTTCAAGTATACTGCACCTTGTGAACTGCTTTGCGTCGCCTCTTTCTGACCACCGGCTGTTCTTGGCTAGCTAATTCCTCTTCCTCCATCTTCTTCTAGTATGAAGTCGCAAATAAAAACATGGGTGGAAGGTAGTCTGGTGCAAAATTGGTTTTCACTCTCTGCCCCTTAAAAATAGAAATAATGGAAAAAAATGTACACTAAAGTCACCATATATTTTCCTTAAGAGAAACTACTATCAGTTTACATGGATAAAATTCAGACAATAAAATCCGTTAGAATTATAGTTCAATACGAGAAAGGCTAAAATGGCTGAATTATGGGTGCGCTTACATATTTTCTTGTTCTGAATGAATCTGATGTAAATATGAAAATACACAGGTGATGATAATGTGTTACCCCAATTACCCTATTGCCAGGTCACAGGAATTCTAAGCCAGCCCAACCCTAGCCTTGGATGACCTAAGTCATGCCCTAGGTCTCTTGGTTTTTTAAATCCACCCAATCAAAATAGATCCTCATCAATATGATTCACGGATTATGACATGTGCCACTAATGTTTATTATGAAATTTGCAACCTAGAAAATTTCAAGGCTATTCCACAATCGTGACTGCCGAAAGAAACTAACAGCATGTCTTTTTTTTTTTTTGAAGACTTAATGATGTAGGAAAGAATAATCATGTCACAAAATTCCTCAGTAGGGAACAGGATATTGGGGGTAAAAGTTCGTTTCCGATCCAAAATCCAAATCCACATGTAGGCTAGTACTAAACATGGCAAAACAATGATTCATCTACACTGTTTCGCCATGTATAGTACTAGCCCCCCTGGGGGTTCAAATGTCCCTTCAAAGTGCATTTTGAAAAACTAAAACTTAGAAAAACTCATCATTTACATATACTTTATTTTATATGGTGATCAATATTAGTTTGCAAGAATTATATCGAATATTTTTTTTCATTTTTTATGAAGATGCGAAAACAGTAGGGATGTTCGGACCGGAAACGCACATTATCCATATTGTGAAAGAACAAGACTGACCTTGCATCACATACTACCGCAGCCTGGTTCGCGCAAGTCACCCATCGTCATATTTACCTGATTTTATTTATGCTCTTATGTTTATGTCTTTTGTTGTTTACGATATTAACCGTCTTTTATTTGTTTTTACGCTCACCGGACACTGGGGCCGGTACTAAACACGGCGCCCTTCGAAGGCCTGCAGTTTGACAGCTTACTTGGGACGTAGCTTTAGGCTCTGAACAAACCGGAGTATTCTCACTGAAAAGCAGTCTTATCTATATCAACATGAAAACACTGACGCTCCAAATCTGAATAAAGCAAATATCTCACTTGACGAACTATATATATTAATAAATGCAGAGCTTCATCAGTCGTCATGACACAAGTCGGAACTAGGAATAGTTAGGCGTCATAACAAGTGGCATTCTCTTAATAGTAGTAATGGACGGGATTTACCTTTGAAACGGCTCCCTCGCGCCATAGTGCTGGTATGTGGTTATGATGTGGGTTGCCGTTGAAAACTGCTCCCCAAGCTCGCTTTATTGCTTTTAAGTATATAATATATAGTATCAATTTTTTTTCATAAATTCTTCCATTTTTTATTTCTTCTTTCAACAGATCTGTGAACGGTAATTAGATATCAGTTCCTCGTTGCTAGTTCGGCTTGTTATCTACATGGCAGAAGCTCCTTGGGAACGCAGCGTTTAATATTAACCCCCTCGGCGATCAAAGAATTATATAAACCCATTTCTATACAGCATTGTGTGGTCTTCGTGCGGCCGTCTACTTTACATTTATCATACACCAGAGCAGTGCGAAATGAAGTCTAGTGGAAAGTTTACAACTACCTCGTCAATTGCATTTTGTCCTCTGTTCGTATCTGACTAACTCCCCCGTCTTCCTCCTCTGTTGGTCTGATGTCTTACATGAAAATAAGGATGGCATGCAGCCTGGTGAAAACTGGATATCTCTCTTTGCATCTCATAATTTAAAGAGACAGTGCAAATAAAAATAGACCCCACACAAATATAAAACGGTCTAGCTAAGAGTAGATAATTTCTGAAAAAATAATACCTTTGCTTAAGCAATACGCGATATCTGACCATTTCTGTACTCGACTAGCCATTATAATCCTCTTGCCGAAACACCCCATTCTGGTCCTCGTATAACGACTGAGCAGCCAGCACGGGCTCTCGTTCCAAAACAAGACTGAAAAGGTCAAGCTATGGCACCCACCTTCCCGTAGCATTTCAATTGAAGGATCCAGTCGATTACAACGCTACAAGTCACCAGCATTGTATTAATGGATGCAATAATTTGAATAATCTAAATCATTCTTTCACAAATTTGGAGTCATTTTAACGATTCTTTCACTAATATTAGAGGCAAATTCCAGCGGCTATCGGGTACGAGCTGAACTCTTCAGTAAACTGGCAAGACGAAAACAGAGGTATAAACAAACGATGACGTCATGGCACCTCCGCGTACGTTGTTGCCGTCTTACTCAGCTATTCTCTTGTCAGAGTCCTTCATTCCCTTCTTGTCTTTTTTGCTTTTTATTAGCTTCCTATTATTTACATCTACTAACATAACGTACAGAGAGAGAGAGAGAGAGAGAGAGAGAGAGAGAGAGAGAGAGAGAGAGAGAGAGAGAGAGAGAGAGTAGAATTTCTCAAATGATAAAATTACGGATATTTATCAGCTGCCACTGCATGTCTGCAAAGGAGAATTGGCTTGACAGGTTATTTTTGTAATGCATTCCAGTCGTTGTTTGCATACATACATAAATATATATAAAATTATATATATGCATATATATATATATATATATATATATATATATATATATATATATATATATATATATATATATATATATATTATATATATGCATATATATATATATATATATATATATATATATATATATATATATATATATATATATATATATATATATATATATATATATATATATATATATATATATATATATATATATATATATATATATATATATATATATATAAATAAATATATATACACATATATATATATATATATTAACTTTATCACATACACAATTGTTCTGTGCATTAGTATACATATGTTGTATATGTATATATATATATATATATATATATATATATATATATATATATATATATATATATATATATATATATATATATATATATATTATATAATTTCATATATATGTATGTACATAAACAATGACTGGAATGCAGCACAAAATAAACCTGTCAAGCCAATTCTCCCTTACAGACAAGCAGTGGCAGCTGAATGGCAATAAATGAAAAAGGGCTGAAGCTCATTTTAAGCAGTACAAGGAATATTGTTTGCATAGAGCCAAGTGGTGTAAGAATCAAAAGGGGCGAGAAATGCGATGATAAGTCGTGGCAAAATGGTTAATGGAAGAAGGACGACCCACCCTATGCTGGATTAAAATGGAGGTGTTGGAAAGGAGGGGCTCTGACATTCTGGAAGCATGAAAATGACTGTTTACAAATAATGTTACTTTTATTTTGTGGTTTTCCATTATATGAAAGAGATTTGATTCAGTTCATCCAACCTTATACTTCAAAATGAAGGAAAAGATAAAATGCCAACAATTTTTTTTCTCTAAAAAACAATCTTTAGATCTATCTATTTCTATGTCAGATGTTAGTATGTATTAACTATGAATTCATCAACAGAAAATGACAAGTTAACACTTCGCTGGGCACGTCCATAAATCGTGGATAATAAAAAAAAAAATCTGTCAAGAACCTAAGCATAAATACAAGATGTTTTCGCTATTGTAACTTTTTTTGAAAAGTAGAAAATAACTGTGCTACATCGACTTATTGATGTAAGTGTATTCCGCCCCCTTCCCGAGCTGATGGAAATTATGCATGGCCATTTGCAGTCATTTGGGTCTGTTTTGAATAAAAAACTTCCAGGATGGGAATATACGGTATATGAAAACCCAAGATACTAAGGAATACAATATTTATTATAAAGAAAGCAATTTTTTTAAATACATGTATAAAAAATACTGTATAGACTTTAATTACTGGAAAATAAAAATACCTGTAACTTTGCTCCCTGTTAATCTGAAAATAACTAATAATCATCTGTTTGACAACACAAATTATAAAAAACTATAAAAATACAAAATTTATATGTACATTTTTGGATAAAAGGGACCTGAGAAATACCTATACACATTTCCATACACTTACAGCTAATTTTTGTAAGAGAGACAGGCACACCTTTCCCTCTCCCACTCCCTCCCCTCCTCGCCTTATATTCACGCAAAGGGGATCTCCTCGCTGCTATCAGTACAATAGCTCACCAGGATAATGGATAAAAGCGTCCGAGCCTACACCGATATACAAGAAACTCTGATACTGTATATCGTTGTATACATACGTGAATGCGTGTTTTTGCTATAAAGTATATTTATACCCTGTGCCCCTTAAACTAAAACGTTTATAACTGCCTATTTTAACAGTTCACTGTCTAATTTAATAGTTTGGACATCCCAAAACACCCAGTCATCTTACATTACCTTTCTACAGCTGTTACTCATAAGTATATAATGTACAGTACACCCCTAAACACTTATAACAATTATTTACTAACTTTAAAGTATCAATATTAATGTAAACGTAGCAAGATATCCATATAAAAAACAAATTAAATAAGTCTGTCTTACAGAAGTGTGACAACTAATCAAGTTTTCTCTCATAGTACTGAAGTCATTCCATTTTTCTTTTTGCTATACAGGGTATATACAGATAGTGCCTGTAAAGTAAGATAAAAGCCTTATTATTATTATAATTTTTAGAGTTGAAAGCAATGCAAATTATTCAAGAAACACTAACAATAACAAATTTTACCTAGCTGTACAATGAACATGGAAAATATTTGAGTAAAATAATAAAATAAATTAATGAAATTAGCCTAGGCCTACGCTACTTTAAAATGGCTGTACTCACTTTGAAAGTGGATTGAAGATCTTAAGTCCCTCTGCAGTAGTGGCAGGCGAAGGACAAATTTCCATGTGGTAATGACAGGCGAAGAACAAGTTCCCATGTGGCAGTGGCAGGCAAAGGGCAGCGATGACGGCAGGGATGAAATAATTGAAGAACCAATGCTTAAAGATACACATGGTGAACTGTGCATTCTTCGAAAAATCATACAGAACTGGCAGGTCATTCACGTTGATGTGGCCTTTTGCCCTCTTTTCTTCCGACATAACATTCGTACGATCAGGCATCTTCCTGAAATTAAGGCCAGTCTCGTCGGCGTTATAAACTTGAGATAGCAGCAAGCCTTCATCCTCAATCGACTGGCAAATCCTTTCTCTGAATTTTGCAGCAGCATCTTCGTCAGCAGACAATGTGTCCCCTGACACTTTTACTTTTCGGCCTATACCATGCCTGCGTTTTAAAGCGAAAAGCCCAACCAAGCGAAGCTGTGAAATCTTTTAGTCCAGCATGAACACTCAATTTCTTGGCAGCCTCAATGAGCTGTTCAGCAGTGATGCAGACTCCTGTTGCACGTTGCTCTCTGTACCATTTCAGTACCATTTCCTCAAGTTTGTCACTGTCCGATACCCTCATAAATTTTCGAGGAGCACCAGCCTTCTCTCCTCCATGTTCAATATCATAGCCTTTACTCTTAAATGTTGCAAGTTTACCTTTAGCTCTCATAATGTCAGACACTGTCTGTGCACGGATACCATAATGTTCAGCCACACTTTTCTGAGATGAACCACTTTCTACTTTTGCAACAGCATCCAGCTTTTCCTGGATGCTTAAATGCTTCCTTGAACATTTCCTTGTACTTTCACTTTTGGCCTCAAAATCAACACGGCTGTCTTCACTATCTACGTCACATCACACTCCATTGACGTCTTACTGGGCTTTTGCAGATCCGATGAACAGAGCTTGTTCAGAGGGATGAAGCCTTCAAATGGAACCCCTGGGGTGTCCCGCTGTTGAACTGTTGAGGCTGGGATGTTGAATGGGTCCTCCTCTTCAATTTTTGCCTCTTGAAAGGGCTTGATGTCCACTGGTTCCTGACAAAATGGTAATTAACAAGCTGCATGAATGTCTCTTCATTTTGTGTGATCATATATTGTACAATGTTGTAAAACAAAAATTATTCCTGAACAATGCATTGCATGAGAAAAAAAAAAATGCTGAATAAAGTAAAAGTGAAGAATACTACCACAGCCTGTACCTCTGTAACTACTGCACCAGGTTATGAGCAAACCACCACAGAAGAAAAGTTATTCTACGTATTGCAAATACATCAGAAAGCCCACTTTTGACTGGCCTGAAACTCGTCTATTTGATTTTTTACAACAAACATAGTACCGGGTAAATACAATGGATCTGTGCTCCCACTAGGAAGTTAATACCTTTGAAATTGCACACATGCACAGGCCATCCACTCTATATGCTTTCTCAGTGCATAACATTTCAAGTTAAAATAAAAGTGCCCAAGTCAAGTGCTTCAGTGTCATAAAATTGAACAATAAAACCCAGTTCTGCTTATGGTTCACTGCTGGCAGACTGACACCGGTAGAAGTCGCCAGGAAGTGGTGCTGCACTAGACTGAGAGCACTAGAATGTATATACTCTAATCAGTGGTCCTGGAAAAGTTGTGGAGATTGATGAAAAAAAATTTGGAAAACACAAATAAAGAAAGGCACATAGGAGAGTGGGTTTTTGGGGAACTTGAACAGGAGTCCAAAAGAACTTTCAAGGTGCTGGTACCCGATCGCACAAGGGAGATGTTAGTTGTTTAAATAAGTACTGCATGTGGATATTACTGGGAACCAAAATAATTTGTGACCGTTGGGCGACACACTCATAAAACAGAAATCACTCCCAAAACTGGTGCCTCAACAGAAAATCATGCAGGGTTGGAGGGACACTAGGGGGGGCTGTACCCAAAATATGGATGGAAAGATAGTTTTCCTTGTGTTCATACATGCTGCAGCCACCCTTCACCCACCTGTTTCCCATAATTGGGAGTTTTGATATTTGTTTCCATATTGACACATCCCAATTACAAGGTACTCTTTTATTGTATATTTACACTGAGGCACATATTGGTTAGCTTAGGGCAAGTGTGGTTGGGTAGCATTTTTTAGGAAATGCTTACTGTAGGCAATCGGTCGCTTAGGCCAGTCTGCATGTCCAAACATAAACTTAACTGAGGGGGTTCATTGTCACTGCAGCTGAAAGCAGAACGGCAAGTCTACTTCTCTAAAAGTACTGTTTCCACTAACATGTTCAAGGATTTTTCAAAAATCACCAAAGATGCACGTATCCTATCCCCTTGTATTCATGCCCCCACCCAAAACACAGTTCCCTCGTTGGGTGAGTGGGTTCCGTTTCTCAAAATCAGTTCAATCTCCGAAAATCACCAATGAAGAATTAGAGGAATTTATTTCTGGTGATAGAAATTCATTTCTCCCTATAATGTCCACAATTGTAGGTCCCATTGCTCCCCAATTGGTTCTTAGCCAAAAAAAATAAATCTAATCTTTCCCAGCCCTAGGAGAGCTGTTAATCAGCTCAGTGGTCTCATTAAACTAAGCCTTTTTACCAAAAAAACACATATTCACACCACAGTCCCCTTTACCATATGCAGCCTTTTGCCTTTTCATATGATTTACCTGGCCAAAATTAAGCAAAATCGACAAATTTAGCAGATGTTCAGTCAGGAAATTAGACATGGTAGTAGTCTTCAGTTTTACCAAACTTGAGTCTAACACTTAATTTTTTATTCACTGCATTACTGTAGTCAGGGATTTTACAAGTACCTTGTCACCTGCTTCACAATCCCTCTTTATGACCATCGGCTGTGCGTGGCAAGCTAGTGCCTCCATCTTCTTCTTCTGGTCTGATGTCATGAATGAAAACAAGGAGGGGAGGAAGTCTGGTGAAATACGTTGTCAATCTGCACCTTAAAATGAGAAATAAGTTTACAATATATTAAATCTATACAGAAAAAAATCATGGATTAACAGTTCAACGCAAGAATGGCTAAAAAGGCCAAATTACGGGTTCTTACATATTATCATGATCTGAATAAACCTGGTGTAAATATGATGTATGTAACTATGTACATCTGTGGAGATTAAGCCCTGGTTTTGATGTAAAATGCATTTGAATGTTCTCTTGAACTGCCTTCATGTAAAATTTTTAACTCAAGCCAAACTTATCTTAACCTAACCTAGATGGGAGGGCTGGTATAGTGGTATAAGGCTTGTACAGGTACGCATACATAACCAGCGATTTTCCACTGAAAACCAGAAAAAAATAACCGAGGTACTAGAAAATGTTCTAGAAAGGACGAAGGCCCCTACCACCAAAATTAAAAACACACAATGTTAAATTATACAACAATGTTCATCACAAATCCTTACATTGTTTAAAGTGATTTGAAAATATCTGCCAGGTAAGGACACAATGAACCAGGTACAGTTGGGCGAAAGTGAGTATCGGCTTGGTCATAGGCTACTCTCTGAAATGCCCACTGCAGTTCAGGGGTAGCCTAGGCCAGACTAAGGTTATTTTTCGTTAGACTCCAGCCACCTTCTACATTAAAATTTATATTTTTCTTGAATAAAAGACATAAAAACTACAAACTTCTTCTCTATGCATTATCTTCGCAAATGATTAATAACAGAGAAAAAAAATACTAAACTTACATAAGTTGCGAGTTTTTTCCAAGTCCATTGTTTATGTTTTCACTGTTAAGATGGGTAGCTCTTGTTACGTTCGTATGTTTGTTTTCACTCCTGATAAATGTGCATTGTGACAATTTTCGCCTACATGCGCAATGACTCCACCCACTAAACAAGATTCTTCAATTAGAATACAGTACCTATAGTAAAAGCATTACTATTGGCACCTGCTTTTGCTGGACTTCAGTTGGTGTGTTTTACGACGACAACCCGTTTGCGCATCGTTCCCCTCAGTTGTTCCTTATCTGTGCTGACCTACTGGAGTTGAATTTTGAATCGTCAATCAGAATTCAGATATTTTTATACAGTACTTTTCTTTCGTGTTTCCAAGGATGTCGTTGGAAAAAGCCGGTTCAGACTGAAAACCAAGTTAGTGTAGTCATGGCTTCCAATTGTGACAGTTGTGCTGTAACTGAATATGAGGCTATTAGCAAGAAAAATGACGAATCTGTACAATTTTTCAGAGATCACGGCGTTCTTCAAAGAAGGTGAAGTGTCCCAAGTGTGGCAAGGATTGTGTTCTCGTTCACCCTGGTGGTGTTGCTGAAACATCAGACTCCGAGAAGTAAGGTAAGGAAACAAAATCTAGTCTAAAGTGTCATTTTTAATGCACTGACTAATTGCTAATGTCCTGTGACCCTGTGGCGGCGCGTTGGTTACCGCTTAATATATACGTGCCTGCCAATCTTTAAAAAATGCAAATAAAGGCGCGGCGCCGTTTTTACCGCCTACTACCCATTCCTTTTGCATACATATAGAGTAAGGGGGCAAACTATACATTTGCGCGAGATATCATCATCAGAGCACAACTAAACAACAAAAAAACTACCAGAAAATTTGGTTTTCCATGCAAAAACGGCTGGCTGGAGTCTTCCGAAAAATTACCCAGACTAATTGACCCCTCCATCTACATTAGCCCAAGGAACGTTAGAAGGTTTCATCGGCAGCAAATTTTCAAGGAAGGTCTGGTTATGAAGGCTTCCAGCTTCATACAGGCAAAATTATATCAGAACAATGAATACAACCTATCTATCTATCTACCCATGCAAAAATATATTCTACAAGTTGGTCCATTAGATCGCCCTAACCAAGCGTTCCTAACCTAACCAAACCGACCCTGGGTACGTTACCAAACCATGGCAGTATTGAATTAAACCGAATACAGAATTATGGCCAAAGGCCAGGCACTGGGACTTGTGAGGCCATTCAGTGCTGAAACGGAAATAGAGAGTAGAAAGGTTTGTAAGGCGTAACAGGAGGAAAACCTCGCAGCTGCACTATGAATACATTGTAAGGAGAGGGTGGAAAGTAAATAAGAAGAAAGAGAATATGGAGAGAGGTACCTACGGTAAAAGGAACGAAAGGGGTTGCAGCTAGGGGCCGAGGGCACGCCACAAAGAACTTTAAGTAACCCCTAAAGTACCCAACTACGGGGAACCTTGGCAGTAAGAGGCCTCGACTTAACATGCTTGATTGGAATGGCTATGCCGTTGTACCACATACTTGAAAAGTGGCAACTGACGGTAGAACTAAGTAGTAATTAAAAGCAGCATAAACCACAAACAATTTATTTCTCAAACATTATCTACTGACGTAAAAAGAGAGCCGATAATACTCGTCTTACCTTAATGAAATACTCGAACAGGCTGTATCCAAAATATTCCCTCTCCTCGAGACCCGTTCGACGTGATGACCCTACGTCCAAATGTGCAAGAATAGGGGCCCTAAGTCAGGCGGGCCTATCGAAAATGGACGTCTATTGGCCGAAAATATGGTCCGGGGGGCATGACACATCTCGTTCTGTTTGAAAAAACCGCGGCTGAAAGACGCCCCAAAATCCAGGAATCACACTTCTCCCCCAAATATCTGTCTTTACGAACTATTTAATTGATGGATCTGGTCATTTGTCACACTACGAGCGTCCGGCATCGCCATCACAACGGCGCCCTTCAATGTACCCTCTCCAGGATAGTAATTTTCGAGTCAGGAGTCCAGGACTCAATAGGACTCACGTGTTGCGATACTTCCAACATGGCGATGTAAACAAACAGTGACGTCACTCAGTCACTGGCACACGAATGATAATAACTTTGGCATTTTTTTTTCTTGTATTCTTCTTTTATTTTTTTATTTTACATATATATTGGAAATACATGGGTAAGGGCGGTAAAACTCGAACGGATGAAGATATTATAGTAGAAGCGTTAAACTTTTATTCCTTTCAAATACAACGTCCTTACTCGGTGGCTAGAAATATATTATATATATATATATATATATATATATATATATATATATATATATATATATATATATATATATATATATATATAAATATATACATAATTAGTTATCAAAAGCATTAACATACATACTGCTTTCGCTGTTTATTTCAGCATCTTGCAGGGCATTTTTTTTTGGTGGCTGACTTATTTTCATGAGATTTCCCTTATACTAAAATATATATCTTCTGTGACTTTCTGAGTGTGCATATATATATACACACACACACACACATATATATATATATATATATATATATATATATATATATATATATATATATGTATATATATATATATAATACATATATGTGTGTGTGTATATGTATATAGTGTGTGCATGTAAAAGATTGAGAAGATATTTGGTGAGTAAATGCATGAAGAGCAGCCAATTATCTTGAGAGAATCAAACAATGGCGTGCACAGTCAACCATAAAATAATAATCTCCTGCCATTATCCTACAGAAGATACTAGTCCCCTTAAATAATAATTACTTTCCATGACATTTTTCTTTTATTGAAAATGGTAGTTCATCCTGAAAAAAAAAATCCTAGACAAATGACAGCTTACCCCCATAAACAGCCTGAGGCATCACTCGCATGCTTCCTTACTTTGTCGTCACCTAGCCCAGCAATCATACTCATACTTGCCTATACGGTTGCTGTATATAGTTTATTTTCTTTATTCTTGATCATAAATTATGAAAAAAGCTCCAAAAATGTATATGCCGTGAAGTCGGAAAAAGAAAAATGGATATATATAGCTTTCAGCATTTTTTGGGCAAACTGGGAAAATCCCAGCTGTTCCATAGGCCTCTCTTCTAGCCTCTTCAGCACACAAAGGTTTACATAACTAGATAAACAAAACTCGTAACCACTGGTTAACACACGCCCATCCCTGCAAATGGGGCAATTGCCGAAATCTATTTTGCTTCTTAGGGATTTAGCTTTCCTCACAGGTGAGTATCATGATCAGGCAGCCCAGTGACCACTTCTAAACTTGAATGTACCACTTTTTACTAGGATATATCACAAAAACAACTTAATAAGAAAATACAAAATATTTACTCAGTCATTGGTAACAAAATGAAAACTTTCCTTAACTACTACACACTGTACTTGAGGAACTAGTTTCTTTTTTACTTTTAGCAGGTAACTTCAAGAACCTGCACTGAGCAGAAGCTATAAGTACTAAATCTGAAATTCGCCGAGACTTCTCAGTCAAACATGTTTCTTATCTTTTCCAGGAATCTTGGATAACTTTAAAACACTTCTGGTATTCTCAGAATCTTATGGCTGCATTTCCATCAGACAAATCAAGTCAAGCATTACTCATCTCAGGTTAACACTCCAGATTACATTCATCTGTACTGCATGCAGAAACCATTCACACCAGACGAGCAGACCAGAGTCAACTCGATTCTCAAGTCCAGTCACGCACAGGGCTGGACCAGTTGTTTCATTTGTCTATGCAAGTCTGCAGTGGTTACGATCATCATGCAACTGGAGTTTAAATAACTTTGGTTCGAGAGCACCCTACTGTATATGACCCTACTGCTCGTAGCCACCAAGATCGTGGTACAATAGACGCTCTGTGAGGAGAGGCTGCTGAGCTGAAATGTACATGTGAGACAACACATTTGGTACTGGCACATAAAGTGGCTGCAGCGTTTTTTCATACAGCAATACTTGTTTCTTTGACAATGTTGTGTACTGTGGCCTCTCCACCACTAAACTGGATAACAAGGGAAGCAAAGGATCCTCCGGTAGCTACAAGTCTGGTAAGAAAGACGTATTACAAGCATTAATCAGTTGTAGTTGTTATATAAAAGTTAGGTCTTCAAATTTTATATAATGATGTAAACAGCTGATACACTGTAATGCTATAATTCCAATAATGAGAAATCAATTAATAACAACTATATCAAGCACAGCGTAAACTTCAAATCTTAAAATCTGTACATATATGTGTGTATATAATATAACTACTTCTGTCTCAGTTTATAGCAGTTTCCTTTATCTTCGTTTCTCATGATAATATTATTGGAGTTAGAGTTGATTTTTATACACAAAAAGGTATTTAAGATGGAATTTTTTTTATTTAAAAATATGTACAGAAAAGAAAATGCACAATGGACATGCTTATAGATTGCATGTAGATTAATATTTTTTTCATTCTTAAAAATCCAACATAAAGCAAAAAAGTTGTTAGGATCTAGGTTAATTGATACTTAAATAATAAACTCAGGGATGAACATTTTCAAGCAAAAACATATTTATCAATAAAGAACTTTAGAAAACATGTTTTATATAAAATACCCTCAAATAATTCATTTCTGATGCCCTGTTGAACTGTCCATTCAACACAGAAAAAAATGTGTTATGCACTTACTGTAGCATTATGAAAGCTGACTGTATTTATTCCCAAAACCCTTTCCCCTTCCGTTCCTTTTTCCCAAGAAGTACTTTTCCACACCTTCCACAAACGAAAGAATAACGGCAGAAAGACCAAGTTGGTTGTTTTGCAAGACGACCCACACACACCTACCGGTACACCTCATTAAACTCACCTTACTCTTCAGTCCTCGTAAAGAGAACATGAAATTTCAAGACGTCTTTCGTACAAGGTTCTCTGTTTAACACGGGATGCATATCGTCCCCTGGCTTGAAGTGATCTTTTATATGCACTGACACGAGGCATGGTAGGTAAATATTAACGAAACGAGCAAAAATCACCTGAAAAATATAGAGTGGCGGGGTAACCTCTCAGACCAACTGTGGGAAGAGCACTGCTCCAGTCAGTGACATTGAACTTAACCTCGTTGCCAGCAACGAGTTGTTGTTGTTGTAACACACAGTAGGGAAAATGATGTATGAAAAACGGACTGGTTGAAAAATATTTCGTTTTTATATATTCAGTAAGTTGCACTGAGCAAGTAAAACGCCAATGTCATGCGAGTGACCCCCATTTACCAAGTCTTGTTACCGATTTTAGAGGCAAGACTATTGCATAATTTCATACGGCTGTCATCAGTAGAATGTTTCCCATTGAGAAATTCGCAAGAAATTAAAATTCGACATCTGTCACTTTTTATCGGTACCTCTCAGTTTTACTAAGACTAAACAAAAAATTAAAAAGTCATTCTGGTCTTTATGTCAAATTAGGAAAGGCCTAAATACACTCCGGAACATAATAAATAACGTAGTTCCGAGTGGCATGAGAAACATGACATGACGCAATCCAGAACCCGCTCCGCAACACGTGGATCGCTATTCGCTGCCCGCATCTCACTCTCTCTACCATACCCACGAAGGGGAGAGAGCGTTTGCTCTTTGTTTTTCTCTCCTTCATATAGCCACTTGTCTTCCGTGCTCTTGCAAGAACCTCCTTCATTGACTGACTCTTGGCATTATGATATTCTGCGGCAGAAGTTACGAGTAAATCACAACATACTGCCTCCCTCTGAACATTACCTCTAATGTTCGAAGAGCAGCGAGCGCCTGGGCTTTAGCTCTTTTACCGCCGTATATTTTACCTAATCGTCTCCCAGACTCCTGCAAGTACCTGCGTCTTTTACTGAATCTCGGCATTACGTTACTCTGCAGCGGAAGTTACGATTAATTCTTCGTAAACAATACCACCCGGACAAATATACACCGGTCAGTAAACTTTTGTTTATGAAAACAAACCTCGTTCTCACCCACGATTCATGCGGCTGAGAAGGAATTGTCGTACATGGCAACGAAATGTTAGATTTACTGAATGTTTTTGGTAACAAACGATATCATAAGTCAAATTTATAAATGATATTCAGGATTTTGGAGTGCCAAAGTGGACGCCCCTTTGATTAAACCTACTGAAACTTTGCCCATGATGAAAGACGTCGTGCGTTTGGCAGCGCTGACATGTTCTTTCGTTGTAAACCACTGAAAACTATATGAGATTTTCTATTGAAAACCGTACTTCGATTCGATTTTTATTTATTTCGTTTTTCAGAGATAGAAAACTTGAAGATATTTCTGCTCTCGCTTATAATTCTTGTTTGCTAATTGCCGTAAATCAGGCAAATGTAAGTTGACAAACCAAACTAAGTATATGAATGTTTACGTAGGCTCACACAAAAATTAAAATGTGGTTCAGGTGAAGGTCCAGCAAACTTTGCCTTTGCACTGACTAGCCAGTGTACCTTGAAAATTGTCGAACTGATAATCGACTGTCGAACAAATCCTACCGGGAATTTTTTTATATTGCATTGTCAATGAAACCACAATTCCTCTCTGTGAACATCTGTTGTTTGTGGAAAATCCGATTCCTCCGTCTTCTTCCTTTCTTGGGTAGGAGTCGTGGACGAAAACTGAGATGTCACATAGAAAATAATTGGTTGCAATTCTTCACACCTTGAACGAGAAATTGGAAAAAAAAATAATTAGAATATGTAAAATATATAAGTATATTTATTTAACAGGATACTGGTAGGAATATGCAGCCTATGGAAAATCGTCCTTGTCTCTGAAAATAGGTACAACGTAACACCCCAACCTTCCTATGCATGCATTGTTGTCCATTTTGCAACTCGTTTCGAAGGCGACGTCTGCAGACGGCCTACGTGCCATCTTCTGAATCAAGGTTACCTAGTTCTGCACCTATTTTCTCCTAAAGTCACTCTGGCGTTGCTTAAACGAATTGGTGACCCAATAGGTTCGCGCCATGAAAATCCGCTGCTCAGTACTGTCGAATATGAAATAGATTTTAGGCCAAAGGCCAAGCGCTGGGACTTACGAGATCATTCAGGGCTGAAACGGAAATAGAGACTAAAAAAGTTTGAAAGCTGTAACTGGAGGTAAACCTCGCAGTTGCACCATGAATCAACCGTTAGGGGAGAGTGGAAAGTATGTTGAAAGATATGAACAGATAGTGACGTGTGTGCAAGTGCCACAAACGCACATACATACACACACACGCTAATAGTAATATAATACTAATAATAATAATAAGCACATTTTATTTTATTTTCACCATTCTTTCCTTCGGCGCATCTGAGCGGTACTACCAGCGCCCCCTGTCTGTTGCTTGGGTCCTGGTCCCTGCGAAAAGTACCGGCAATAATAATCCGTGGGTCCTCTTCTGAAGTTCCTCTAACTCCGTCATCCCCGACTAGCGAATATTCGCGGTGGCTTCGCGAGTGCTAGTCGCACTGAATAGTCATTTCGCGTGGTGTGTTTAGCGAGCTGTTTGATGTAGTGTTTTACATTGAGTGTTTTGGCCGACCGTGCTTTCGTAGGTGGCTGGTAAGTGTACATTTTTTTTTTTTTTTTTTTTTAGTTTTGTTACCTGTTGGTAATATTTTCGTTTTTCCTCCTTTCTGTGATGGTGATTCTTGAATTGGCTAAATTCTAGTGTTTAGGTTTTGTAGACAACCGCTGGTGTATTTTGTAAATATATATACGTAAGTGTTCCGTAACTTTTTGGATTAGGTTTTTTTGTAGTGTCAATTAGGACCCAACTCGAGCTTTTTTAAGTAAGGTATGGTTTCAGTTTTCACGTGGAATGTGATTTTTAATCTCTCAGGAGAATTATGTATGGTTTCCTAGTGTGTTTGAACCACCCTCTGGTTTTTAAAATGCTGCATAGGCCTAAGCATGATTGAAATTTTCACGTGCAAATTTTGCGATTAGTTTAATGGTACTTATTGTTCCGTTTGAAGGTAATTTTTAATCTTAGAACTACGTTCTTTAGTTAAAACCTCGATGCTTTGTAAGCTGTATAGTC
Source organism: Macrobrachium rosenbergii (assembly GCF_040412425.1). Classification (NCBI taxonomy): domain Eukaryota; kingdom Metazoa; phylum Arthropoda; class Malacostraca; order Decapoda; family Palaemonidae; genus Macrobrachium; species Macrobrachium rosenbergii. The sequence goes on along the minus strand of NC_089791.1, from coordinate 30,720,244 downwards.
ATAGGCATTATTGAGTTTTCACGTGTTCAATTTGCAACAGATTTTGATAATTTGTTAAACGTTAAAATGGTTTTGAATCTCGCAAGAAAACTAATTTGAGAATCTTCGGCAGGTTGAACCTTGATAATAGGCGTTCCAGCACTCATTATGGATTCACCTTGCCAGCCGTAGTCACCGAGAAACTTCAAATTCGCAGCAGATGGTGTGACGTAAGTTTGCTATATTTTGATGCGCGTTCGAGCCATAGGTCTAGGTCAGTTAATGTAAAGGGAGTTTAGTTCGTGTGTAATTTATTTACATATATTACCATTTTTAAGGGGTCTTGTTTTAGTTTTGAGGCTTTTTAAGCTATTTACTTTAGAATCTAAGGATTCGTGGTTTTATCCCATGCAAGTTAACCATAGTTTGGATAAGCATTTGCGAGTTTTCAGATGGAGTCTTTAAGTCTCATAGGTGTAGGGAGATATAACTTATACCCTTTTGATTTTAGCGATTAAATTTAATGACTTGAGTCAGGTTTTAATTTTATACCACAGATAAAATGTTTTCGTGGTTTTTGCTGGTTTCAATATATTTGATTTGAATATTTCCAACTAGGCGAATTCCTTTAGTCACGGGAGGCTTGTGTTCGTATACCCTTAAATTCATATATTTTCGTACTAAGACCATAATAGTGTTTAAAAGCTTTTGTCTTTAAAATTAGCAGGAAATATTAACTTCTGTGCTGAAGCTACTGAACTCAGGGGAAAAAAACTGTGTTGACTTTGGTATGGAAAACTGTAATTTGCCAACATAACTTTCTGTAAAACTGCAATTAGTGTAACCCGTATTAATGACTTCAGTTTCGATCGGAGAACTGTTCATAGGTGTTAGGAGAATTAATAGCAGTTGATGTGTTGAGTTAGGCCTATTTTAACAAGTACTTACTTAACCTTGGTGTCGCAAAGCAGCTCTTCGAGATTTAATTTATAGTTCATTATAATATGAAAATAGTACAGTATCATACTTGGTGTATTTTGCGTGTGTAACCTCAGTTGAAGAATACTTTTACTAGCAAATTTGTAAGTGAATTTTGGAAAATTATTTTAAAACTTTTGAAATATTTAAAGGGGGGGCCAACACTTAGTCCAGCTCAGCTGGTTTAAAGTTTTCACTTATGGTGTAACTTTTTTTGTTTTATTATAGAGCTGTCTTGAAAGTTAGATTAATTTAAGGGTTGTAAAGTAGAACTGATACTGTGCTATGTAGCTGTTCATTTATATTTGTTTTCAAACGACACTCCCCGAAGTCCACCTTTGCCGAGGTGGCTGTGCTGCCTCAGGCAAAGTTGGACTTTTAAGTTGTACATGGCGGACTTTGTCTGCCATGTACAACAGGGAGTGTCAAACCTAAACTGTTTTCTACAGTGTGGAACCTCCACATGTTTCTTCTGTCGCTTCTCGTCGTTTGAGGTTTTCCTCAATCAGGAGTGCGGTTTAGTTTTAGACTAAGCGCTCCGATAGTTTCTTATAGGTGAACCACTGATGTCTCAGACATCCCCATCCCCCCACCCCCCGCCAAATCTCCTGACTGTTGACATGTTTCAATTTCTCGAAGGTAACTCACGGATTGTGGATGCCTTTCCTTCAATCTTGACCTGTTATAATCTTAATCTCTTCTCTCTCTCTCTCTCTCTCTCTCTCTCTCTCTCTCTCTCTCTCTCTCTCTCTCTCTCTCTCTCTCTCTCTCAGGAATGACATTAAATATTGTAAATATTTTTGGACTTCATATTTAAATCATTGTAAGGCATGGCTTTCTTTTTAATTTGAGGGGGTCGGTTTATTTTTTACGCTTTGCAAAGGTTCATCACGATTTCAGGTACAGAGGTTCTTAAATTTTAACGATTGACCCAGAGCCACTTGACTCAAAATAGCAATTGCCCTCACCATTACCCTTGGGGTAAACGCAGTTTAGGTAACACATGAGAAAAGCTTTGTTACAGGATTAATTTAAGTTTTTCATAAGTTGCTAGCAGTTTCTTTAAAGATTGCCCTTAATTATTAGAAGTTTCTCATACTTTAAAAGAATCACAAGTCTATATCGCTGCTTCACCCTCCAGACACCCCTCTTTTGACAAAGCGCTCTCCACGGACCAAAGTTATAGGCATTTGAAAGTCAAGAAACTTAGCTGCGCACAATAGACTTAGTATTAAGAAACTTTTGGCATGCTTCAATTTCTATGGATTTCTCGGGCGTTTATGGTAGGTCAGTTATGGTCTGGGAACTCCAGACTGATCACATTCCAGTGCAATTCTCGGATCTTGCAGCCCAACCACTCCAACTCTTAATTGCTGAATGGTTTTAAGTGCCCTAGTGCTTGGCTTCATAGCTCAAGTTTTGATAGGTCAAATATGTACCACTTTTGACACTGTAATTCGACGTACAGTGTGCGAATTAGAATATTCAAAAATTACTGAACTTATTACAAACTTTGTACACAGTGACGTAGAATGTTATATTGAAGCACAGTCACTATAGTTTCACGTATTTCATGTACTGTACACCGTTGTTCATTTTCCCTTGCCAAACTTGAGTACATGTGAAAGTTCTCACTTTGTCTATACGTAAGTTAGTGTCAATCTTTAATATGCTGAAATGCTTCCTGGAATATTTTCTTGGTGTTTCCATCAACGTTTCGGTAATTCTGATTAAGATCTCCACATGGAGATAGTTCATTAATGAAATTTTTGAAACTGAACCGTACAGAGACTGGTGTACATGCAGTACAGGTGATTCCACTTGAGAAATTTACCAAAATAGTGTGAGAAATATGCAGTATTTTGTTTTTCCACAGGGTTACTATGTTTAGTACCATCCCTTCAGGGATTAATGTAAAAAAACTAAATTTCTCATTCAGTAAGTTTCTAAAGTTATCCAACTTGTACTACATCATATAAGTCTTTTTCTGTATAGTTAGTCATAGAATTTCTTTAAACTAAATCTCCATGCAGAGCTGTAACTTGTAATTACCCAAGTTTCTTTTTAAGTGGGTCATACCATTTATTTTGCAGGGGTTTTTAAACTAGGTTGGCATCTTGCAGTCCAGTCTATGAAATTGCAGTGCACTTTGTCCATATTTTCCAGTATCACTTGGAGTTCCACCACATGCTGTCTGCACGAGAGGATACTGACAGTACTGGAAATGTTTATGGTCCTGACAGTCCCGAAGTCTTGTCTTGAAGCTGTCATACTGATCATAAATGCCCTGCAGTAGTCTTTCACATATGGTTATATTAACTAGTATGGCTTGCTTTTCGAGTACTTGGCTTTTATTTTCCCTGTATGTGAGCTCATTTTTAGTATTGGCCTTGAATATTCATAATTGAGGCGATTTTGCTCGTTTGAATATTTACTTGTCAATGGTTTCCTCAATTGTAGGAAGAGGGCAGAGGCTGTTGAATGGATGGAACTACAAGGGAATTTGGCTACCGTCCATTCCAGTCATTGAAGCAGCAGTCTGGGCCCGGCAAATCCCAGCATGCATGGGACCTGTCTAAGAGTGGAGAGTCCTGAGAACCTCATGAGGATTTTTAATGTGGCTACGATTGGCTATCTACTAAAAATCGTCGGAGACCTAATCCATTGCTTGTAAGCTGATCCAGTGATGTCATGTCTGAAGGGGCAATGGGAACACTGAAACGTACTTGAGACTTGACCCCAAGCCATCAGTTCATCATGCAAATCCCAGCTCCACTGCAGTGTCCCGTAGTTTCTTCAGGGAAATCAGATTCCCCTGTAGTTCCTTCAGGGAAGGCAGATTCCCTAAAGTTCTGACACTGCAAAAATACACGAGCGCAAAAAACGTTTTACAAAGTAAAATGCTATTAATTGAAATTCGGTTCTCAGGACTTAATAAATTTTGAATAAAATTTGGTTATGTCACATTTGCTTTACCTTACCTGACTTAACTTGCTGCTGATACTTCAGTATCAGATGTTTGAGAATATCAAGAATTGGGTGATTAATGTAAGGTTTAAGGTGTTCATTAATAAAGAAATGGCTTCAAAGCACTTTAGTGTCCAATAATTTAGTCTAGTTAATTCAGATAATGCAAGGTGGTTTACAAAAGTCTGCAATTGTCATTCTGGACTAAGCGTTAAGTAGCTAGAGGTTGGATACTACTTAAAACAAGGTCTATAAATGGGCTAATGCATTGTCTTGTTGCCCCAGACTTGATTCTAAAGCTGCGTCCACACGATCGAGCTTTGTTCGACGAACTTTGTCCGTGTGACGTCAGAAGCGGAGAAACGGCGAGCAAAGTCAGAAGTTTGCCCGCTTTGACGTCACACTGGACAAAGTTCGTCGAACAAAGCTCGATCGTGTGGACGCAGCATTAGAATGAAGGTGCTGTGATGCAGTTTTTAGATTTTCTGGTAACAGAAAATTTGTGACTTAAAGCTTACCTGAGGCATTAATATGTAACTTTAAAATACTAGGTACTTGAAGGTTCAATATTGCAATTTTTAAGATCTTGGTGCATGAAAGGTCTAATGAAAACACTATAGCTATTAAGGTTACCAGTCTGCAATTACCTAGTTAAGAAATCTACGCTATAAATTAAAAGCTAGCTTTTGTTTTGGGCCTCGATAGTGTGGGGTTCTGTAATGAAGTTTTCATGTAGCCAATTTGGGGAAGTCAGTTTAAGTAGTTGTAAGACAACTGGAAAGTTAATTACCAGCTTCTTGAGTAATGTGAGCAGGTGGGTGCACAGGTGGGCTAGGTCTTTATCAGTTGCATAATGTAAAGTATTTACCATACTTTAGATAAATTTTTGTGGATTTATAATTAGCTGACAGCTGTCAGTCCTGTTGACTTAAGCTGCAATTAAGAACTGATTAACCTTCATTGGTTGGTAACCTTGATTAGTGTGTGTGGAAGGATGTTTTGAAGTCATGGTCTTTCATATTTGAAATTGCTCTGGACCAAAAGGTTTTATTGAAATGACTGACAACTGAACACTGCAAGCAAGTAATGTCTGATTGAAAGTAGTAGAGCTTCTGGTAAGCGTTCTGGATATTAAGCTTAAATTAAATTTTCCTCTGTAATGGAGCTTCGATAAATCCAGCGGCATCCTATTGCAGATCCAGTATGATACTGAGAATTGATACATGTCCATTGTTGGACAGGTATCTAGTAGTGAAAGGCGAGGCTGTCATTGACATGATTACAAGGTTGCCATTGACAGGACTGCAAGGTTGCTAATGTCTTTTAACTGCAAGGTTGCTAGTGCCTTTTAACTGCAAGGTTGGCAGTGCCCTTTAACTGCAAGGTTGGCAGTGCCCTTTAACTGCAAGGTTGGCAGTGCCCTTTAACTGCAAGGTTGGCAGTGCCCTTTAACTGCAAGGTTGGCAGTGCCCTTTAACTGCAAGGTTGGCAGTGCCTTTTAACTGCAAGGTTGGCAGTGCCTTTTAACTGCAAGGTTGGCAGTGCCTTTTAACTGCAAGGTTGCTAATGAAGCTAAGGAAAAAAACCTTGGTAAGCCCCAAATAATTGGACATCAGAATAAATGTTCTAAATTTTCTGAAGGAAAGTATTTGTGCTCAAGGTATCAAATATACAAGAATTTATCCTTGCTATACAATGAAACTGGGCTAAGCATTAGTAATTATTCTTTACCAAAAAAAAAAAAAGTCACACGAACGTAAAAGAACTGACAACTTTGTTATTAAAGTGACTTTTTCTTAAGCCTCATGAGAACTGGCCTACGTAAGGACAAAGGTAAACTAGCTATATGCCAAAAGGAGAAAAATGTCACTCTTCCTTAGATAACCAAGAGTTAGCCATATCACAAACAAAGGCTCCTGTGTAGGGATCGAAATTGAAAGTGAAATGGGGAGGTACTGAGGATAAGTCCCTTACACCAAGATGGGAGAAAGGACTCTGTGTTCCCCTAAGTAACCAGAATTTTTTTTTATATTTGATCTATGCTAGGTCTAGAATATTATAGTTGAGGAGAATTATGTAACTGGGGAGGTTTAGTCTTCAGCAACTTGAAAGGCCTATTTGAAAACTTCAGAGTTTGAAGTTGCCATTGCTGGACTAGTCAAGTTTTACTGGTGGGTCGTTTATAGTCTGTGAATGCTTGTTTTTTTTTTACCACGAATGTGTGTACATTGTGCCCCTGGAGACGTAAGCAGTGAATTATGTTCCTGGGGGTTGGTTGACTGTGGTGTAATGGCCCCAGTGGTAGTGGAGAGCGTGGGGATGAAAGCTTGTCCGTAATGAACTTATTAAAACTTGGAGCTGAATGCCGTTAGGAGCCGCCCGCTCCAAGAGAGTAGATCAAGGAAAGGCCTTGATAGCGAGAGAGTGCAGGCAAGATATAGGCGATTGGTGCAGGTGTGCCAGTGTACCGAAATTCGAAAGGCTGGCGATGAGCCCTCACTTTAGGTGTATAAAGCACACAATGTTTTTCTTAAGTTTCTACACAGGAGGTTCATTAAGGATTCAGCAGTGACGTATGAATGGTAAAATTGACTCGTGGTGTTTTATCTCTTTATCGCTCCTGTTAGGGAAAACGAAGTGTTTTTGAAAGGTAGCCATAACTGTTGCTTGTCAAGTTTCAACTGGAGTGTATAAATGCCTGAAGATGGAATTTCTTATAAAACGAAAGAACTATTGTTTTTTTCTAATATCACTAGTGTGTGTGTGTGTTTTGTTCTCATGTCAAACATCAGAGTACAGCTGGCCGGTCTTTGGAGCTCTATAATCAGTCTTTAGGCCGAACCCATCGGTTACATCCAGAAGTCACTTGGTCTAGACATATCCCCTGTGTTCCGAAATTCAAGATGGACCTCAAATCATCCGAGACAGTTCCAGGGGGAATTAATCGAACTGTACAAAACCTTCCAACGCCTTGGGGAGAGGGTGGCCGGTAATAAAGTCATAGGGGAAAAAGTCACAGTTTTGGCTATGAAAAAAAAGTCACATTAATTTATGATGGCCGGTAATGAAGTCACAGGGGAAAAATTCACAATATTTCTTGGTGGTCATCATTATATTTTTTATATTTACAATGTTTTGTTTATGTTTATACGGAGTTCCCCAGCGGGCTTGTACTAAACACGCCGCAAAGGTGGATACATAAGTTAAAACCTTTGGGGGTCGCAACCCAGGAAAGATTATTGTGACTTTCCTGTGACTTTTTTTTACCTGGATTCGAGGAAAGTGAAGTTTCCTGAATTCACAAATAAAAGGTTGAACGATCACTGCTACGAAGAACTGGCTGGCGAGATTAGGCTGACGTTTTTCAGAATATCTCGTAAAGGTATATACTTCCATGCTAATAGTTAGTTTAGAATTAGATTATGGTTATAGTTCGTCCTGTATGTCTAACGTGTTTACTTTACGATGGGTTTTATACGTCTAGATCGGTGCACTGTAGGCATTACTTAAGGTTCTTTGCAGCGTCCCTTCGGTTCCTAGCTGTAACCCCTTCCATTCATTTTACTGTACTTCCGTTCATACTCTTTCTTCCATCTTACTTTCCTTAACTCCTTCCTAACAGTTGTTTCAACATTATTTTCAGCGGAGAATGAATTCACAGGTCCCAACGCTTGGCCTTTGGCTTAAATTTTATATCCCAATTCCAATTTATATACGCCTAGATTTGCGTTTGAGAGAGAGAGAGAGAGAGAGAGAGAGAGAGAGAGAGAGAGAGAGAGAGAGAGAGAGAGAGAGAGGTAGTATTTGTAAGGGGGTTGGCGCGCTGCTTATCAGCATTCTGTAGTGTTGTGAAACCACCATCTGACAGGTTTACAGATAGGCCTACTCAGCCTCTTACCTGTGGGATTAGGCCTAGAAATAAACAAAGGAAGGTATCATAGATGATCTTTTAAGATTCTTCCTTCTCATGTCACAGACAAACATCACGCGATCCTAGTAAAATAAAAACAGTATTTTAATCCACTTGAAGAGGTCGAGTTAGTATCATCTATTGCTGCTTATTCCAAATGTCCAGCTTTCCTTCCTCGTTGAAATATTCCAAGACTTCAGCAATTGCTTGCTTATATAACCAGGAGGTCACTCACACGCATGTTTGATTGACAACACGGCGGTTGTGAGCGTGTTTGAGACATTTGACAGGGTTATTTTAACTTCAAACATGTTTGACCAACATGTTGGTGGTCGGTTGCCTGATCGAGCATAGTGGGCGGGGCTAAGCTTGTGTGCAAACGCCCGCGTATCAGACTCAACCTGTCAATCGTATTTAAATTTCCTGTTTTGTTGACATGGTTATTATAAGGACTCTCACGACGGTTAGGGAAAAGGAAAGAGAAATTCTGCTGGATTTTATCAGCGCTTTGTGGAAGGGAAAACCCAGAGAGCACTAAAAAAAAAGTTTTTTGGGGGAATAGGGCATATGTGTTCGTTTAGACACTACAGAGCAAGGCGCACGCATCAGGATCATCAGTAATATCTATACTGTCAGTATTACTGATGGTATGCACTCCGTTACTGACGTACTGTCAGTACCGAGAATTTGTACCGATGGATCTTAAATCTATCAGTCCATATGTGGACGGAGTCCAAATGAAATAACTGATCGAGTGTCCGTTGCAATACTGTCATTCCCATCAGTATTAACGTATTTTCTGAAACACAAACTGTCAATCAAAAATAAAATACAAGAAGATAAATACATTGCAAAGCAATTTTGGGAAAGAGCTAAAGAAGTAATTGAGTCTTGAAGAAGTGGCGCATGCGCTGTTGGCGTTCACGAGCCGTCCTCGTGTGTCTTCAACGAACCCACTTTCTTGAAGGATTTAGAAATAAATTGAAAAGCCGAGCTCTCACGATCATTCGGAATGTCAGCGTTTCCGCGAATGTCATTCCGATTTATGAACGTCAGTCACGAAAACCGTGAATGGTGGATTTCAAAATAATTTGATGAAATCCGTCATTAGCGCGCCATCATGCTTGTGGGCGGAGCTTAGGGAATGAGTGGAAAGACTGACGGTCGTCCGTTCAAGAGTCTTGAATGTCAGTCGCGTCAGTCAGTGTTCTCACGTTCCCCGCGGAGTGAATGCGCACAGTATATACCTTCAGTGCCCAAATGTCGACGCCCCCGGAGAACAGCGGCAGCAGCAAGGCGCTGCTGCAGCGCTTCATCGACGCGTACAAAGATCTGCCTGAACTCTGGGACTCGCAGAATCCGAATTACGTGAGGAAAGACAAGAGAAACGCAGGTTACGAGAAACTCCTGGACATTCTCCGGCTCATGAAGAACGACGCCACAGTCGACGACGTGAAGAGGAAACTGAACACTCTGAGGAGCAACTTCAGGAGGGAACTGAAGAAGGTTCACGACTCGAAGAGGAGTGGCGTCACTACTGAAGAAGTGTACGAGCCTTCGTCGTGGGTTTTTTACGAACTGCTCTTTCTGAAGGACTTGGAGAAGCCGACGAAGAACCGGGGCTCGGTGGAGGCTGCGCCAGAGGTGGGTAGGACTAGTCCCTGTAACTCATTAAATACGTATACTCCAACCCCTTTCGTTCCTTTTACTGTACCTCCTTTTCATATTCTCTTTCTTCCATTTGACTTTCCTTAACCTTCTCCTAACAATTGACTCATAGTGCAACCTGCTTTGAGGTTTTCCTTCTGTTACACCTTTCAAACCTTTATACTGTCAACTTCCGTTTCAGCGCTGAATGACCACATAGGTCCCAGTGCTTGGTCTTTGGCCTAAATTCTATATTCAATTCAATTCATCCTAAGTGCAAGGTCCTGCAGAGTTTATTTAAAGGGGCATTGACTAATTCATTAGTTATTTTCATGGAGAAATATTTTCTGTGTCAGTTTATTTAATATCTTCATTTATTTTTAATGATTGATAGTCGTGTATATTAATATTGTTAATATACATTCGAAAATTATTATAATAGGACATTTCATTTCAGTTGATCTTATGTCATTCACCAGCAATGTATATATATGGCACTCACTTTCTCACCTGTTGCTCATTCCTATAATTCACATAATTATAGGAATGACATTCCACAATGATCCTGTGTTGTCAGGAATGACAGTCTTCAAAACTTAAGAATTATAGGAATGGCATTCCACAATGATCCGGCATTGTCAGGAATGACAGTCTTCAAAACTTAAGAATTATAGGAATGACATTCCACAATGATCCTGTATTGTCACGAATGACAGTCTTCAAAACTTAAGAATTATAGGAATGACATTCCACAATGATCCTGTATTGTCACGAATGACAGTCTTCAAAACTTAAGAATTATAGGAATGACATTCCACAATGATCCGGCATTGTCAGGAATGACAGTCTTCAAAACTTAAGAATTATAGGAATGACATTCCACAATGATCCTGCATTGTCAGGAATGACAGTCTTCAAAACTTAAGAATTATAGGAATGGCATTCCACAATGATCCTGTATTGTCAGGAATGACAGTCTTCAAAACTTAAGAATTATAGGAATGACATAACACAATGATCCTGTATTGTCAGGAATGACAGTCTTCAAAACTTAAGAATTATAGGAGTGACATTCCACAATGATCCTGTATTGTCACAAATGACAGTCTTCAAAACTTAAGAATTATAGGAATGACATTCCACAATGATCCTGTATTGTCACGAATGACAGTCTTCAAAACTTAAGAATTATAGGAATGACATCACACAATGATCGTGCGTTGTCAGGAATGACAGTCTTCAAGTACTGTCCGTCTGTGAATGACATTCGAGAATGATCTTGGGAACTCGCTTAACTCTCTGACATTCAAAATCCTAAATGCATCTCTCTCTCTCTCTCTCTCTCTCTCTCTCTCTCTCTCTCTCTCTCTCTCTCTCTCTCTCTAAATCAGAAATTTATGCAAAAATGCTAAATTTGCTTGCAAGAATTAAAAGTAAATATCCATAGTGATTTTATACAGAGGTTTATTTACCAAAAGGACTCCAAGAGAATCTACTCTTGGAGCAAGAGCCTGTGCTGGCATAAAGCCAGTGTAATCATCACCATCATCAGCAACAGTATCTCTTCAATTATCATGAACAGTTGTTATTTGCAGTTGCTGCAAACAGTTTTTGCAGTTTCTTGAGCCATATTAGCTTATGAGTACAGTAGTGCACATGCCTTGTCTCACTCAGAGCCTTATCCCGTAGGGGGTTAGTGCCGTCAGTGCACCCCGTGTGGCGCACTGTAGGCATTACATAAGGTTGCAGCGTTCCTTCGGCATCTAGCTGCAACCCCTTTCGTTCCTTTTACTGTACCTCCTTTCATATTTTTTTCTTCCATCTTATTGTCCACCCTCTCCTAACACCTGATTCATAGTGCAACTGCTTTGAGGTTTTCCTCCTGTTACACCTTTCCAACCTTTTACTGTCAAATTCCGTTTCAGTGCTGAATGACCTCATAGGTCCCAGTGCTTGGTCTTTGGCCTAAATTCTATATTCAATCAATCAATCAATCTCTCAGAGCCGGTCCTAAGCCCGAATAAATGGGGAGGGTTGGAGTCAGGAAGGGCATCTGGACAGAAAACATCTGCTAGAGCTAATTATGAAATGAAACTTCCAAGATGAAACAGCTGAAGGCAGCCCATTACAAGCAGCGACCCCTGCTAGGGATTAAGCTAAGAAGAACCTCATGGATTTGCCAAAAAATTTTTGTAATAGAGAAATCCAGTATCCTGTACCATGTAGCTTTAGTACTGGCCATCATAAATTTGTAGTCCTGGGTTTTTTAGTTTTCTGTAAAAGAAAACTGTTGTGCTGGCTTTGTCTTTCCGTCCGCACTAATTCTGTCCGCCCTCAGATCTTAAAAACTACTGAGGCTAGAGGGCTGCAAGTTGGTATGTTGATCATCCACCCTCCAATCATCAAACATACCAAATTGCAGCCCTCTAACCTCAGTAGTTTTGATTTTATTTACGGTTAAAGTTAGCTATAATTGTGCTTCTGGCTATGATATAGGATAGGCCACCAATGGGTCGTGGTTAAAGTTTCATGGGCCACGGCTTATACGCTTGTTTCTCTCCTTTTCACACGACGTTATTCTTTTCTAATCAGCTTTATTTTGCAAGTTACTGGCTATTTTGTTTTGCCCTATGTAGATGTGAGCTAATAATAATAATAATAGTAATAATAATAATAATGGCCTTTTAGGCATAATTCACATGATTGTTTGCTCAATTTGAATAGTTTAATTAATAATACCATCTAGTTAATACAGTATGACATTTTTCCTCAATTTAGGGAGGAGATGAAGAAAGCTGTTCTACCAGGCCACTGGAGATACTGACCAGTCCACAGCCACTCAAGAAAATCCGTGTCCTCAGAACATCCGAACACGCGTCCGATCCACCCGCTACGAAGAGGCCGGAGAGTTCTGGCAACAGTTACGAGAATTTCGGGAGGTACGTGGCCGCGAGACTGGAGGACATCGAGAGGAAATCCCCAGAGACATGTTCCGTCGTTCGCAAGCTGATCAACGACGCCATATTTGAAGGGGAAATGGGAACGCTGCGAAGTATCTCAAGAATCGTGACGCCCAGCGATGGTCACTTCATCATGCAGATCCCAGCCCCACTGCAGTGTCCTGTAGTTGCTCCAGATAAGGTCCAGTGTCCTGTAACTGCTCCAGAGATAGTCCAGCGCCCTGTAACTGCTCCAGAGATAGTCCAGCGCCCTGTAACTGCTCCAGATTTAGTCCAGCGTCTTGTAACTGCTCCAGAGATAGTCCAGCGTCCTGTAACTGCTCCAGAGATAGTCCAGCGTCCTGTAACTGCTCCAGATTCAGTCCAGCTTCCTGTAACTGTTCTAGAGAAGGTCCAGCATCCTGTAACTGTCCTAGAGAAAGTCCAGCTTCCTGTAACTGCCCCAGAGAAAGTCCAGCGTCGAGTAACTGCCCCAGAGAAAGTCCAGTGCCTAATAACTGCCCCAGAGAAAGTCCAGCGTCTTGTAACTGCTCCAGAGAAAGCCCAGCGTCCCGTGACTGCCCCAGAGAAAGTCCAGCGTTCTGTTACTGCTCCAGGGAAGGCTCAAAGTCCTGCAGTTATACTAGAGTAGGTCGTATCCCATACTTCAAGTTCTGAGGCTATAGCCTCAATACATCAAGTTCTGAGGCTACCTAAGTGACAGTCGGAGCCAGCGAGTCTCCCTGACAACTCTCCAGTGTCTTCCTACAATCATGTACAAATAATTGGAGTTCTTGAATGAATTCCCACTTTGGTGCTCAATGGTCACGTTCCCAAATGACTCATAATATTGCTTGTGACCAGTGGCTGCTTGCTCCAGACCCCTAACTTTTGTTGCAAGTTTCAGTAATGTTTTTTTTTTTAACAAGAAGAGAGGTGTTTGAAGCTTTGGCTGTATTTTTGCTGTCAATTCTTAGATTCCGATTCATTTTTCATCATTCATCTTAACTTGCATAGTTATTCAAACAATGTCTGAAGAATAGGCATTTAGACCTTGATTTAAGCTAAACATCTCAGATTATTAGAGAGATTCATTAAACATTAAGGAATTGAAAAGGATTTCAGTCATTCTTTGGGCATGTTTATGTAAAGAAAATAAATGTATATATTTGTAAGCAAAATTTTCTCTACTTACCTTCAAACACTCAACACTGAATAATTTGTCTCAGAAACGTAGTCTGATAACCAGTCAATCAGCATATACACTAAGCTGGCCTTATGCCACCACGGGCTCTTGCCGAGGAAATGTCGGCCGAAAGCCTCGGTTCTTGGCGGGAGATGCGCGTGCGCGCGAGAGCCGCGACCGGAAAGCACAAAATGTGGTTGGTGGCCGCCGATAATCCTTCGAGCGGCGATACGGCGCCCTAACTAGTCTCATAAGTTCCCGATAGCCGTCTCGGGAGAATGCTCTCTCTCTCTCTCTCTCTCTCTCTCTCTCTCTCTCTCTCTCTCTCTCTCTCTCTCTCTCTCTCATCAAGATTCTATACAAGTATGCAAGTACGAGAGTGAAAGTGATTTTTCAAAGGATAAAAAAATACTGGTAACCGCTTCTACTTGACAAAGCAAAACATGAAAGGGAGGTCATGCGATAAACAGATTGGGAGGAGAAAATTTGGTGAATGAAAGATAGAGAGAGAGGGAGAAAAAAAAGAATGAATCTGGCTGGAACACATCCAACTGAGAGAGAAAAACTTCTAATTGAAGGTCCCCCTAGAATCGATCAACTAAGAGAGAGAGCAATTTTAAACGGTCTCCCTAGATGATGATCAACTATTTTGCGCCAAAAAGTTGATCGTGTAGGGTGCATCTTGAAGGCCACTTACAAAATTTGGCGCCAAAAAGTTGAAGAAAATATTGGTTCGTCTGAGTAACATATTGTCCAATTTAGCGAGATACAAGTCAGCCCTCTTGTTTTATTTTTCTTTTCGACGAAATGTTTTTAATAGGATTAGGAGGAAGGATGATTTGGGAGGCAGCCTTACTTTGACTAGAGAAACAGGAAGTTTGGCTTTTAAATGTTCGGTGATTACCTTGGATATGACGTATGCCTAAATTTTATATTGCTGTTGAACTTTTCATTGCTTTTATTTTATGATCTCAACCGTCATGTATAAAGTTTTATGTATAAATTTAAAAAAAAAGCTGTTTAATTTAACTCTTGAATATCATCAAACTGTAAGACTAGGCCTAAAGTGCGCAGAGAGATAAGTGGCGTTTATTTTTGATGGGATTAAAATAAACGCCATTTGGCTCTCTTCGCGCTATAGGCCTAATCTTACAGTTTGATGATGATATTCAAGAGTTAAATTAATCAGATTTTTTTATTTAAACATAAAAATGTATACATGACGGTTATTGATCATAAAATAAAAGTAATGAAAAGTCCAACAGCAATATAAAATGTAGGCCTGCGTCATATCAAAGATACTCACTGAAAATTTAAAACCAAACTTTCTATTTCTTTAGTCAGTCAGGTTGGCTACAAAATCATCCTTCCTCCTAATGGCTAACAGACCAGGCCTATGAAATGCGTTTATCAGTTTTATATTAGAACACAGTGTATCTAATGTTTCTACATAACTTTCGTAAATAAAACACCCAAGTTTTTTTCACTGCTAGAGTAGCTAACATACTGCACCTCATGCGATGCACTGTAGGCAATACTCAAGGTTCTTAGCAGCATCCCTCTGGCACCTAGCTGCAACCCCTTTCATTCCTTTTACTGTACTTCCATTCATTTGCTCTTCATTCCACCTTACTTTTCACCCTCTCCTAACAGATGTGTCATGGTGCAACTGCGAGGTTTTCCTTCTGTTAAACCTTTCAAGCCTTTTTATTCAGTTCCCTCTAAGCGCTGAATGACCTCATAGGTCTCAGTGCATGGCCTTTCATATTCCCTTCCATTCCATTGTTAGGCCATTTGAAAACACGAGAAAATGATCAGTTAAAATACCAGAAAGATTTTCAAACATAATACGCCTAGCTCGACTGAGCCAGTCACTGAAAACCCCCTTTTCATATCGAATTCTGATTGAGCATAAGCCTTCAAAAATTTTTTTTTCAGTTATTGCAAATGGAAGTGTTTCCGACTTTGTCAATTGGGGAAACTCCATCATTCCTCAAATCCCTTTTGCAACGTCGTCTTTCCATTATTCTTGCGTCTTTGGTAACTGAAAATATGAACGTCATGAATATCAATCTCAAAGCTAGTTTTACTGCAATAATACGACGTATACATTTGGTTCATAATCATGTATACATTTATATTATGTATATATATAATATATATGTATGGTTGCATGTTACTTAACAGCATATTTCACTAAATACATCTGGGGCTACAGGATATATATATATATATATATATATATATATATATATATATATATACATATACATATATATATATATATATATCATATACAGTATATCTGAGTGCCAGACGATTCGATATCTTTATTTGAATTTATTCCAGATTATAAAACTCACTTTCGTTTGAACTAACATGTTCGATTACCAGACTTGTTGATATTTGTGATATATCTCTATCTTAAACATTTTATATATATATATAATGTGTGTGACTACTATATATATATATTTACTTTGTTCTGATTAGTAAAGTGAGTTACGGCGAAGCGCCTATCGTCAGAAATAGGCCTATGTGTCATATATATTCTCAGGAAATCATCAATAGGACATTTTTTTTTAGCTTACATTATAGATTACAATTTCTTTCGTCTAAGGACACAATGTAATCCGGATTAAATTCACACTGTTAGAAAGGATGCAGCATTATTTCTCTTTCTAGACAAACAACATCAACAGCATTTGACATCCTCATACCTGAATATATATCCTTTAAGCCAGGAGTGACTCATAAGCTTTATGCACGTCTCCATAACAATTAGACTAATCGATGACGGAGGAGATATTTTCATGATTGACTATGTTTTTTGTTTTTTTCAATGGGCGTTTAGCGCAAAAAAAAAAAAAGTGGAACCGTTTTGTGAGAGAATCAACTTAGGTGACAAAAAATTTTGACGCGCAAAATAGCGCGTCCAAGAGGCTGGTCGTCTGAAGGGACGCTTTAAATATAATAGAAAATCTGTTTTATTGCGGACTTTTTTTATCCGTTTTTAAGGCTTAAAAGGAGATAATGAAAGAAGGAGTCTAGAGTGCATCTTGCCCTTGGCCAAAGTCATGGTTGAGCATGGAAGGGAAACACTCCAAACATATACATAACTGATACTGCTGACGGCACACACACAGACACACACACGCACACACGCACACACACACACACACACACACACCCCGTAAAAATTCAACCCCGTTATAACCACGCACACCAGATTGCACCGGTTTCATCGCTCCTCGAGAACGTTTGGAGCCTTTTCGATCGTCGTGGGCAACGCCAGAAAGATCTTCCGCTACTTTATCGAGGGTGAGATAAACGATGAAGCCGTTGCATTCGGTGTTTTAATTAGACTCGTACAAACAACCCTGTGAATAGCCTGCGGCGGAGGAGACGTGGCAACGCCGCCTCCGTTGCCTCCCCTGGTGAGGGGGGTCGGTAGGAAGGGGGGTATTGTGGGGGGGAGAAGATAAATGTGGCACATCAGCACGCAGGGAACGTGACGCGGCACAAGCGCATCAGGATCTCTCTCTCTCTCTCTCTCTCTCTCTCTCTCTCTCTCTCTCTCTCTCTCTCTCGGTACGGGAGACGTGGCAACGCCGCTCATCTAGAATTACAACACACGGGGAAATTAGTGACGCTGTTGATGTGTTTTTGTCTGTTTGTCTGTTCCGTTGGCGAGCGAATATTCAGAGTGACCACAATGACCTCTTTTCCGATCATTAAAGATATTGACAAATAGACCTTTAAAGTAAAAAGTCTTTGAAAGGAGACTTGCCAAAAGGGGTCCACCTTGTCAAACTGCAAAAAGCTATTTTTTTTATTTTCTTGAACTTCAGTTCTTCTGAGAGCGAGTTTGTATATATACTTTTTCACGTTTATTAAGTAATAAACCCTATGAAATTCTCTCCATCGACGTTGTAGGAACATTAATTAACAGTTGATGTCTCTCTCTCTCTCTCTCTCTCTCTCTCATTGATATAGTCTTTCAAGTTTACTTAAATAAATCCTATCAGATTCTCTCCATCGACGTTGGAGAAACATCAATTAACAATTGATTCTCTCTCTCTCTCTCTCTCTCTCTCTCTCTCTCTCTCTCTCTCTCTCTCTCTCTTACACACTCATACATGAACACACAACAGCATTCTATCTTTCATACAGCATATTTACAGCATTCACAGCAACAGACGCCCAGAAAAAAAAGCTATTTGTGCACCAACCGAAATATTAGACTCATGTTCAGAATGCGAATGACGGGAAAATGGAAAAAATAATTTCTTCTTCTTCTTTGCCGTTCCCGTCGAGATTTTTCCAGGGGAATGTAATTACCGCCTCGTAATTGCTTTAGAGTTGAAATGGGACATTTTGTTAGCATTCGAAAAGCACTTTTTTTCTCTCTAATTCCTTAGAACAAAGAACTCAAAACGGAGTGATGTTTGGAATTCAGTGTTGAGACTAACGTTTGGCGTCGGTTGCGAATGTTATAAATTTATTTGTACGTTGGGTGTGAATGTTGATGACGATGTTAGATTTCTGTTTGTTGTGGAATATAAATTCTCTCCCTCTTGACAAAGAGGAAGTGATTTTTCCAATTTTACAATTTTCCTATTTGAACTTGCTGAGAGAGAGAGATAATGTCGATGTTAGATTTCTGTTTGTTGTGGAATATAAATTTTCTCTCTCTCTCTCTCTTGACAAAGAGGAAGTGATTTTTCCAATGTTACAATTTTCCTATTTGAACTTGCTGAGAGAGAGAGAGAGAGAGAGAGAGAGAGAGGGAGGATATATCGGTCTATGTGTGATGATAAACTGCATTGTGTGGATATATGCATTTTTTGCGTGTATGTGTTTATACTGTTCATATGTGGACATACTGAAGTGTATGTGAGGGTATGTGATAGTGTATGTATGAATATATTGCTTTTTTAAAGGGTGGGTACAAAATGCTGTGTATGTGCAAAGTGGTTACAGCGATGTGTATGTGCAAAGTGGTTACAGTGCTGTGTATGTGTACAAATTAATAAATGGACAAAACCTTCCTTTTTCTCAACCTTTTTTTTTATAATTCCAAAAGTTCATATCTTGGACAAATATCATTTTACAAGGAGTCTCGTTCATTTCAAAATATGTATATATTTTTATTCCTCTTACAAAAAGCGAACACGATTCTCTTATATCTAAGTCATAATTCCCTGAATTATTGGCTGTGATGATGTTCTGGCGTCGTCTTTTTAGAATATTCGGTACCTGACATCGTCCTCTGCTGAATGTTTTACATTGTACAATGTCTTTTACGTTCTACATTTTCTGTTTGGTAAAATATTAGATCCGGACAAGAGAATGTTTTGGATGGGTCGTAAGTGATTATTCTGCTAATAATCGTATTCAATGAACTACTCGTTTATTTAATTTTTTTAAACCTTTTAGTTTCTTTTAAAGCAAATCTAAAAAAAAATTATTTTTGTAACTTGTAACGTATCAGTGTTTACTCCTATTTTAATAATTGTTTTGTAAGTATATTTTTTCTACTTTGGGTATGGAATTAAATTAAATAAATTTGTAAATAAACAAAATTTTATATTTTATTTCATCTTCAAGGTCACTGCACCCATTTTTGTTGAAAGATACAATAATCTTACATTAATTCTACAAATTCATAGGCCGTAGGGTAACCAATATCAAAAAATACAAAAATACAATATGATATAAGTTCTCTGTACAATTGTATACAAAGCACTGGTTGGTCTCAAGGAGAAGCTTGTCTCCGTAGGTTGGTTTGACTCCAGAGGCACACACCAGGCCCGTACTGGCGTGAATTGCAACACTGTTCTTTGTTTCTTCTTCTTTTGCTTCTTGTGCGATCTTTTGCATCTCAGTTCACACTTCCTATCAGGTTTCACTCCTGGTACTGGTTCCTAGTACCAGTTGACTCACGGTTGTTGCACTTTCCAACTTACGTTAGCCTAGTACTCAGTTATCTTTGTCCCAGTCATTTTTCCCATTTGACTCAAGGATGTTGTCCATTACAACTCACATTTACTTGCTGAGTCACTCACCTTTCTCTATCCTGTTCCCTAGTCCCATTTGACTCGCGGTTCTCGTCCATTCCAACTTACATTACTAGCCGAGTTACTCAGCTTTCTCTATCCTGGTCCCTAGTCCCATTTGACTCACGGTTCTCGTCCATTCCAACTTACATTATCAGCTGAATCACTCAGATGTCTCCATCCTGGTCCCTAGTCACCGTTAGAATTATGTTTGCTGTACAGCCCAGTCGTTGCTTCAAAGAGGATGGTGTTGATGTTGTGTTTCGCCAGGGCCAGAGCCTTCCTGTCTGTCACAGTCCTCAGCTCGCTCGCTACGTAGTCTGCGAAGACTGTCGGGCAGAAAATGAAATGCAAGAGAAGTTACAAATGCTTAGTTACTGCGAACTAAGAATGAAGGAATATTAAAATACGTATTCCACACATATAAACACCCACTGATAATTTTAGGACAGTTTGTCAGACTTTGTTATGCATTTCAGGCCACGCTGGTATTGCTAACTGTGATAGTACAGTGAAAAGGCATGGAGTAATTTAAAAAAAACAGTTTTGACGTAGAGAAGACTGTGATTATTGAAGGAGTTTAGAATTGTTACTGGTGTAAAAAGGACTAGAGGGAGTAGAATGGGTGGGGAAACTGATTGAAGCACAACAAACACTTTTAGGAGACAGACGATTTAGCAAATAGAACAGAGGGAAAGAACCTGAAAAGATACAAAACCAGGTTAAAATGACCGAGAATTAGAAACTTACTGTTGAACTCATCTCTGACTTCTGTGGAGGACTGGACGAGGGGAGACTCTCCGTGCAGGCAGCAGCGCTGTTGCTGGCAAGCCGGCTGACAGGGATGAGTATGGCACGTTTCTGCAGATGATTTGTGCCTCTTTGGCATGGGAACTTTGTCGCTGCCATAGTCTGCAGCGGCTCGTTCGTTCAATTTCTCTGGCACCCTCTCTTGACTACGGGGCAGAGTTGTGGTCGTACTTGGGTCATGGGACGTACCCTCCTTGCCCGCAGGGGTCAGGTCATCCTGGAGATGGAAGAATTTTCAGAGGCACATTAACTTGACACATCACAGTTTTCTTGTGAATGGTTGAAATTCTCACACATTTATTAACATGTCTGGCAAAATTGGGGCAAAGTAACCTTCAGGGAAATATTAAATAAATTACATGAAAAGCTTTAACGGTGATACTATCCTACCGCACAGAATCCTGTGCTCAGTAAAGCGAGAAAAGCCAGCCATTTCGAATGTATACTACACCAATTAAACTTTCATCAGCAAAAGCTTTAAAATATTCTATCTTGCTCATTTTCTCTCTCTTCCCTCCCACGTTGGCATTCGTACACATCTTCCTTTTTCTAATTTTGACTAAAAAGGAAAAAGACTTATTTTGTCGTGAATAAATTAAAAATGTACAAAGATTGCATCAAGTGAGTTGCAAGTTTAGGCTGAACATCATGCTGTTGTTGTTGGGCAATGGAATGCACTAGTGGGTGATGAACTGAATGTTGGAAACAACTGTTGAATAACTCATGTGAGTCCAATAGTGAACATGAAAATGGCTAAGAGCATATGCGAGGGAGTTAACCTTATCAATAAACCAAGAGAATCTTGTGAATAAAAACAGGTAAAAAAATGGTGTGGGAGTAATAGAAGAATAAACTCTCATATATATACACACACACACACACACACATACATATATATATATATATATATATATATATATATATATATATAAATACCCAAATTAATTCCAGGAACCAAAAAAGGAACTAAAATAATGAATTATAGAGTCAGGCTGATTCACGGACCGAATGCATTGATTGGGTAAAATTGTATACACCTTACGAAAGTGATAACTTTTTTTTTTTTTTGCTAAGATATCCGCGCATTTGAGGATGAAATATCTTTAAAGATTAATAAAGAACACGAAAAAGACAGGCGGGTCAGACGTGTATGGGAGCAATTAGAAAAAAAATTGTTACAACAAACTAGAGTTTAAAAAGGCGATGTCAGGTTACGGGACCGTTCAAAAGGACGGGTCTCCAAACTTGCCGTGTTTGGCCGTCAGACAATTTAAGACGTATTGTTCGGACACGTGGGACATAAAGAGAAAAAATATGCACTATAACAGACGAAGGAATGGACGTAGAAACAACTAAATACTGGAATAATCATAAAAGCAATGAAAATTAACCCACTCTTCACAATCAAAAGTAACTATACCTAACTATCTGGTTATACAAAATTCCAGACGTATTATTCGGACACTTGAGACATAAATAGTAAAAATATGAACTACAACTGAAAAAGGCATAGAAGTGGAAGCAATTAAACACTGGAAAAATCAAAAGCAGCTAAGCTAGACCCAGCTAGCTAGTTAGACCGATGTTACGTCACCTGGTTAGAATATTGCGCGATGTTCTCGATCAGCGGACCAATATTGACAATATTAGCCCCCGCCAGTCAGTGAATATTGACAGTATCGGAAACGTTTTCAGGGCGAACCGTCATGTGATCAGTATTGATCGAGATTGCGTCAATATAGCCTTGACCAAAGTCTAATAAAAGATGAGTCTGTTCACTTGCTGCCAAAAAGCAGCACGAGCCGCGCAACGACGTCATCTAGCCCGAAGTATAATAAAAGATAAGTCTGTTCGCTTGCTGCCAAAAAGCAGCACGAGCCGCGCAATGACGTCATCTAGCCCGCAAAATGTTGGGTCCGTTACATGGAACCGAGTCAGTCTGGCAGCAACGAGCCGGTGTTGTGCGCAGCACTGTGGCTGCGACAATCAAACATGCCTAGCAATTGTGCTGTTAGTGGCTGCACATCCAGTTATGATAACAAAGATGGAACCATTTTTCACAGTTTCCCACGAGACGAGTCTCTGAGGGAAAGGTGGGCCACATTTTGCAACAGAGAAAGTTTAAATCCTGCTTTTGCAAGGGTGTGCAGCCGGCACTTTCACGAGAACGACTACAAAAGACATTTGAAGTATGAACTCCTCGATCTGCCGATCCCCAAGAAAATGAGAACGCTGAAAGCTAACACGGTACCAACACTCCATCTTCCAGCTTCTAAAGGTGAGCCCCTGAATCTAAGTGAGCCTAACAATGACACAGTAACTCGAAATCTAAATTTGAGTATAAGTATTTTGCCGATACTAAACGAAGGACTCATAGGAATTTCAAGGACAAAGCTTAAGAAGGTTCCTTTAAACATTCCTGTATACACATTGTGGGATATAAAAAAACGAGTTATCGGGTTTTTACCAGCAGTGTTTATATACTTAAAATTTTAACAATCGGAGGAAACCAAAGAGAATATATATGTACATATATCTAAGTATATACATATTACATATATTAATATATATAATCCTCCTTCGATTGTTAAAATGGATTATAAGCTAGGCCTACATGGCTGACTCATCGAAGTATGTTTCTGAAAAATCTCTGTAGCAAACGAGGAGTACGGCATCAATATAAATGTATACAACTTTTAACTGTCATATTTCAGATAGTGCTTTTGAGGATATTGAGCTACTTCAACCAGCAACTCAGGACACAGCCACTGATCCTACATTAAGTAAGTGTCATAATACTCAGTTGTTAAAAGAAAAATTAAGACTAGTGTATGTCAGTCACACTGATATTTTTTTCATGTTTACTTTCATCAGTGTTCGAACAAGTATTAGTCGGAATGGGACAATAGTAGCTAAATAGTACCAACAGTAACCTAGTTTTGGATAACTACCGATATAGAGGAGAAAGGTGGAAGATGATGTAGAACGGTTTTATTCAATTCATAAAGAGAGAGAGAGAGAGAGAGAGAGAGAGAGAGAGAGAGAGAGAGAGAGAGAGAGAGAGAGAGAGAGAGTATGCTCAAGTGCTAATAAGAATATTACACCACAATAATTTTCAATTACAGTTTGTCCACTTATACCCAATTGCTGTATTTTCATCTCTTTTTCTACAGTTATTCTATCTCATCAGTCATCTTCTCCAAATCAGAATATTCTTCATTAGTTTCACGCTTATTTTTGCCAAACCTTACTCTGATTACTCGACATTCCTAATTCCTCATACTGCTGCATCCCCGTTTAACTGGAATAATTGCAAAACTGTTGGTCTGAAATTAGAAACAGAATGTGTAGGTCACTGCACTGTATAATGGTATTCATGTGGATAGATTTGTGTTTATGTTTTTCTGTAGTGAGTATAATAACTCTTCATAATTTTATGTCAATCTACCTGCCTTCAATCCCTGTCCTACTCGACTTTAAACCTGACTGAATTCTTCACTTATGAACATTATAAGAGTTTGCTGCTAATTTTATGATAAAAGATGTCAAAGTTTCACTATACTCTTATTTAACATAATCCCCACATACACATTATACTCGGTGTTATTTCATCACTTTCTGCTAATTATTCCACTGCAGAAGGTAAGCTGGAAAATCTACAAAAACGGACATGAGGATACAAGCTTAATTATTATCTAATTAAATGCCAAATTACATTATAATGCGCACGATGCTTTGTTCATTTCTCTCTCTCATTTCTACTCATTTACTGCAGTAACTTCTTATAAATTACTAAGTAATTACTTAAGTCTGATAATAATAATAATAATATTAATAATAATATTACGCAGTCATTTATAACATTACACAGTAATTTACTTACAGAGTACAGCGTAAACTGGCTACTCCTCACCAATAATAACTTTAAACTATAACAAGAACAGACAGAAACATTACGTACATATTTTAATCATACTATATATATTATCTTTTCTTTAAATACGAATGATATACTTGAAATTAATAAAGTTAAATAGTGTGACAGAGAAGTGGACAAAATAACATAAAAATAAAAGTCCTCCATTAATCACTCCGTTTTGCTATAATTTAGGACACTCAGGCTAGGTGACGTCACCACCTGCGCTTAGACTTTGGCCTTGACGGTGTAATATGGCTTACGTGTCCAATCTTCATTTTTCCCCATGACGCAGATGTCCACAGTTATCCGCTATAGCAAGTCGGTTTTTGAGCTACCTGTATAAAGCATCTATTATGCAAATGAGGCTCATTTGCATATTTTTTCAAAGATACACGAAAAATAAATCATCAAGGGAATGGCATAGGACTAATTTTTTTTTTTTTTTCAAGCCTGCTCGGAAAGAATGGATATTGGTCTATTTCACTCGTCGTAATCTTTGATTGACTTTGGCAAATATAGCATTATCTGGAATAACTATGGCAACCCTTATTATCTCAACAAATCATATGTGTTCAGATTTCCTTCCATATTCACGTGTTTTTTTATTTTTTTTATTTTTGCGTTCTTAACAAGAACAATGATAGTCTTATTATTCATTTTCAATTCGCTCGTGAAATATTTTCAAATCTGGATCTTCCTATTTTAAATATTTTTCTTGGTATTTCATATAAAACTCTATTTTCCTGATCAAAATAATAATTTTGGTGTAAAACTCAGTGTTTAAAGGCACGTTTGCAGTCTCTCTCTCTCTCTCTCTCTCTCTCTCTCTCTCTCTCTCTCTCTCTCTCTCTCTCCTTTCGTGGAAGCCGAGTATTGATTAGTGTGGGGACTGATACTCTCACTCTGCCCCCCCAAACCTCCCCCTCCCTCACTCCATACCCCAGCATGGGGATCACCCCCCCCCATTCAATCCCCTCCCCAACACCGACCACGTTTGCTCTTTGATTTCTCTTGCAAAATCAAATTAAATATGAATTGCTTGTTCTTTTTGCATGCTATGTGCACACGCAAATGTTTACATGTTCATGTATGTACACACACACACACACACACACACACACACATATATACATATATATATATATATATATATATATATATATATATATATATATATATATATATATATATATATATATATATATCACAGTTTTAGCTTAAATAGTAATATAGTTTTATGCATATATATACACATATATAAGTATAGTAACAGTGAGCAGTGTTACTGTACAATATATATATATATATATATATATATATATATATAGAGAGAGAGAGAGAGAGAGAGAGAGAGAGAGAGAGAGAGAGAGAGAGAGAGAGAGAGGTGCAGAGTACGTGATAGGATCTGTTCTCTCTCTCTCTCTCTCTCTCTCTCTCATTTACTATGCAACTGACTCCTCTGAATGCAGCTTAATATCCTAAGTGTTTAAATGACCTCGCAGAAAACGGGTTTAACCTCAATTCAGTATTACTCAATAAATCACTTACGGGACAAACATGTTCAACTTGCCTCATCTCCATGAGGAAAAGAGGACTTAGCAGACATCTCTTAGCCCTTGGTCAAATACAGCAGGTCGTAGTACCATAAAGTAGGAACGTATGCATCCTACTCGGCAGCGGCACCGGATCTTCTTCTACGTGCTAGTACTAAACATGGCGGAAGCTCCCTGGGACGCCGTGTTTAGTACTAACCCCTCGGGAATCAAAGTATTATGTACACCCATTTGTATATTGTGTAGTCGACAAGTTATATAAGTAAATGATATCTTCATGCGGCCGTCTACTTTACATTTAGTACCAGGATTAATAGTTTAGTACTAGCACCTCGGAGTGGGCGACTCTTAGATAACAAGCCAAAGGTAGTGCTACTCTTGTTTCCTGTACAGCTCGATGAACGCCGTCCAAAACTCCTTGTCAGTCGACGTGGCTGTCATATTGTCGTGATATTCCCCCCCGCCGAGAGTTGCTGTTAGGTTAAAGGCGGACGTATGGTCCTCATCAGGCCGCCCGAAGTGGGCCTGAGGCTAAAATTACGGCAGTGGCAGATCCTCCTGAGCTCTCTCTGCCTTACGGCCGCCGGACCAAGATCTTGCTTAGTACCAACTTACCTCCCGACCACGTTTCGCTTGGGCCATCTTACTTCTTGTAGCAAGATATGAAATTAATTTTAGGGGATATAAGCTTATCTTTCTTTCGTTGCTGTTTTATGGATGAATTATATGTACACACGCAAATGCGTACAGGTTTGTATCATGTATATATATTATATATTCATGTGTGTGTATGTATGCGTATATACATATATATATATATATATATATATATATATATATATATATATATATATACATATATATATATATATATATATATATATATATACATATATATATATATATATATAGAGAGAGAGAGAGAGAGAGAGAGAGAGAGAGAGAGAGAGAAATAAATCATCTGCTACGGAACGTCACAATGCTAATTTGCCCTTTGCAGGGCTACATAGGACCAGGGACTTCCTGGCCCTCCAAAATAAGCACGCGAAGAATTAAATCTGATAAAATCGGCCATATTTAGTTAGTGATTTTGAGTTATGAGATATGGTCGGTCTATTAGTTTGACGTCACAATAGGCTTCGACACCAGCCAGTCGTAACTTCCCGGAGATAATGCGATATTAAATATTCTCTTTCAATAAATGTCACGAGTCGTATATATATACAGTATACATAATATTAGAATTGCTTATAGCCGAGGATATTGTAATGGGTTCTTGGGAAGTGAGGTGGGGGGAGTGAGGCTCTCCCTGGTGGGATAACCCCAGCCCTCCCCTACCACTGGACTAGCACAGTGAGCAACTTTGATCATCGTGGGAACCATTGCACACAGTCTTATGTAAACGCATAAATATTCGTGATAAACGAAGAAAATGAACCATTTTCGTAAATGATAATCAAAGCAACACTCTGCACACAGAAAAAAAGATGAGCAAAGCGAACACTAATCTTTTTACGAAGCGAATCAACCGGGTCATGCAAACTGAAGCCAAAGCCAAGCGCCATCCGGGACGCCGTCACTCCCGTGGCGCGCAGAAGAACCCCCAACCGTCGCCAGATCTCTCCTGACGGAGGAGGTCGGGCGATCCCTTCGCGGTCGCTGTGACGTCACACGAGCCGATGGTTCTCTTATATGGCCTCAAGGTCAATATGATAGCATATAGCCTGCACGCTCCAAGTTCGTTCAGCCTCCTCAGTTTTCCGGTTGTATCTCCGTGACGCGGAGCGTCGATTCCGGCCATTATTCGATATAACAATAACAATGCCGGATAACTGCGCAGTTTTCGGCTGTTTCAACAGAAAGTCGAGCACCAGGGGTTCGAGCGTGAGGTACTTTACGTTCCCGAAGGGCGAGGCGGCCAGAGGTCTTTGGATTCGAGCCTGCGGTCGCGCTGACGAGTTCAACCCTCAGAACGCCGTCGTCTGCTCCGCACATTTCACGAAGGAGGATTACATTGACGACATGAAGGCTCGGCTGCTCCAGATTGAGAGTGCCAAGAACAAGAGGCTGCTGAAGAAGGAGGCCGTGCCTTCGCTTTCCTTCCTGAAGGTCTAAGTCACCGATAGCCAAAATTGTTTGTTAGGCACATGTATTTGTTCGTGCGGTATGTGGATCATATTCCATTTTATTATTATTATTATTATTATTATTATATTATTATTATTATTATTATTATTATTACCTGACTACGGATTGCTTTCTAAGAATATACTTTTTTTGTACATTTTAATATGCCTACACACCCACACTATACACACACACACACACACACACACACACACACACACACACATATACATATATATATATATATATATATATATATATATATATATATATATATATATATATATATATATATATATCTCTCACATTACCATTTTCAGTTGTGGTAATGTGAGATAAATGAATCACATACAAAAGTGATTATAATCATATATATATTATATAATACATATATGTATGTCTGTGGTGTGTGTACACACAAGCACATATATGTATATATATATATACATACACATGCATATATATAATATATATATACATATTGGTCGCGGCCTGTTCAATTTTAAAGACCATTTGCATCCACTAATGACCTCTAGTGTAGTTCATAAGTAAAATAAACGCACCTTTTATGGATTCGTATGAAAGGATGAAGAAGAAGAGAGAGTGGATCGTTTTATAAGTGATGATGGGGAGACTGCCTGACACGATCTCGACGATGCCGACTGTGCCTTAAAATACCAAACAACCCATATCACTAACCTCATCATTTATGCTGGACGTGGACGACCCCGGTGTTTCTTGGTCCTTCAAAAACAGCAGCAAGTCGTAGTACCACAGCGCCGGGGCGTACAGGTCATCCGCCGAAGCCCCCGACCTCACCGAGGCTTCGACTTTCTTGATCTCCTTCCGGAAGCAACTCCTGAGGTTGTTTATCTTCTTGGCCACGGTCACTCGAGTGGCCGTCGCGTCCCGCTCCCGCAACTTTTCAGCCAACACGTTGTAAGCCTTGTTGCGCTTTCCTTTGTCCGAATAATCCTTGCTCTTCATCTTCCACAGGCAAGGATGCTGTCTGTAAAGTTCGATAAACTCCTCCCAATATTGCTTATCTGCCGACGTGGCCGTCATGTCTGTCTCCCCTCGAGCGTCTGGGTGGAACTGAACGAGCAAATCCCGGTGCGACGGAGGCTTCGGGCCACCTGAACTAGAACGGACGCCGCTCGAACCCGGCGAGCTGCGAGCGAGCGACCGGCGGGTTGCGAGCAGCTCGGAGAGGCCGACGGACTCCGCCCACTTTTGGTCGGATGGGAACGACGCAGGCACTGAGGCTCACTTCCGCTTCAGACGGCCTGATCAGGCGGTCGTGTCGTCTATGGGGCCCTTTGGAGAGCCCCTGTGTACATTTCCTACCCACCCCACCCCTCCAAAAAAATGAAAATCCACTAAGCAGAACCTGTTCTTGAAGAATGCCATTAAATCATCGTAGAGAAGTAGCAGATGTCGTTAGACGTATTTTACAGGTTTCTTATTCATTGAGAAAGACATCACATATATATGTAATTATTGATATTATTACTATATTATGGCTATTACTCAAATTCCACAAACAATTAAAATGGGAAAATAAAAAAAATATCAGTTACAAGTGACAAGTTACCCATATAGAAGCTAAGGTCGTCCTGTTTTCTCTGAAGAGATTTGACGTAAAAAACTAGACGGTTTTCGTAAATAAATTTCCATTCACGAAAGATTTGCAATTGCATTACGCGTGTTAGCCTTCCGTAGTAGTGCAGCGTTCAGCGTAAAGTAAATTTAACGTAATTTGGCGCAAGAATGATTATAATTTATTTAGGGTAAAAAATATTTCACTTAATTTTACTCAGTGTCGGTCAAAGTCTATTCTTGTCCATAGAGCTCTGGTGAACTTTATTTGTACGTAGAAAATAGAGAAATCTAAGCTCTCGCCACTATTCAAAAAATGGCAAGAATGGGGATTAAAAATATGCAGTTTGAAATATCTTAACTTTTCTGCCTTTTGAAATAAGTAGTTTGTTTTTTAATGTAAATGTTCGTGGTTATAGAAGAAGTATCATACTTCGGTATTGCATTACAAGGTTAGTTGTTGGACATGCGTAAGTAATATATACTCAGCTTTTGAGGTATTCCTATGGAAGAAGGAGAAGAAGAAGAAGAAGAAGAAGAGACAGTAGGAAGCAAAGAACGAAATGGGAAGAGAACACAGAAGATAAGTGAAGAGAGGGGGGGGGGAAGGGATGCGGTGTATAACAAGGCTTTTGAAGGCCACGGACGAAGGTTTAGTGAATGGGGGAAGAACGAGTCCCGGGATGGGGGAGAGGAGGAGGAGGAAAGGAAGAACGGGGGGAGAGAGGGGAAGGAGGATGACAGGAAGAGGGAGGGAGGCAAGGTGGGGGGGGGGGGTTATGCGAAAACAAGGTGTATTCAATTATAGAAGTGTAAGATGGATGAAGACTTACTGGGGAGGGGGGGGGTTTGATGAGTGCCCTGTGGGAGTAGAGGGGAAGGGGGAGGGAGGGGGGATTATGTGGCATAAAGAGAGAGAGAGGGAGAGAAGCATTTGCGTGAGTCAATGGCCCCTGTCATGCCACCCCCACCCATCCCTACCTCCTCCACCATACCCCATCCCTCCCAAAAGACCCACCCCAGCCAACCAAGCAAACATCTCTCCCTCTCCCCGGCCCCACTCCCCAGGGACACATCCCCCTATCCCCATGCTTCTCGGGCTTCTTATAGATCTCCTTTCAATCAATCGACCTTCGGAAATTCTCTCTCTCTCTCTCTCTCTCTCTCTCTCTCTCTCTCTCTCTCTCTCTCTCTCTCTCTCTCTCTCCACGAGAGGCGGTAATACTAATATTTATTTCACAGTTTACTTGAAAAATGAATTTGTTTTTAATGGTATTTAAATGAATTATTATTATTATTATTATTATTATTATTATTATTATTATTATTATTATTATTTCCGCGGAGAGGCTACCAGCCCATGACCTGCGCTCTTATGCCGGCCGATATTGGATTAACTTGGTGATCACCATTCACGTAGTGACCAGAACATGTACATATATATATATATATATATATATATATATATATATATATATATATATATATATATATATATATATATATAATGTGTATGTGTGTGTGTGTGTGTGTGTGTGTGTGTGTGTGTGTGTATAGATTTGTGTATATTTATTTATTTATATATTTATTAGAGGCTCATCAGAAATTATATATAGGTCTCTCTCTCTCTCTCTCTCTCTCTCTCTCTCTCTCTCTCTCTACTCTCTCTCTCTCTCTCTACGAAATTTGGCAGCAATAGGTTCAGTAATTAGGACGACACTGCTGGTTATGCATCGGAATTCCATAGGCAAATGATTCATAGTCTTTGTGACGTCACAAGGGTGCATATTTTCCGAAAAATATCGAAACGAAACTTAGGGATATATATATATATATATATATGTATGTGTGTATGTATATATAATGTATATATATAAATATATAATGATTTAATAGTAATAATTTTGTGTTATTTAAAGCTACTAGAAGGCAAATTATTGATAAAAGTATATTATTCAAATGGTCTTCTGTATCTTGGACTTCTCCCGTGTGAGTTGCAATGACAAAGAAATCATCTTTTCTGTTTTTCTCTATTTTATTTCGCAATCTTTCTTATCCGTGTTATGCCGTTCTCTTAACACCCTTTTTTTTTCTTTATTTCTTTCTCCTTTCATTTGATATATCTGAAAACCCTTATGGACAGATTCAAGGTGGTGCCTTGACTTTTAGCACTTTTTGACAGTATCCCTTAAAATCGCTATGAGTAAGAGAATTGTTAAGGCGGATGTCTGGCAGCACCGTACGATATGGCAGCACTCCTCTAAACCAATACCACAGTGTCAGCTGCCTCAAGGCTTTGCTGCTGATCGGGTACAAATAATATTGCTCCACGTGAGACCCCTAATTGTGGCCTACCATTCATGGCGTTTGTGCTTTTTTTTATGCTGAGCCATGTCTCGTAGTGTTGTGGGACCTGATGTGATTTCCTCTATAATAGACCTGCACGTAGCCGGCATCAGCAGTAAGGATATTGCAGCCCAGAAAGGACTGGGTGTTCGTACTGTGCAGCGATGGGTGCAGCGATATCAGGAGGGTGGCAGTACGTCTACCCCTGTCCCAAAGCCGAAGTCTGGCCGCCCTCGGATAATATCTCCGAGGACGTTAAAGGTGATTCATTGCAATCTGAAGTCTGATCCTTCCCTTACAGCCCGAGAAGTGAAGAAAATAAACCCTCAGCTGCTCGGGAAGGTCTCTTTGAGGACGGTACAGCAGCGCATCCATGACAATTTGCTGCTACGCAGCTACAAGGCCCGGAAGAAGCCGCTTCTGTCTGATGCCCAGAAGCTCCAGCGTGTTAAGTTCGCCAAGAAATATTTAGTGTGGGGTGAAGAGGAGTGGAAGAAAGTGCTCTGGACAGATGAGGCTACTTTTTTTGTGACTGGTAGTAGCGCAAAGCACGTATACTGGCCGTCCGGGTCGGACCCTCACCTCCCCCAGTCCATGGTAAATACCGTAAAACACACCCCCAGTCTTTTGGTCTGGGCCTCCTTTTCGTATGGGGGTGTGGGGGAGTTAGTGGTTCTTCCTAAGAACCAAGTGATGAACCAGGACAACTACTACGAGCTCCTCAACGATGTGTTAGAGCCAAGTTTTGAAAAAAGTGGTGCTGAATTTCTTATGCAGGATGGGGCACCGTGCCACACCGCCAAAAGCGTCAAGTGCTGGCTTGCAGACTGTTCTGTGCCATATTTCAAGGACTGGCCGGGGAATAGCCCCGATTTGAACCCCATGGAAACTCTCTGGGCCATAATCAAGAAGCAGCTGAATCAGTATCCGACCTCCTCTCTCCCTCAGCTGGAGGCAGCCATTCGGCAGGTGTGGGGGAAGCTGCCCTTGGAAACCCTCCAGGACCTGGTCTTGAGTGTCCCTAAACGCCTCAAGGAAGTAGTCAAGTGCCAGGGGGATACCACCAAGTACCAAGTTCCATGTGAGTACCCGATTTCCAACTTTTTATTTTACCTAGTGTGAAATTATTTTTTTAGGTGGTAGCCTTAACTTTACTTACTGTGTGTGTATATGTATATATATATATATATATATATATATATATATATATATATATATAATATATATATATATATATATATATATATATATATATATATATATATATATATATATATATATATATATATATATACATACAGTATATATATATAAAAAAGTCAAGATATAGAAGAGTATTTGAATAATAATACATTTATCAGTGGTTTGCCTTCTAGTAGCTTAATATAACACAAAATTATTTCTAATACAATTAATATACAATTATATATTATATATATATATATATATATAAGTATATATATATATTGTAAATATATACACATATATATGGTATATATATATATATATATTATATATATATATATATATATATATATATATATAAATATATAATGATTTTATTAGAAATAATTTTATCTTTAATATTAAGCTACTCGAAGGCAAACCACTGATAAATGTATTATTATTCAAATACTCTTTATATTTGGACTTTCCCCGTGTGAGTGGCAATGACAAAAAAAATCATAATTTCTGTTTTTCTCTTATTTTATTTCGCAGTCTTTCTTATCCGCGTTGCAAGTCCCGTTCTCTTAACAATCTTCTATTTTTCTTTCTCCTTTCAACTGATATATCCGTGAACCATTATGGACAGAATCAGACTTTCATTATAAACTCAAGAGGTCTCGAATGGGAAGTAGATAAGTTAAAGGAAAAGGTGATAAACAAACGAACATCAGGGAATAGAGAATAAAAGATACACCGGAATTCAGGAGACGTCATCAGCGGAGAACTGGAATGCATTTTGCTCCTCGCTTAAACGTTTGGAAATCAGAAGGCTCCAAAAATGCATTAGGCGAGCTGTCCCACATCCCTGATGTCTCCAGAAAGTCATGATTTACAGGAAAAAAAAAAAAAGTAAAGGGTGACGTGATCGTTTCATTTCCTCGTTATTGGCTAAATTCCAAATATATCAAGCCATATGATGAGGGCCGGAGTTGCTATTATGAATGGTGTATGCTGTGGGCATACACGTTAACGTGCCCAGGATGTAAAACCGAATGTATTCGCCCGTACGTCATGTGTGTGACATCAGCTTGTTCCTGAGTCTCGATTTAGTTCTTTTACACAGATTTTATATATATATATATATATATATATATATATATATATATATATATATATATATATATATATATATATATATATATATATATGGCTACCAGCAGCACGGAATGCATGCCACCAGCTCCTGACGCCATTGTCATGCAAATCATACGAGTTCACAAATACCATAAGGGTCATATTGGCTCGCAGCCGTCTGCCTTCGTCTGTCGCTACTGGAAGGAGAGAGAGAGAGAGAGAGAGAGAGAGAGAGAGTTTGGCAACGCCGCCCTGACGAGGAGAAGGAGAGATAGACGTGGCACACACACACATATACACAGACACACACACACACGCACAGCTTCATTATCATGTGTGGGGAGGGCGTTGCCGCTGTGGGACCCAGACGTGGCAACGCTGTACACTTCTTCTGCAGCTGGGAGCAAT
Organism: Macrobrachium rosenbergii; assembly: GCF_040412425.1. Taxonomy (NCBI): domain Eukaryota; kingdom Metazoa; phylum Arthropoda; class Malacostraca; order Decapoda; family Palaemonidae; genus Macrobrachium; species Macrobrachium rosenbergii. The sequence goes on along the minus strand of NC_089791.1, from coordinate 30,685,516 downwards.
TTCTCCCCCTCCCCCCCCATCCCCCCGTCCCTCCTCCCCCCTTCTCCCCGTCCATCTCCTCCCCTCCACCCCGACCATCTCCCTTCGACAACCCTTCCCGTCCCCTTCCAATGTGGCCTCTCTCTCTCTCTCTCTCTCTCTCTCTCTTTCACCCCTCTTAACAATCGCTATTCTCTCTCTCTCTCTCTCTCTCTCTCTCTTCCCCTTTTCCAACGTCAATCAGATAGCCATCCCTGGGATGGTGGTGGATGAGGGGCGTGGAACTCCCTTGTTGGAAGGGGGAGGTCGTAGGGGTTAGGGAGGGACGAACACCCGGAGGGGGTAGAGCCTGTTCTTCTTCTTCTTCTTCTTCTTCTTCTTCTTCTTCTTCTTCTTGCAAATATTCCCTTGCTTCCTTCGTCTGTCCCCTTTATACTCTGTTGGTCTAATATTAAGTTGAAGGATCTTCATCACGTTGCACGTTTTACCCAACATTCTGATGGGCCCCCAGTGTCGCAGTTTGGACACTGGGAAGTGTTTTCTCTTTTTCCGGATGTTTTTACTCATATTCAAGTTTATTTTCATAGAGAGAAATGCCGCTGATCGAAATATATCTCCAAGAGTTTTGAAAGTTCGTAGCAACCTCATCGAGACTATAATCACACCTCTGGTCTGACGGTGTTAGTGTAGGAGTCTGTCGGTATGCGATGTGTGTGTGTATGTGTGTTCGTGTACGATCATGTGTATATTTATGTGTGAGCGCGTGTGTGTACTCGATGAGTTAGTTGTTTGTTAGCCACATTTTTCACGTTATACATGCTTTTGGTTGATGTATAGTAGAAGGAATCTTGAAAAAGTCGAGTTGTGATACAATGTTACTAACAAAGGAGAAGAAGAAGAATGCTGGACTCGAGATGCGGTGAGATTTTTGCACCGGTCGCAAGGCAGAATAAAAATAAATAAATAGAAAAAAAACTACGCTGGCATCATGCCAGCTTTGCCCAACACAAGCAACAACAATATAAGGAATAGAATATAACGAAATAGACCGATAGAAGGAAATATTTATCAAAGTTTATTAAGTATCTTACGATTTAATTTCCTGAGAAAATGAACGGCATAAACAGATGACGCTAATATGAGGCGGTTGGTTGTTTTAGTCCTACGTATTGCGTAGTTGCTTATGAACCATTTTTCTATCAATAAACCTTACAAGTGGGTCTGCCCTGTTCTTCTACACCACATTTCATTCACTCATTCGCTCCTTTCACTGTAGGCTGACGGCCAGAATTAAACTCTCGGCTTAGAAAAGCGGATAAAACCGAAAGCCGCCTAAACCGTAGGCATTACTGAAGGTTCTTTGCAGGGTCCTTTTGGTCCATAGCTGCAACCCCTTTCATTCCTTTTACTGTACCTCCGTTCATATTATCTTTCTTCCATCTTGCTATCGAGCCTCTCCTAACAATTATTTCATAGTGCAACTGAGAGGTTTTCCTCCCGTTACACGTTTTAAATCAGGCATGGGTCCAAGCACAAGTACTTGGCCTCAAGTGCGAATTTTTTGAGTACTTGTACTTGTACTTGAGATTTTAAATTTCAATGTACTTGTACTTGGCCAAAAAGTACTTGAAAAATCAAGTACTTTTAAGTACCTTTTTTAAGTACATTACATACTTAGTAGGCTGCATTGCATAACTAATCGTATAACAAAACCTGCACTATTAGCGACAATAACTAGACGATAATACGTGGATTTTTTGTTGTAATGAATCATGTATGTCGGTAATAAAGATATACCAAGTTTAATTCAAATAATTTAACATCTAATGTAGTGCATCAACAGAATATCAGTCGATTTTCGTGCAATCAATTCGAGAACGAACTTGCGACAACCTGTTCTCTTCGTGTCTGTGTCTGCAGGCAACACGATCAGTTCTGTAGTGTTCAGTCTTTCAGTAGCCATCATTTCATAGCTGCGGTAGTGTCATGATCAGTTCTGTACAGTGTTCAGTCTTTCAGTAGCCATCAATTCATAGCTGTGTTAGTGTCGTTATGGCATCACCTGAGGACTCGGGCATATGGAGCCACTTCGAGTTGCCAGAGGATACCTGTGGCACGTTCAAGGCAATCTGCAAGAAGTGTGCTTGCGGGGTACCATGCTCCAGAAAGGTTACATCCAGTCTTCACAAACATATGAAGGTAAGCTGAGTTTCTTAAATTTGACATGTTGTGGTTGTGGGGCAATGGCAAAGTTATCGCATAATATATACAGTATATATATATATATATATATATATATATATATATATATATATATATATATATATATATATATATATATATATATATATATACTTATTTCACGTCGATATAGCAGGCCCATAGTTCCCTTTAACAACGAGGCAACAAAATGTTAAACAATAAACGTGATGAAAATATAAAAATATCTTTTACGAAAATTATTCAGTTAAAAGTAAATTATAAATATAAACCTAAAAATAACAATCATCCGTATGAATCCATAGACCCAAGGACCTCTCGTTACAGAGGGCAGTATTTCTTACCCATTTGTTTAATTTTGTAATAAAATTCCAAGTTAAAAGGATCACATAGAATACACGGAAAGAGAAATAAAACGTTCAACTTGTTGTCAGCTTACTACTATTATAACTTCAAAATAGTATAGTCAGCAAACTATCAGGAAAGCAATTACCCAATCGATAGCCTGTGACCTTGAACAGTTACTCAAAACAACAATGTTTTGCGTCAAGTTGATGAGAGAGAGAGAGCTATGAAATTGCTTAGAGACAAGGGAATGGAAGAGAGAGAGAGAGAGAGAGAGAGAGAGAGCTATGAAATTGCTTAGAGATATGGGAACGGAAGAGAGAGAGAGAGAGAGAGAGAGAGAGGGATGAGAATGTTATTAAGAACTGATTTGCAGAAGCTTTCAAATTAATGCCGTTTTCCCTAAAAATTCATTTGGAAGCACTATTTATCACTGTCTTTTGTTTTTTAATTGCCGTGCATTGCAATGGTCACTAATAGCATCATAATCTATGCCAACTCGCAATCGTTTCTCATATCAAACTGCAATTGGTTTTCAGATGCGATTTTGAACATTGGTTAACACTCCGATTAATTTACGCAACCATTCATTAACAAATTGAAAGGTTACAACAAATTCTTTTACTTTATCTTAAAATTTTTGTTTAAAATGTTCAGTAATGCAATATTTAAACGGAGATAGCTACGTCGAACACTGACATAAATTCTTGCCAAATAGGATGTTTTGAATAAATCAGCATCATCAGTTTTTTGTTTTTTTTGTTCATTTCCAATGTAAACTTGATAACATATTGATACCTTGCATATTAATATACTTCGTAGCAGTAATTTACATACACTGTGGTTATATCAAAGCTGAAATTAATGTTAGAGAGAGAGAGAGAGAGAGAGAGAGAGAGAGAGAGAGAGAGAGAGAGAGATAAGTTTTCGATTACAATTTCTATTTTTTCATTAAAACATCTTGGGTGTCTTACGGCCTAGTATTATTCACTGCGTATTTGTAAATTATTCCCAAATCTCCATTTATTAATAACTATTGAAGGAATGAAAATATTATCATGCAGAATAAGAAATGCTTAATTATATCATGTTTAGACGTCAGGCAACGATGTAATAAACATGTTGAAGCAAATGTTTTTCTGAAGGGTTTTTCATACTTTCTTGCTTAACGATTGTGTGGGATATTAAGTCTATTGCAAATAGCTTATGGGTTTTATTATTAGTTACCAATTTGTTTTCCGTATCAAAAAGAACATGTTCGTTTCACATTTGATTTTTTTATCTTATTAAAATGATGATAATTTCGATAAATTATTATTTGTATATTCGCCACACATTACTGAATGAGGTACGTATTACATAAGACAAACGTGTATTGTTCAAGTGTCATTAACAAACTGCTGACATTGTTGCATGCTAACATTAAGTAATGATTTCCTAATTACCTATATCTTGAGCATATACTGTATGGCTGATAACGAACTACACGAATACCTGACATTTTTTTTTATCTCAAACATAGCAATCAATCTTATGGATATTTATTCTCCTTGTTAGCAAAAATATGCTAAATTCGCCTTCACTCAATTGCAGATCTTAATAATAACATTATAACAGAAATTAGATCACTGGATCCCCAAACGTAAGGGCTGTTATGGAAAACCCCTTAAAAAGAGCATGTGTAAAGCTCACATCATTTTTCTGTAACATACCAAAATATCACAAATTTCAAATAAAAGATAAACGAGATATTAAATACTCAAACCCCTTCCTGATTTATGGTCCACCCTCCACATGCTATAAGTAGATGTTCTTATATATTAATGTTTATTTTTCTCTTTGTTCCAGCGGAAACACAATGCTTCCTGTGAGAGGAGTCTGTGCTCGTGGGAACACTACTGAGTCTCCTGGAACAAGCCAGTCAACCATGGAAGATTTCGTTACAGTGTCAGACCCAAAGAAATATGGGCCACATGATTCTCGGCAAAAGCAACGTGATGATGCACTGGTGCTCTTTGTGGCGTGCGATCTTGTGCCATTTTCTGTTGTTGAAAGCCCTTATTTCAGTGGCTTACTCAATTCAGCTGACCCTCGTTATCAGATGCCTACAAGCAAGCACTTAAGCCCTGTCCACACTAGCGGGCACTGCTCGACGGGCAAACACTGTTCCCATAACCCGTTCCACTATACTGACCGACCGAGTATGGAGCCAGAACGATGCGATTGTCTGGTAACACTGCTTCAGAAGCAAGAGAAAACATAAACAGCTGGAGGTGCCCGTCGGGCATGCCCGCTAGTGTGGACAGGCCATTAGTCAACAAATTGCTACAAGACAAACTCTCACAGGTGAAGGAATGTTAAAAAAAAATCTGGGGAGGGCAAAAACCCTATGTCTGACACTTGACATCTGGTCTAGCCATCAGATGAGATCATACTTGGGAATCACAGCTCATTACATTATCAACTGGTCATTTGAAAATGTAGTGCTAGCTTGCAAGTGCCTCCGTAGACGCCATACTGCCTGCAGTATCGTGGAGGAGTGTGAGCAGATCATCAAGGATTTTGGTATAGGCTTCAAAATTACAAACATCATAACTGACAAGGCTACTAATATGATCACTGCATTTTCTCTGCCAGAATTTCCTGATGCTGTTTCAGAAGGAAATGATGACACTGATGAGGAAGAAGAGGATCTCGATGATTTGGATGGTAGTGGCACTGATTCTGCTGAACTGTTGGAAGTTTTACCAGCTGAGCATAATTCCTGCTTTGCACATACATTGCAACTGGTTGTGAAAGATGGCGTCAAAGAAGCAGGACAGTTAAATGTTACACTGAGCAAAGCATCAAAATTGGTTTCGTATGTGCATAAATCAACAATAGCAACAGATGTTTTAGAAGGAGAAAAAAAATTAGAATCAGGTCGTGCTACTCGTTCATTCCAAGATGCTCACAGACTCCTCTGTCTCTGTTTGATATTCACTAAAAACCCCTACAGTCTCCAAACAACAAGCTGTGAGAGCCAAGAACCAGCATCTCCAAACAACAAAGCTGTAGGGGCCAAGAACTGTCATCTCCAAACAACAAAGCTGTGGGAGCCAAGAACTGGCATCTCCAAACAGCAAAACTGTGAGAGCCAAGAACCGGCACCAACGTTCCAGGAACAAAATAGTCCACAAGGGTTGTCATCAGTCCAACAAACCCTGTTGTTATGATCTCCATAATGCAGGTAGGTTCTTGCAAGTGGAGTTTAGTGATCATGATTGATGGATTTTAGTGCTCGTAACAGTGAAAATGAGCAGAAATGAAAATTAAGGTGCTACATACATAAGTGAAACGTTAATGTAGCCCTTGGTCATCCATTCCTGTAATCCACACTATACATGCTCAGGCTTTGCTGCTGCTTTTCCTGATTAGGATGCTACGCCCACGTGAGTTTGTTGCTGTTTCTCCCCACAGCAAATAATCATTACATGTTAGGCTTGAAAAGTGTCACAGTCCTGAATGTCTTATTTGTATAACCAACAACTGAGTGAAATAACGTGCGACTACCATTCATTCAGGGAACTGTTTTGCAATGCAGGACCATTTTTTAGAATTGCAATATCGCTTAGTTTGTGTATGGTCAATGTTTGAGTGAGTTATTGTGACTACCATTCACTCAAGGATTTTTCTTATTATAGTTCATATTAGACACCCAAGGCCTTGAGGCTGAGAGCAACCAGGAGGTCCCCTGACCTACAACTGGAGCTATCAGTGCCAAAGAAAGGACAGAGGGCAGACCAGGCCAAGCACACACCAGCATTCGTCCCCAACAGGCAGACTTACAAGTTCTGTTCAAAGAAGGGGGATGCCCATGGCTCCAGGTTTGTCTGCAAGGCCTGCAAAATAGCCCTTTGCCTCTCTGACACCAGGAACTGCTTAACACCCTTCCACAAAGGCAAGGAGGATACACACACGCATAATTCACTTTGCTTAAGGTGTTACCCGTATCATTTGGATAAAGGTTATTGTTAATCTTTGCTCCACGAAGTTACATTACAAGTGGGTCTGGCCTGCTCCTCTCAGTTGCATGTCATTTGCTCATTTGCTTCCTTAACTGCAGACATTCAGCTAATCAGCTGGCTTGATTCCATTCCCTCAAGATAAACATAACTGCATAGAAGTTTTTTATGCAAGGGATGGTAGAAAGGTGGAGATGATTATCAAGATATTTATAGTTAAGGGAAGCAAAGAAAGAAAAAGTGCAGAGATGGAATCAACAGCCATCAGAGGGCTTCTCTATTTGTTTAAAAAAAAAAAAAAGGCAACTTAGAAAACTAATAAAACTGAAAGACACCTGGTATCTATCGTAGCTCGAAGTTTCACTTCTCACTCAAGTGAGTCTAGAATATGTATCTTCATTGTTCAGAATCCTGAATAAATTTCAAGTGGCAATAGGTCCAATTTGTCAGATTTGGTGACGTCATCCTGACTTATTCTTTACACTTGTCAGGTCTATGTCTAGAGGTCTTGTATTTCTTCCCCCAGTGACATAGGTCATGTCAACCCACAGTTTCTAGACTGAAGGCATGAGGCAAGTGGCACCCCATTTCTGTAGCCACTGGCCTTGCTGTGCTGCTCCACAGTATTGTGTTCCTTGTCTTTTATAACTTTCTTCTGAAAAATTACCGTAAGCCTTTAATTTACCCTTCAGTGGAATCAGAAGAGGACAATAATATGGGGATAGCAATATTAAAGAAAGAACATCTACAAAAATAGATTCAAAATTGAATAAATTTGAATGTACTGATGAAGGAATTTATTGAAAAATGACAAGAAATCCAGAGAATTATTAACACTATAGAGCCTCTTTAGAGCCTAGTTCAAGACAGCCCATAGAAATGTTCTACTAAACTTGTTCTTTACTCAGTAACACTTGACGAGCAGCTGGCTTGAACATTACAGTATATTATGTAATATGTTATTAAATGAGAGACAAATCAGTACTTCGTATGTTTATTTCAATACTTTATTCTGGACACGGAGGAAACATTACCATATTACTGGTAATCTATAAACATTAGAGTACATGTACACATATTTCATGTATGGCTTGTGAAAGTTGACTGATTTCAAGAATATCAAAGTCCACCTTCTGGACCAGTGTGTTTTTTGGGGGTTGTCAGGGCTTAGTGTTGGAATGAATGCAATCAAATGCACTGAAACTAGAATTACTATGGTTCCTTACACAGATGGAGGGATATTGTATGAGAGGTACTCCTATTTGTTAGAGAAAGAACTGACTGTAGAAGATTCAGTCTCAAGTTCAATTAGCATTTGTATGGTTCTCAATTTAGCTTTACTGATAAGGTGTCTAGGAAGGAGCTTCACTGACATTGCTACACTCTTGAAAAAAAGGTCAACGTGGTCATCTTGCATTCCCAAAACGTTATTAGTTGGAGTACTTTGTTCAGTAGTCTGCTCCTTTGGTGTTTCTGCAAGGTCGTCCGGTTCAGTGTCCTTAATGGTATTTTTCTTCAAGTTCCTTGTCCTTTTGGTGTCTTCCAGAGGTGGAGTTGTGTCCATGTGGGAAGTTGGAGATATGGTGACTCTCTGTACATTTCTGGGACTTTCTTTGTTGCCTGGGCAGGCAGTGTTGGGTTTTGCTCCATACGCAGAGTTAAAGGCCGTGTCAGTGATGTCCACAATACCCTCGTTCATTCCAGTAGACAAGTGATTTTTCGATCTGTTAAAGGAAGTTTAGACTTTAATCATTGTGCATAATTGTATTTGAAACAGATTTTTTTTTTTTTTTTGCTCATTGGGAAATTGGAAAGATATTGGAAGCAATAATGTAAATAATACACAATTAAGGCAAAAGAGAACTATGATTTCTACACATTTGGTATAGACCAATTTACCTCCTCCCACAGTGGACATTGTCAAGAAATCTCATCATCGTTTCCAAGTGCCATTTTTTCTTTGTTCTTCTATCCATTTTGCTCATTTTCTTCCGTTTGCAGTACGTATCTCTGATATTCTTCCATCTCCACTTGCAGTCTTCAACTGGAAATAAAAGGAATGTTATTGTTTTTCAAGGAAATCGACAGATAACTTGGAATAATCCTAATGGCATGCAAACCAACCACCCAAGAGGGAAACAAACAATCAAGCAGGCAGAAGGAATTACAGTGAGTTATAATTGAAGGGAAGGAGGAGAGACAGTACACAGGTAATGTTTCTACTGGTTCCTTGTAACAAGAGTCTCTTCAGTCACTCAGTTTTTGGGTTAACACTTAAAACTCATGTGGCGAAGATTTTTCCTTGACTGTCGCAGTCACGGATGTTAGAGCCAAATTCAGTTGTACCTAGCTAGAAGGGTGTCTCTCAGTCTTGCTGATATTTTACACAACCATGAACGTTTTACTAAACTCTGTGACTGCAGAAGCCACCTACAGAGGGAACTTTTGTGGTTTTGGCAATTGTGAGAAGTCTGATGTTACAGATTCCTTCATGGAACATTTCACCAATATCTGTGGCAGCATCCCATAGCACCTAGCACATGTCTAATGTAGTGACGTAATAGTTTAGAGGTAGGTTTTGATAATGCTGGATAACATACAGGTTAATGCTACCGAACTTTTCCCATCTTCGTCTCTGATCATTAGCAATTTCCACTTTGTTCTGTCTTGGTTAGTTGGGCCAAGTCAAGAGGTCCCCATATGACCAGGGTTCATCTTCTGAATAATAATAATAATAATAATAATAATAATAATAATAATAATAATAATAATAATGATGTCACAATACAATGGGACACCAGAGTAGATGAGATTTGATGTGCCAATACCATGAGACACCAGAGTAGATGAGAAAGAAAGAGAAAAAAATTGATAAGCATCAAGACCTGAAAATAGAAATAAGAAGGATATGGGATATGCCAGTGGATATTACTCATAATCTTTGGAACACTAGGCACAATCTCAAGACCCCTGAAAAGGAATCTGGAAAAACTAGATGCCGAAGTAGCTCCAGGACTCATGCAGAAGAGTGTGCTACTAGGAACAGTGCACTTAGTGAGAAAAGTGATGGACTCCTAAGGAGGCAGGATGCAACCCGGAACCCCACAGTATAAAAATCACCCAGTCGAATAGGATGACTGTGATAGACAAAAAAAAAAAAATTATTATAATAATGATAATAATAATAATTTTATAAAACTGTATTAAAATGTTGCCTGGATGTTGGAAATTGGTGAAAGAATTTTACTTGAATTTTGGGACACATCCAGTAAATAAGAAATACTCATAGTAGAATGAGTCTTAAAATGGAGACAGTGCTTGAAAAGGAAGATCGCACAGAATCTCAGAAGTCTGTGTATCTTTGTACTCAAATATACGTGTACAGTTACATAACTAGATTTGTTTTTCCAGAAAAGAAAGCTAAGTATATCTTCGTTTAACCAGACCACTGAGCTGATTAACAGCTCTCCTAGGGCTGGCCCGGAGGATTAGATTTATTTTACGTGGCTGAGAACCAACTGGTTACCTAGCAACGTAACCTACAGCGTATTGTGGAATCCGAACCACATTATGACGAGAAATGAACTTCTATCACCAGAAATAAATTCCTCTAGAACGCTGGGCCATCAGCGTGCTAGCCGAGAGCCCTACCCACCCCTCCAATGAAGAACTATAGACATCCAGTGCTAGTGTATATAGATAAAAATACTTCAGTGTGTATAGATAAAAATACTTTTTTAATATAAATGACACAAAAAATGCTTGTAGTGTACTATATATAGATTAAAGTGTTATAAGCTGAAAAATTTTTTTAATATAAACGACACGAAACGCCTATGGTGTATATAGATTAAAATACTGTAAGCTGGAAATGTTTATTTTATTTTAATGTAAACAGCACAAGATGCCTATGTACACCATGTATATAGATAAAAGTACTCTAAGCTGGAAAAACCTTTATTTTAAAGTAAACAGCAAAAATGCCTATATAGTGTATATAATTTGGAAAAAATAGTATGTAAAAAGCACAAAACGCCTATATACACCGTGTATATAGATAAAAGTACTGTAAGCTGGAATATTTTTTTTAATGTAAACGGTAAAAATTCCTATAGCATACATATGTTACAGTCAACATGCGTAATCAGTCATTACGCGTAATGACTGAAATTTCAGTCATCACGCGTAATGCACTTAGGGACATTTGATCCCCCCAGGAGCTAGTACTAAACACGGCGAAATACTTTGACCCCCAGGGACTAGTACTAAACCCGGCGAAACAGTAGCTGACTCACTGTTTCGCCGTGTTTAGTACTAGCTCGTGGCGATCAAATGTCCCCCAAAATGCATTACGCGTGATGACTGAAATTTCAGTCATTACGCCGTAATGACCGATTACGCATGTTGACTGTAACATATATATAGTGTATATAATTTAGAAGAAATTTATGTAAACAGCACAAAACGCCTATATACGCCGCGTATATAGATCAAAATACTGTAAGCTGGGTAAAAAAAAAAAAAAAAATCAGCAATTCAACGAAAACAACGCACAAAACGCCCGCCCATACCTGGCCGGCCGACTCGCCCGCTGATCTGCCTCCAGGCGTCGTCCTTGGCGCTCTGCTCGCGGTAGGAAGGCGCCAGCGTGTTATAAATGGCCTGGTACTGCTCCACGTTCTGGATCAGCAGCCTGTCCTCGTCGAAGGAGAACTCCTTCGCCATCGTCTTCTACTGCTGCGTCTCCCGAAGGACCCGCTCCCAACGGCGCCGCGACTGACTGCTGGTGGTGGTGGGTGACTTCTCTCACTCGCGTTCGTTCAGCGGCGGCGCGCGGTCAGCTTTAGAAGCGCGTTTAGTCGCCGCGTCTCGCCGCCTCCTTCCCTGGCGGTTGGGGTACTACTGGGCGACTGCAGAAGCAGAGAATTCGCGAAAGCCAGTCGCCGCCGCCGCCGCCGCCGCCGTCGAAGAGGAAGGAGGACGGATGATGGTGGGGTAGTCAGTCGCTGGTCGTTGTGGTTCTCTCTCTCTCTCTCTCTCTCTCTCTCTCTCTCTCTCTCTCTCTCTCTGCCTCTTTATATCTCTCTCTCTCTATATATATGACTGACTCTCTCTGTCTCTCTCTCTCTCTCTCTCTCTCTCTCTCTCTGTTTGGCTCTTTCTCTCTTTATCTCTCTCTCTCTCTCAGTCTGCCTAGCTCTCTCTCTCTCTCTCTCTCTCTGCCTGCTCGCTCTCTCTCTCTCTCTCTCTCTCTGTTTGAATCTCTCTCTCTCTCTCTCTCATCTCTCCCTCTCTCTCTCTCTCTCTCTCTCTCTCTCTCTCTCTCTCTCTCTCTGTTTGACTCTTTCTCAATGTCTGTCTGTCTGTCTCTGAGTATATATCTATATATATATATATATATATATATATATATATAAATTTATATTATATATATATATATGTATACATGTATACATATATATATATATATATATATATATATATATATATATATATATATATATATAACCATTTAACCTTTTAGAACAAATAAACTCTGTAAAACATCACGATTTTGTACCAGTCGATATTACGCAGCTATGTCTCCCCATTCCCTTAGTAATGCGAGATATCACATCAAATTTCCCTAACTATTATACTCTTCCTGTATTATAATAATGATCTTTCTTTGTCTTATTATACTCTTCCTGTATTATAATAATAATCTTTCTTTGTCTTATCATTGAAATGATTAATGTGATAACGTTACAAAAGTAATATACTCCATTTTATTACACCTGCCATATTTTCCATGCTTATGATGTCAGAACAGTGGTTCTGAGCATTTTAGTGGTGGCACACCTAACTAACGTGATTATGACTGGCACCCTTTGTTTTACCATCCTGCCATTTCGTGTGAAGGAACTTCTTATTTAATGAATAAAATGATTATCTTATCCATACTATATATATATATATATATATATATATATATATATATATATATATATATATATATATATATTAGAGTCACTAGCAGATACAGAAAATTTCTTGGGGGCCACCAATTTTCATATGATACATACACACACATATGTGTATCTATCTATCTATCTATCTATATATATATATATATATATATATATATATATACGTATATATATATATATATATATATATATACATACGTATATACTCTCTTTCAACTTTATTATTTCTATAACAGATTTTGTACTTTTTTCCATTTTTATATTTCATTTATGTTATTATCTAAAAATCTTCGATATTATTATTTTGTCATCATTTTTCACGGGGGGCACGTGCCCAGGTGCCCCGCCCCCTTGGATCAGCTAGTGATTAGAGTAGACACACTGATAATAATTATGTTTGAAGACTTCTGCAAACTTTTTTTTTTTACAAATGTTCATTGAGATGATTTAGCCAAGACAAAATTCATGACAACCCTGGGCACACTGTCTGTGGCACCCCAGGGTGACACGGTACCCAGTTTGAGAATCAGTGTGTTAGATTGAATATTTAAACGTAAAATGTATTTTTGAAAAATTCTTATTTAAAATAAATGTTGACAGTGAGTATTTTTTGGGAGTAAGTATTTAAAATATTGATTTGAAATGAATATCTAAAATGGATAAAATAGATATTATTCAAATTAATGTTATTATTTACAATAACATTTAAAAAAAATATTGAAAATTTTTTGAAATACATAAAATAAATATTTGAAAATGGATGTTTGAAAAAGCATTAATTCAAATAAGTGTTTAAGATAATTATTTTAAATAATTAAATATTTTAAATAAATATTTAATATATAATATATATATATATATATATATATATATATATATATATATATATATATATATACATATATACAGTATATATATATATATATATATATATATATATATATATATATATATATTTTTTTTTAAAATCAATATTATCAAATGTAATCAAAATAAATATTATTTACAGTAAATATCTAAAACAAATCTTTAAAATCAATATTTGAAAACAAATTCCTTCTGATTCCCTAACTAAAATTAATTTTAACTTTTCCAAACAAATTTTTTTGTCTGAAAAAGATTTTTTTCCTACAACTATTTTAATATTTCATTCAACGACTGCAAACCGTCGTCACAGTTGTTATGGTCATCGAAAGAAATCCATGCTGGGATGTCATTATTCGTCGCTAAATATTGCGCGTCCCACAACAGTTGCTTACCAGCCAAGTATTACGCTGCTGCTTGAGGTTAACATAGGCACAATTTATTCAAAGCCCTGAGAGAGAGAGAGAGAGAGAAAGAGTCTTTGTGTGTGTGAGAGAGAGAGAATCTTTAAGAGAGAGAGAGGAAGAATCTTTGTGCAAGAGAGAGAGAGGAAAGCGAGAGAATCTTTGAGAGAAAACATTTTTGATAGATTCAGAGAAACAAAACCTTTGAGAGAGAGAGAGAGATCTTTGTAAGAGAGAGAGAGAATCTTTTAGAGAAAACATTTTTGATAGATTCTCTCAAAGAAAGAAAACCTTTGAGAGAGAGAGAGAAAAGAATCTTTGCCAGTAGACAGTTATTTCATTCCGAGGACAACGGACTGGCTCCTAGCATCCCTTGTAGACATTCTCTCTCTCTCTCTCTCTCTCTCTCTCTCTCTCTCTCTCTCTCGTCAGGTGAACGCTGTAGGCAGGCATGTAGGTGCTCATCCCTCCCCACACCCCCTCCCTTCCAACCACCCCCTTCCCAAACCTCTGCCCACAATGGTAGTATTTAGATAGTAAGAGATAGTCATGGCGATAAAGGAACGTCATAATTCCCCTTTTAAATAATGAGCATAATAATCTTTTTTCCCTTTTTTGTTTCTTTCGAATCTCGTCTGTCTAACAGAGAGAGAGGGAGAGTATATGTGAGAATCTTTGAGAGAGAGAATCTATGTGTGTGAGTGAGAGAGAGAGAGAGTACTTTGTGAAAGAATTTAGAGAGAGTACTTTGTCAGAGAAAGAATCTTTGAGAGAGAGAATCTTTGTGTGAGAGAGAAAGAGAGAGAGAGTACTTTGTGAAAGAATTTTGAGAGAGAGAGAGTACTTTGTGAGAGAAAGAATCTTTGAGAGAGAGAGATTCTTAGAGAAAGAGGAAGGGAGTGAGAGATAGAGAAAGAACCTTTGAGAGAGAATTGTGTGTGTGTGGTGACTCTTTGAGAGACAGAATCTTGAAAAAGAGAGAGAGAGAGAGAGAGCATATCTTTGTCAGAGAAAGAATCTTTGAGAGCGAGAGAATCTTTGAGCGTGTGTGTATGAGAGAGAGAGAGAGAGAATATCCGTGTACGGTGATCTGTGTGAGAGACAGAATTTTGAGAGAGAGAGAGAGAGAGAGAGAGAGAGAGAAATATTTGGGCGTTCACGTGTCCGTCGAAGAGGGACCAACAACAGACCGCACTTGACGGGGCTTGTTGCCATGTGCTCATCGGTGTTCCGTAACGAATATACTCAGTCTAACGTTGGACCGGCGTTGCCATATCTACGAGCGATGGTCTCTCTCTCTCTCTCTCTCTCTCTCTCTCTCTCTCTCTCCTCAAAATGATCAGAGGTATCTTTGGTTTGTCATTGTTTGTTTACTAATTTCTTCAGGAAACAGCATACTGGTTTTGCAACGAGAATCTTCAGACTCTCTCTCTCTCTCTCTCTCTCTCAGATGATCAGAGGCAGGTTCCTATCGTTTTTCCCCGTTTGTTTACTTACTTCTTCAGGAAATAGTCCTCATTTTGCAACGAGAATCACATAATATCTTTCAGACTCATTCACAGCTATCAGCTGGAAACTTCTCCTAACCAGAAACTTCAAAGTATCAAAACTCCCCAGTCGCAGAAATGTGACGACATCAGTAGCAAGCTGTAAGATGATAAGGCGAGCTACGCAGCAGAGGTCGATTTTTCGACTCTCCCGCGCATGACGTCACATGGTGCGCTCATCGGTAGCCGTTGGGCCATCCAGTACCTCCCTCCCCTTGTGTGTGGCGACAGCTTAGAGAGAGTTTTCACACATTTGTGACAATTCTTGAGGCTTCTGAAATTGAACACGCTGTTGCCATGGTGATATGTGCTATTTATGGATGCTGTAACACAGAAAGGAACAGTGCCGGAAGGGAAAAGGTCAGCTTCTACCGTTTCCCTAGAGATCCCGAGGTGTGTTGGAAGTGGGTGAACATCTGCAGGAGAAGTGACCACATCAACACCAAAAATGCGAGAGTGTGTTCGGCTCATTTCCAACAAAGCGATTATGCGAGAAACCTCAGGCATGAACTGCTGAACTACCGCCCTGCAAATGCAAAAAGATTGAAGGCTGATGCCATACCGAACCAACGTTTACCACTACATGAAAGTGCCTCTGTTGATCCAGGTATTTGACCTCTTGAATCTAGCTCGGTTTAGTCTACCTGTTGCATTTAGTGAGAGGAGAGCGTTTTGCATGACTGAATGAACCGTAGGTTTATAAGGATAATACTAGCAATTAATTTCCATTCGATTCCTAATGTGAATAAACCATGTTCACTGGGTAAGGCTTATTGGAAAGTAATTTCTGTAATGAGACGTCTATTCTTACATATTTGATTGATAGGTGGTTTCATATCATGACTTCTTGCATGAAATATGATGCGACAAAGAAAAGCAGAGATGCCTTCTCGAACAGTCCACCTCAAGTTAGCATCCTTGGTCCAATGGTTGATTTTGCTAGCAGCAGTGCAAGGGTGAAAGGGAAAGTGTTTCCATTCCAGAGGGGCATTATTATATCGCCTAAATCACTAAAAGGATTGCATAACATGTTGCATGAAGTGTTTGCATCACAGCACTTGTTGACGAGACGATTATGTCAATACACAGTCGAACATCTCTGTTCATGATCATCCGTCACCTTGAGAATTTAAGTACAGACTGCGGTCATTCAGAGTGGCTACAGAAAATAGTGTGGTCAGTCAAGGTCTTAATTTAGTCTGTAGCAATGATGAAGCTAACCCATGTGTCCCAGAAGAAAGCTTAAGAAGTGTGAATCCAGGTAAAAAAAAAAAGTCACAGGAAAAAAAAGTCACATTAATCTTTCTTAGATAGTGACCCCCCAATGGTTTTAACCAAGTATCAGTCCACCTTTGCGGCGTGTTTAGTACAAACCCGTTGCGGATGACCGTGAAAACATAAACAAAAGACTGTAAATATCAAAAGATAATGACCCCCAAAGAAATATTGTGAATCTTTCCCCGTGACTTTATTACCGGCCACCATAAATTGATGTGACTTTTTTTCCTGTGACTTTTTTCCTAGCCAAAACTGTGACTGTTTTTCCTGTGACTTTTTTCCCCTGAGACTTTATTACCGGCGACCAGAAATGTAAGCAGCCCATCTCAGTGCTCATATGCTGTAGGTAAGGATTTAAATTCGAGCTGTGTGCGTATTACTGCATATCACATAAAACGTCTCCTACCTGTAATCCCCGTAGGGGGTTAGTGCTGTCAGTGCACCTCGTGCGGTGCACTGTAGGCACTACTTAAGATTCTTTGCAGCATCCCTTCGGCCCCTAGCTGTAACCCCTTTCGTTCCTTTTACTCTTCCTCCCTTCATATTCTTTCTTCCTTACTTTCCTCAACCCTCTCCTACCAATTGGTTCGTATTGCAACTGCTCTGAGGTTTTCCAATGAAGAATGAGAGGAATTTATTTCTCGTCATAATGTGGTTCGGATTCCACAATAAGCTGTAGGTCCCGTTGCTAGGTAACCAGTTGGTTCTTAGCCACGTAAAATAAAGTCTAATCCTTCGGGCCAGCCTAGGAGAGCTGTTAACCAGCTCAGTGGTCTGGTTAGACTAAGGTATACTTAACTTTTTTAGCTTCAGCTGATATAGATGGGACAATTTGAGGATTAGGTCTCACATGTAAAGAGAAAAATATGATATAGACCTTCTGTACAGTTTTAAAAAGATCTGCAACCTATGGAAGAATTATTCATAGCAATTGTCCAGTCATCTCGATGTTTTCAAGGACAAAAATGTTGATGTTTCAGAGGATTATATATATATATATATATATATATATATATATATATATATATATATATATATATATATATATATATATATATATATACATATATATATATATATATATATATATATATATATATATACATACATATATGATATAAGTAATAGACATGCAGTCAATCACATGTTGAACAGAAATAAATTTCGACTCATTCCGGGATCGAACCCAGGTCTTTTTCGATTGAATTGCGTGGGTCAGTTGGCAGCGCACCTTGCCTATCAATTGAAAGACCTGGGTTCGGTCCGGATGCGGGTTAGAAATTTAAGTATATATATGTTTTATATAATATATACATAAAAGAGAAAAGCAAAGAGTTGAGACTCTCTCTCTCTCTCTCTCTCTCTCTCTCTCTCTCTCTCTCTCTCTCTCTCTCGCTAAAGGAATGTTTTTCTGCAGATGAAAAATACGTTTGATTATGATAAGATTCCCTTGAGATGGAAATGAAAGTCTGTTATTATTATTATTATTATTATTATTATTATTATTATTATTATTATTATTATTATTATTATTATTATTCAAAATAAACAACAGCAGTGAACAGCTAAACAAATTATATTACAAAACGCGAAAACTAAACCATAAATGATCATCAGCCAAAAATTAAACATTTAGAAACAAATAAATTGGTAAAGGTGAATCTTATTCAACACAGAAAAGTAAAATTCAAGAATTCTGTCATTTTTATATTTAAAGACGGAGAAGTGCATTCCACCTGCACTGGACTGCGTTGGCTGGGTCGCTGTAGCAGGGAAGGCACCTTTAACCTCCTAGGAAGAGCTTGCTGAGAGAGAGAGAGAGAGAGAGAGAGAGAGATGATAAGAATTCACTCACATACACACAAACAACGAGGGAGAGAAAGAGAGAATCTGGAATGTATGTTTTCACTGATATGTAGGCCTACGTGAGAGAGAGAGAGCTAGGTGATAAGGGCTCAGAGAGAGAGAGAGAGGGGTGATAGGGATTTACACACATACACAAACAACGAGGGAGAGAGAGAGAATCTGGAATGTATGTTTTCACCGATATGTAGGCCTACGTGAGAGAAAGAGAGCTAGGTGATAAGGGCTCAGAGAGAAAGAGAGAGAGGTGATAAGGATTCACACAAACAACACGAGAGAGAGAGAGAGAATCTGGAATGTATGTTTTCACTGATATGTAGGCCTACATGAGAGAAAGAGAGCAACGTGATAAGGGTTCACACAGAGAAAGAGAGAGAGAGAGAGTGAAAGGTGTTAATGGCTCACACACACATACACAGAAGAGGAATTTTTAGTTACACTGATATGTAGGCCTACATGAGAGAGAGAGAGAGAGAGGGGTGATAAGGGCTCACACACACACTGACAAAAATGAGAGAGAAATAGAGAATCTGGAATGTATGTTTTCACTGATATGTAGGCCTACATGAGAGAGAGAGAGAGAGGTGATAAGACCTCATAGAGAGAGAGGTGATAAGACTTCACAGAGAGAGAGAGAGAATATATATTGGAAATTATATATCCCCTCCGAGAAAGTGGCTCCAGAGGGCACTCGTAAAGCCTTCTTTCTTCCAGTGCTCAGCAAGTGCATAGGGGTGAGGATGCAAGACGACTCACACCCTTTTCGTGACCCTGGTTCAACTGCTGTGTAGCAGGCAGGGATTGAACCACTGACCTTGCAAATGCAGGCTCACCCTCTATGTGGCGCTATGCGGCTCCCATCCTCACTGGTACAAAGCCAACCTCATACAGATATGCAAACGAGTTCCAGCCATTATTTCCTGTCCTTCGGCGTTCCTGAAGGATACACCAAAAGGACTCCGCTATTTCTAAAATCCTGGCATGAAAGCATCAAAGGAAAAAGTATTTGCCGAAAGAAAGTATTTGGTAGAAAGCAAAATGCTTTTCCCGCTTTTGTTCTTGCGGTTATATCTGCGTGTTTGCCCTAGGCCTATCTCTCTTGGAAGATACTACTCTTTTTTTAGTATTCGAGCGATTCCATGGTATAAATTACTCTCTCTTCTTCCTCCCCCTTCCTTTCTTTCTTACTTTCTTTCTTTCTTTTTAACCAAGAGATTCTCCAGAGAAAGCTTCAAGAGCATATCTCTGAAGCAGCGTCGTCTCTTTGGCAAACGTAACTCTTGAACTTAGAGAACGCGGAGAGTCCACCTCAGGGTTTTACCGATGGCGAGGTATGTATTTGTTATGAAGACTCTCAGACGCCCACTTAAAGCAGAGAGAGAGAGAGAGAGAGAGAGAGAGAGAGAGAGAGAGAGAGAGAGAGAGAGAGAGAGACTTGGCATTGAAGGCTCTTACGCCAGATTCCTTTATGATGTCAGTGAAAAAATAATGACGATACTCTTGGGCTGGAGGAGGAGGAGTTCGTTCTTTAAGGACCACTACTTCCTTTAACCCGCTCTCCTCGTCCTCCTCCTCCTCCTCCTCCTCCTCCTCCTCCTACTCCTACTCCTCCTCCTACTCCTTCAAAGACCTCCTCCTCGAGACTCCATTCGAGGGGAGTGGGTATGTATACTTCGGAGCTCCTCCCACTCGTTCTCAACTCTCGAGTTCTATAACTTCATATTCTAAGGCTCGGCCTATGTGTCTGTAAACTTCGAGTTCATTACCCTTACATATCTAAACTATTTGCATCATTTCCTAAACTCCACTGCCCATTTATGGGGCGGTAGGTATAAAGAACTAAAGCTCAGAAACTTGCAGCGCGTTTTGGGAGCCCCATTTGAGTGGTAGTGGACCTAAGTAGCAAGCAAAGTAGAGTGACTTCCATACATTTGCCGTCAAGATCGACGCCATTACTCATGCTTTTATCATTAACATTAACTTACCTTTCCGCCCCTCTTATTGTGGTCTTCCCGTCACAGCGTGGTCTTTAGGTCTTGTATTTTACGCTGTGGGCTGCGAGAGACGCCCATGGGTTGGCCGTGGTAGGCCCAAGTTTCTTTAGACCTTTGTAGGCCTAGGGCCATTTTTCGTTCTCGTGTCTCCTCAGACGTAACAACTTCCCTCAGACTCACTCACCTTCACACGGCCCCTGTTTATCTATCTATCTCCTATTTATCTATCTATCTGTTCCCCGAAAGCCATTGTGCGCACTCGGCAAGCACTCCGTGATACCTTTCGCCATTCGGCGACGTATATATTCCACGTTAAAGCTGACCTGAGGAATGGAGGTCATTTGCTTTGCCTAAAGAGCTGGAATGTCAGGAATTGCGATTCGGTGGTGATACGTTGGGCGAGTCTGTAGGATCTGACCTGTTTAGCGTTTTAGGTGTTGCGCCATTATGCTAGAGAAGATGTAACGTGCATTATATTTTCTTTGTTTATTTATTTCCGTATTTATTTGTCTGTTTATTTACTTAACGTTTGATTGATTTATTGATTGAGTTATTTATTTATTTATTGTAGCAAGCAACCAAATGACAAGGGGAAGATTTAGACTCATGTTGAATCAACCACAGTGTTCAAGATACTGATTGATGCTCTTACTTGCTACAGACTTTATATTTTACTGCTGGGGTCCGGTGCAATTGGCCAAGGGTCACAGCGAGGCCTGACATTGCTTAAAGATCTTTCTAAAGCCCGCAATATTGTTTTATTGCCATGCAGATGCTGGAACCTTTTCCTTGAAAGATGTAGGCCTATCTGGCTAAGTAGAATCCATCCAGGGCGTTTCCTAGTAACTAGTACTAACTTGACATAGTCGCATGATGTATCGTTTTGTCATGAGTTAATATTACACTCTCTCTCTCTCTCTCTCTCTCTCTCTCTCTCTCTCTCTCTCTCTCAATCATCGGAAGTCGTTTAGTACCAAGTGATCGAATTGTCATGTTACTTAATAACGATTATTTCCCTGTTGCAGACTCATCTCTCTCTCTCTCTCTCTCTCTCTCTCTCTCTCTCTCTTCTCTCTCTCTCTCTCTCTCTCTCCTTTTCCGCCGACTTTGTCTGGGAGGAGGGAAAAGGAAGGGGGTGGGTGGTGTTGGGGGAGAGCTCACCCTTCTTTCTCTTGTTCGTGGGTGTTGGGGAGGGGGAAATAAGGGGGAAGGTGTGCTTAGAGTGAGCTGGGACGAGCAGGGATGACCTTGTGCGGTGCATTTATGGATGGAAGAGAGAGAGAGAGAGAGAGAGAGAGAGAGAGAGAGAGATAATTACCCATTTCTAAGGAAGCACATAACCATGTCACCCTCACGCAAGCCCGAGTTAGTTTTCATTCTGCGTGAGAGAGAGAGAGAGAGAGAGAGAGAGAGAGAGAGAGAGAGAGAGTGTAATATTAACTCATGATCTTTAAAACATTTGTGGACGTATTTTACAATTATATTACGATTTTTAAAAACGAAAAAGAATGACCATGCATATCTTCGCACAGTATCATTTAAGTACTGGGAATTCTCTCTCTCTCTCTCTCTCTCTCTCTCTCTCTCTCTCTCTCTCTCTCTCTCTCTCTCTCTCTCGTTCTAACATCCCTGAACATGCAAGGGACCCATAAAAATGCGCCGCCAACCTAAAACTATTTTTTTATTTTTTTTTAGTAGTTCTTTTAAAATCTTCCTTTGTTTGAATTTGCCTCTGCATAATCTGACAATCTTTACTTAGATGTAATGACATGCAAAAATGCAAATTAATTCATCCTCTTAGGGAGTTAGTGTCGTCAGTGCAGCTCACGCGGTGAACTGTAGGCAATACTCAAGTGTCTTTGCAGCGTGTCTTCCATGGCCCCTAGCTGCAACCTCTACATCATTCCTTTTATCGTACCTCCGTTCATATTCCCTTTCTTCCATCTGACTTTCCTTGACCGTCTCCTAACAGTTGTTGCATAGTGCAACTGCTTCGAAGTTTTCCTCCTGTTACACCTATCATACCTTCGTCCTGTCAATTTCCGTTTCAGCGCTGAATGACCTCGTAGGTGCCAGTGCTTGGCATCTGGAATGAATTATATAACTCTATTCTGTTGTGTTCTAAACTGGTCAACAGTATAACATTTCTCAGTACAGTGCTTTAAACAGTATAACATTTCTCAGTACAGTGTTTTTAACAGTATAACATTTCTCAATACAGTGCTTTAAACAGTATAACATTTCTCAATACAGTGTTTCTCTAAAAACTGCAGACGACACGCACCCTTCTGAAATGTATTGTATCGTTGCTCCTTTGTTTGAGAGTGTTCCCAGCCTCTGTTTGTCTGGGCAGTTTTCCCCTTTGTTTCCCCTGAGGTTAGCAAAGACACCTTCTTTGTCCCGGCAAAAGGAAAAAGGCAATGTCCTTCTCTGATCAGTCTGAGTTTCTCTGTCCTCGCAGAGATGTCTGTTGAAAGTTCGCTTTAGAATTTTTATCTCAATTTTTGGGGTTGGGTGCACTTTGGGATGAAGGGGCAAGGGGCCAGTTGTACTGAGACAGTGCTTGGGTGTCCCTTGGGCAAAGATGTTTTAGGTTGGGTTAGGTTAGGGTTGACCTACAAAATGCACCTGCTCTGTGTCTTGTTAAATCAGGTTAGGTTATGGTTGACCTAGGAATAAACTTCTCCTAGTCTATTAAGTCACGTTAAGCTAGGTCAAGGCTGACTTACAGAATACACCTCCAGTCAGTCTTGTTGAATCAGGTTAGGTTAGGTTTCTAGATACACCTGCTTACAGTCTTGTTAAATTAGGTTAGGTTAGGTTAGGGTTTACCAACTAAATACACCTGTAGTCATTCTGTTAAAATACATCTGCTCTTATTCTTGTTAAAAGCTGAAATGAATAAATAAAAATAACAAGAGAAGTTCCTTGCATTAGAAGACCTGTAATGAATTTGGTCCTTCTACTAAGGTGGTCTGTACCTGTGGTGAGGCGTAAAACTGAGTGTGACTGGCATGGTGTTGATTGCTGTCCTAGGCCTAACCAACAGGGACTTGACCAATGGAAAATGTTGAAAAGTCTGTGGGAAAAAGAAGCAGTCAGAGAATTCTAGAGCAGAATAATTTTTTTTAGTGAAGGAGCCCATAAGCTAATGTACCATATATATATGTATATATATATATATATATATATATATATATATATATATATATATATATATATATATATATATATATATATATATATTAATATGATTATGTAGAATAAACACTAAACGTTGAGTCACTCAATGAAGAGAGAGAGAGAGAATGTGTGACAGGAAATTCCCTCCTTTCATGGCACGCTGACTGGGTCGGAAATTCTCTCTCTCTCTCTCTCTCTCTCTCTCTCTCTCTCTCTCTCTCTCTCTCTCTCTCTCTCTCTCTCCTTATCATGAAAATGATTAATGGAGATAAAACAAACACTTATTTGTTTATTTATATATTTATCAAATTATAGTCGAATGCCAAGAATTCCACACTTAAAAAGAACAGAGAGAGAGAAAGAGAGAGAGAGAGAGAGAGAGAGGAGAGAGAGAGAGAGAATCATCTGGCGTTACAGTTGCCAAGGTCAACGACGCTGAGAGGAACCCACGTTGCAAATGACGGTCGTCACAAGTGATAAGGTCACTGACGCACAGATCCTTCAGAGATTCGTGGAATGCATATCTTGCTTTGAAGAAAAATATATACGACATTTGGCGTTACAGCTGCTAAAGGTTACTGCCACTGAGAGAGAGAGAGAGAGAGAGAGAGAGAGAGAGAGAGAGTAACTTGAAAATTGAGAGAGATATGCATGATACCAAGCAATAAACCAGACTGAGTCTAGAGCGCTATCAGCCAAGCCCAGAACAAAAAGATTGTAAGAGATAGGGGCAGCTATTGTACCAACTTGTCCCACCTCGCAGATACCAACAGGGCACCTTGGGGTCTTTTGACGGGGTTGGGGGTGGGGGTTAAAAACTGGGGGTAGCAGAGAAGACAACCTCTACAGACGCAGGGACGTGTGTCTGTTTGTGTACGTGAGAGAAAGGGAGGGAGAACGGTTACGTAGCTCGTTAAACGGTACTATCTAAGCCTTGTCTGTGTTAGCCTGGCTGCCCTTTTATATACAAGAAGTGAAAGCATTTTGTACAGAGATGAAAATGGGGTTTTATCCAGATAGTTTTCTTAAACGAGCTCTTCTACTTGGAATTTTACCTGTAAATGGGCAAAGTTGCCAGCCTATCTGTTTTCTGGTAAGCTACAGGTCACTTTCAACAGAGAAATTTATCTGTAATCGTTACAATGATATCTGGACTTCTTTATATCCTTTCACACCTGTACAAGGTTGGAACACAGACCAGAATTTTGAGGTGACTGAGAGAACCTTAAAATTTGTGAGTGGTGTTTGTCCTTGAGTAAGATAAATGTATAAATATTCGCAGTTGTCCTTACTTTTAATAAAATTTGTAGATTTTACACCAGCTGACCCCTTCCTGAAAGCCCTTGTTGACAAAATGCCAAGCCAATCTAAAAATAACTAAAAAAATCGTGTCATTGGTTGTGGAATGCTTAAAATATACATCGCCACTTGGTAGAAACTATATTCACACCTTTCTTCACTCCTTTTAGCCACTTTTTTTTTTTTTTCCTTTTTTAGCAAGTCCTTGGGCATCTGCTCTGGCGAGGAGCCTTTGTCCTGCCAGAGTGTAGAACCTTTCGAGAATCTTTACCTCAGCCTCGAGAGAGTCCTCGACCTCTGCCTAAGGAAAGTAGAATGCGATCACTTGACACTGGAATGGAATGGGATATAAAATTCAGGCCAAAAGGCCAAGCACTGGGACCTATGAGGTCATTCAGCGCTGAAAGAGAAATTGAGGGTAAGAGGTTTGAAAGGTGTAACAGGAGGAAAACCTCGCAGTTGCACTATGAATCAATTGTTAGAGAGAGTGGAATCTGGAAAGTAAGATGGAAGAAAGCGAATACGAACGGAGGTACAGAAAAAGGAATGAAAGGGGTTGCAGCTAGGGGCCGAAGGGACGCTGCAGAGAACCTTAAGTAATGCCTACAGTGCACCCTCCTATGGGGCATGTTGACACTGGTGAGCCTTCTGTGTTTACAGAGACGAGGAACGAGGTTGTGACTTGGCCACGCCCTCGAGAGACCTCCATCCTGAAGTGAGGTCCTTCTGGAGGTCCTTACCCGCCCCCCATTTTTTTACGGCATCAACTACCCTGGCAGGTGCGACGCCAGGTAAACTTAAAACTAGTCAGCCCTTTGAATCCTTTGCCCCTGGTAGGAGCGGTTATCCGTCGCTTTGCCTGTGATCAGGGTCCAAGCTGCTAACCCTGTCTCCACCTTTTTTTTTTTTTTTTTTTTTTTTGTCTTGGTTGGCATGTCCAAGTCCAGAGGTCAATACCAGGTCTTTCTGTTCACCTTTGGTCTAAACTCCTTTTTGGTACTACGTTCCACAGTTTCCTACCTGCAGTTTTGCTGGCTCGCAGAGAATTGTAAGCTGTGTAATTACATAGCATCTTTGATAACGTTCGGGCCAGTCCCATTTATCCAAGTAATAATAATAATAATAATAATAATAATAATAATAATAATAATAATAATAATAAGCCGCATCCAGTCTGCCGAATGCTAATATTTTCTTGTCCATTGTTTACCTAAGTTAATTTTATATAAATAAATTCTATATTTCTACGTACATGTGCGTTGCTTATCTGCATTGCAAAAGGGGACTTCCGTGTTCCTGTGAGCCTTTTTAGTCTTCTGTAAAAGCTGTAAAAGAAAACTGTTGAGATGGCTTTGTCCGTCAGCACTTTTTCTGTCCGCCCTCAGATCTTCAAAACTACTGAGGCTAGAGGGCTGCAAATTGTCATGTTGATCATCCCCCCTCCAATCATCAAACATACCAAGTTGCAGCCCCCTAGCCTCGGTAGTTTTGATTTTATTTAAGGTTAAAGTTGGCCGTGATCGTGTGTCTGGCACTGCTATAAGTGCCAGCAACACAGGCCACCACCTGGCTGCGGCTGCAAGTTTCACGGGCCGCGGCTGAGAGTTTCATAGGCAGCGGCTGAGAGTTGGAAGTTAGCCTGTGTAGACGCATGACGTCATCAGCATAATGAGCTCGTCGACGGCTGTCGTATCTGGATAAATGAATAAACAAATAGATGAATGCATAAATGAATTAATAAATAAATGAGGGTATAAACAGATAAATAAATACACGGGTGAATAAATAAATAAATAAGTAGATAAAACAAGCCAATGAACAGATAAATAACTAAATAAATAAAGAAATAAATATATGAATCAGCAGAATAACAGCGAAGTAAATTAATATATTAAGTAAACATAGAGGCCTTTAAAAATAAAAAGAATAAAATGCTGGGTATTTTGACCCTCTCGGCGGGGTCAACGGTCAGTAACCACCCCCCACCCCCACCCCTCCCTGCCCCAAGATCACAGTTTAAATGAACGGTCGACCATCTGGAATGAAATCACTTCATCGGGACTCTCCCGTAGGGGGGAAGTGCCGTCAGTGCACCTCATGTGGTGCACTGTAGGCATTACTTCAGGTTCTTTGCAGCGTGCCTTCCTTAGGCCCCTAGCTGCTTCAACCCCTTTCGTTCCTTTTACTGTACCTCCTCTCATATTCTCTTTCTTACTCTCCTCAACCCTCTCCTAACAATTGAGGTTTTCCTCCTGTTACACCTTTCAAACCTTTTACTGTCAGTTTCCTTTTCAGCGCTGAATGACCTCTTAGGTCCCAGTGCTTGGCCTTTGGCCTAAATTCTATATTCAATTCAACTTCGAGACTCAAGGTCATATTCTGGGTCAACGGTTGGTCGCCTTGATTTTTAAGAGGTCATGTTATGATAAGATATTCCTTTTTCTTCTGTGGTTTATTTGTATCGTCACTTTCAGCTTTATTTAAATTGTATTTATTATTCATTTAAGTCTTGTTTCCTTAGCCCTGTTATTTAGCTTACAAACGAGAGAGAGAGAGAGAGAGAGAGAGAGAGAGAGAGAGAAGAGAGAGAGATAATAATAATTCTGTGATATTCCTATTATTTCCAACGTCTCACTCTGCCAATAAAGAGGTAAAATATAACGGCAGGCTTATGATCATTTACTCGACAGTGAAGCTAGAGAGAGAGAGAGAGAGAGAGAGAGAGAGAGAGAGAGAGAGAGAGAGAGAGAGAGAGAGACCCCTCCACCATCATCAGCAGCGAGTTAATAATAACACACATGATGGAGATCCCTGGGAGCTGGGACTTTGCAGCATGTTTCAGTGAGTGAGATGGGGAGGGTGTTGTTGGGGGGGGAGATGACTGGGATGGAGGACGGGGCAGAGGGGGGGAAAGGAATCCCAAATGGGTGGGATTATGATGTGTAAGGGGAGAGGGAACGAGGGTGGGAGGGAGGTTAGGTCACTTGGGGAATAACCCCCGGAGGGGAGGAGCTGGGATTTAAGACTGAGTTTTAGGATTTCGTTTATTATTATTATTATTATTATTATTATTATTATTATTATTATTATTATTATTATTATTATTATTCAGAAGATGAGGAACTCTATTCGCGTGGAACAAGCCCATCATTGACTTGAAATTCAAGCTTCTCAAGAGTATATTATTATTATTATTATTATTATTATTATTATTATTATTATTCACAAGATGAACCCTGTTCGTGTGGAACAATCCCACCACAGGGTCCATTGACTTGAAATTCAAGCGTCCAAAGAATATTAAGGTGTTCATTAGGAAGAAGTTTGAGGAGGTAAGGGGAAACATAAAATTAATAGATAAGATTGTATTAAAATGCAAGGAGAATAGTATCGAAAGTGGTATCAGCTGGGCTCCCGTGGTGGGCTCCAGAAGAGTTGGAATTCCTATAGGCCTACCTGCACATGAACTGAGAGAGAAGGGAGGCGAGAAATAGAGTGGAGATTTGTGGAAGACAAAGCACAGAAAAGACATTAGTTAAAGAATACTTTTAGTAGCATGAGTCTAGGAAAGATTAATGTAACTTTTTTTTCCCTGTGACTCTTTTCCCAGTGACTTTATTACAAGCCACCTTATTTTCATGCCTTGGTCTGTCTTTACAGAGGCTGTGTAAGTTTAACTCTCTTAGTAAATCTCTTATGAAAATGCTCATTTGGTTTTCATGATAGATATGTCATTCGTCTGCGCAATATCTCTGACGATGACGATTCTGTCAGCAGGTTTTGAATCAATAAATATTGATATAGGCCTATTGCTAGGCTAATAGGCAGCTTTGGGGGTACACTCTGTGACTAATTTTGCTTACGGAACACTTTCCAGGTTGCTAGATACACAGATTAATTTAATGAAATATCAATGTAGGCCCATCTATACCCAAGGAATCATTTACTTCTGGGAAAATTTGCCCAAAGCAACATTTTACAACGGGATTGTGACGTCATAACAACCGCCGGCCTTAGACCACACCTAAACTCCAGGGAGGTGGGAACCTAGACCCATGTCTCTTAAAGAGTATGTTTGGTTAAAAATACCAGCAGTGTTTGTAAATGGTAAGAAGATTAGCTGTATGCGGAAGCTTTTCCAAACGTCAAGAAATGGGAATGACTCATTTCCTTCCTTCGATTCCCGAATCAAGAGACGAGAGATTCGTTCGATTCAGCCTTTTCCCGCGCAGTGACGTCACGCGGGAACTCTTACGACACCGGCCACCACGCCAGTCACAGGCTTGTGGACTAGACCAATCGCTTTCATTTGTCCCAATAGTGAGCCGGGATGCCCATGTACGCTATTTTCGGGTGTTTTTATGACCCGTTCCAGTACAATAAGGAAAGATATTCCATTTCTAGCTTCTGATTCTTCGAGAAATGTAAAATAAAAAAATATAAGACCTGCTCGGTTATCGGCCTAATAATTCAGACGAGGGATGCGGCTCACAGCAGCTGCCCGAGCGTTGTACGTGTTCCAGAAGAGAACAGCCCAAGAAGGCCTAAAAAAGGAGGTCAGTAACTGTTCACCTTTGCTCCAAAAGTCAACCGAGTCGCGGGGTACAGCGAAGGGAAGAGGTGAGAAAGAGGTTTATTTATTTAGGCTCACATTGTCTTCATTCAGTCATGCCGAATGTA
>NC_089791.1:30640887-30650887 GCF_040412425.1 Macrobrachium rosenbergii | reverse complement strand
AAACTTACCTGTTTGCGTGGACGTTGCTGCTCCTGCAGTTCGATCTCGCCTCCCTGTAAGCGTCTATGAGGCTTCTATGGATCCCTACGGCCAAGATAGGGCGGGGCCCAGGGATCCATCAGAAAGGCAACCAAGACTGACTTAGAGCGACTGCGAGACGCCACAGTCACATAACGACACGCTGGTTCGTGCGGCTGCTGCTGCTTCTGCCAGTGGTATACAAGTTGTCTTAGTCTTAGTCATATGCAGGGCCACGTCAACTCAGAGAAAATATTCAAAACAGCAACAAATACAATGATTTGCATCACAGAGAGAACTTCTTTGGTATTATTATTATTTTTTTTTTTAATAATGGTGTTTTATTTGACCATATATACTGTTAATGCTAGATTCGCCTTCTAAAAAGTGTGAGCTTTACATTCTAAAAGAAAAAAAAAGGTTAAGATGTCTATTACGCCTAGGACATGGATACGTCGACCGTTGTGTGTGCAGCAAGCAAGTTGTTTTTGGCTCTCAAACCAAGGAGGGAGACACAAGAGATATAGAGAAAAAGAGAGAGAAAGAGATAGAGAGAGAGAGAGAGAGGCCGTGAGCAAAAGAGACAGGGGGGAAAGAGAAAGAGAGACACATAGAGAGAGAGAGAAAGAGAGACTACTGCACTGTCCCACCGTGCCTCAGACATTAGTACACCGGAGTGCGCAGCGGAGCCGCCCTTTATATTGGCTTCGCCGAGGCCGAGGGGCGGGGAGCGTTCCCCCTTTCCTCCCTTCCCCCATCCCTAATCTGATATCCCCACCACCCACCAGCCCCCATCTAATGAAAACCGGCACACACAGGGAGGAGAGGAAGGCATTTTGGGGGGGATGGAGAGAGAGAAAGAGAGAGAGAGAGAGAGAGAGGCTATGTTGGGAGGAGGGCTGTGCGGACTGTGATCCATAAAGCATTAAAGTATAGTTTCTCGTTTTTTTTCTGATCCTCTCTCTCTCTCTCTCTCTCTCTCTCTCTCTCTCCAGCTACCTTTCTATGCATCCAATTGCCTCCCTGTTTGTACACACAAACGACAGAACGCACATAAGAGATGCTTTGTTTGTGCAGGAGGAGAGAGAGAGAGAGAGAGAAAGAGCTTTCAGCCTTCATTAAAGAGACAGTGCGCGTCGATTTTTGTGCTCGTGTTCCGAAATAAATTTGACTTTAATAATGGAATAACCTTGTTCTACCGTTTTCCATTTATTTGTCCATAAGCAAGTGTATCCGAAATGAACATGGCCTTGTGGGTATGTGTGTGTGCGCATGTGTTTGTGTTGTGTGTGTGTGTGTGTGTGTGTCTGCAACGTCACTGACTGGAATCAGAGCGTTGGTTTGTGTGTATAGAAAGTATGGTGTTCGAATCTGAGTCTATTCCCCTTGCCAAACGTCATCGTAGTAACATCCGGCCTGACTCAAGCCTGACTCAAGCCTGACTCCATCTCATTGTCATGGGCTACACCTTCCAGCCTGATCCATGCACACTGTTCATGAACGATGTCGGGTAATTGCGCTGTCTTCGGTTGCTACAATCTCAGAAGGAAGACAAAATGTCGAGGAATATGATACTTCAGGTTTCCTCGAGACAAAACTGTACAGAAAGCCTGGGTGATCCGCTGCAGACGTCAGGACAAAATTAATCTTCAACTTGCCCAGATTTGTTCCATTCATTTTCGACGCGATGATTTTGAAGATGATGTGAAGTCGCTGATACTTGGAGTTCCTCCCAAATGCTTGAAGAGTACGGCTGTGCCATCGCTTCATCTTCCTGGGTGTAAGTATGATAACTGTCTGCAGTTTATTGTTGTATATGTCTAACCTACACTTCGACAGGATCGGCCACGGTCCAGAGTGACGTCACGCCTCCCAGAGAGAGCATCTTAGTAAACAAAACCCAGTGGCAAAGCCTTAGTCTGCTGCTTGCTTCCATTTGAATGAGTTCATAACTTTTTTTTTTTTCATGTGCCTATAAGCTTTGTCTTTATTAATCAGAGTTGTCAATTCATTGTCGATATGCCAAGTAACTGCTCTGTTTTTGGATGTCCTAATTATTACCAGAACACGAAAGGTTCGAATATAAAATACCATACTTTCCCAAAGGACAAACAATATAGAGAGCAGTGGATACATGCTTGTTGCCGTGCAGATAAGGTTAACCCCGAGAATGCTCTTGCTTGCTCAGTCCATTTCAAACCTGAAGATTACAAGGATGACATGAAATCGAGATTATTGTACACTGAATCTCCTAAAAATATTCGGTTACTTCGGGAAAATACGGTTCCGTCTCTCTTCTTACCACATGGTGAGTACATTGTCATATACAAAGTCGACTCTCTCTCTCTCTCTCAAGACATGACGTCACATGGTTCGCTCATTGGTAGCCGCGGGGCAAGCCAGTGCCTCCGTCCCCTTGCGTGTGGCGACAGCTAGGCGTGAGTTTTCGCTAATTTGTGACAATTCTTGAGGCTTTTGAAATTAAATACGCTGTTGCCATGGTGATATGTGCTATTTATGGATGCTGTAACACAGAAAGGAACAGAGTTGGAAGGGAAAAGGTCAGCTTCTACCGTTTCCCCAGAGATCCCGAGGTGTGTTGGAAGTGGGTGAACATCTGCAGGAGAAGTGACCACATCAACACCAAAAATGCGAGAGTGTGTTCGGCTCATTTCCAACGAAGCGATTATGCGAGAAACCTCAGGCATGAACTGCTGAACTACCGCCCTGCAAATGCAAAGAGGTTGAAGGCTGATGCCATACCGAACCAACGTTTACCTCTGCATGATAGTGCCGCTGTTGATCCAGGTATTTGACATCTTGACTCTGTCACATTTAAAATTGTTGATAAATATATTAACTATAGGCTCATATGAATACTTCTATCAGTTAAAGTGCATAGATATATCTTCCGTTCGATTCCTAATGGAAGCAAATCATATTTGACTGGTGAAGAGTGTTGAAGATTGAAATTAGGCCTAGACCTGTGTATAGTTAAGATTAACCTCAAGGGAATATACTAGTCAACCCGAGAGAGAGAGAGAGAGAGAGAGAGAGAGAGAGAGAGAGAGAGAGAGAGAGAGAGAGAGCAAAATTTTATTAGAATTGTTCGTATATGAAATAACCAGTTATATGTTTGGAAGAGGAAGATTATGAGAGAGAGAGAGAGAGAGAGAGAGAGAGAGAGAGAGAGAGAGAGAGAGAGAGATCTTCTTGTATATGAATAAGCTTACTTGTAACAGGGGGTTAGGAAGATGAAAATGATAATTATATATATATTACAGATATATATACAAAGAGAGAGAGAGAGAGAGAGAGAGAGAGAGAGAGAGAGAGTTCACGCATGACGTCACTAGACGAACGGACTGACGCCTATTTACTGGACGTTTCTGTCAGGTCAAGGAGGCACAGTAAGAAAGGAGAAAAGGCTTTTGTGTGTGTGTGTGTGTGTGTGTGTGTGTAAATCCGATCGTCATTTTGTAACCGTGTAGTAAGTTTCCCAAAGACTCAGCCCTCCGGAAAAGATGGGTTCGCCCGTGCAGGAGGAAAGACGAATTCAAGACGAATTCCTCGAGGCTGTGCAGTTTGCATCAGGACCCATTCAGACAGGGGCAGACGGCGCGCAAGTAGAGCTCGAGGCGGGAGTGAGTGATGACGTCAGCTGCACCTTGATATTCAGTCCTGTGCACCAGTCGCACCCAAGCCATCCTCGTGTGTACACCTTTTCATCGTGACCTTTTCCAAAAGCTAGACATACTTCAATGCTGTAAATATGCCAAACAATTGTTCAGTATACGGGTGCTACAACACAAGAACGAAAACATCGGGATCGGACATACGATACTTCCGTTTTCCAAGGGCAAAAGAACTTAGGCAACGATGGATTCATTCCTGTTGTCGCGCTGGTAGCATAAACGCTGATAATGCAGTGGTATGCTCTGTGCATTTTGCTGACACTGACTACAGAGATGACATGAAATCCAGACTCCTTGGAATCGATACTCCTAAGCGACAACGAACATTGAAGGATGATGCAATTCCATCTCTCCTTATGCCTCGAGGTAAAGTATAAAGCAGTATTAGTGTGTGCGTGTGTGTGTGTGTGTGTGTGTGTGTGTGTGTGTGTTATGGCGTTGCTACAGTTTTTTTGGAGGGAGGTGTTGTGTTTGAGGAATTGTTATGTATTTATAGCAGTGTATAGCAACTTTTGTATGTTTTGTTGAACTGTTGGAACTGTATTTATGCAAATGTGTCATTGCTTCGACTTTTTTTTGTTGAAGCATTGTTGGAAGACTTTCATTTATGCAGTTTTGATTATTAAGTTTAAATTTTAGTGCATTTTCCACTGTACCTTTGCCCATGTACAAATCTCTGGTCAAATAACGATCTATCTATCGGTCTATATCTATTTATCTATCTGTCTACGTAGTGTAAGGATGTGTGTGTGTGTGTGTGTGTGTGTGTGTGTGTGTGTGGAGTGTGATGGTTTGTTTGTGTGTTGCGGGGGTGGGGGGTCCTGGTTTGCATTTCGAGTCCACTGCCTGAGCGAGGAACCTTCTTTACAAACTGCTTGGTATACCCATATCTAGACAGCGCGTTCAGTTGAAGGATGATGCCATGCCCACGTTGCATCTGCCCGCTTGTATGTTTTAGAAGGATTTGGGTGTTCTGTTCTGGCAGAGATGAAATCGTTCGCATTGAGTCAGTTTCGTGTTGTTGATCTGTCACAGTGTGACAGATATTTGCCCCTGAGTACCTAGTGACGTCATCAGCACTGACGTCGATAATCTATCTATATATATATATATATATATATATATATATATATATATATATATATATATATATATATATATATATAAAGCAATTTATATCCTTCTCTCTCACTCTCTCGGTTCATCACTTGTATTTAGCCTCTCTCTCTCTCTCTCTCTCTCTCTCTCTCTCTCTCTCTCTCTCTCTCTCCTCTCGCCCATATCTTGTATAAAAATAACCCCCTCTTAGTCACATGTCTTTAATGAAAGCATCGCTCAGTTTCACACGTATTTTTCGTACAACTTTTATAGAATATTCCATAACTTGGTACTTATTGCCTTATTTTGCTAATCATGATAATGATAATGTTTTTGTTATTACTTAATACAATGACAATTTTTAACGTCCAAAGGAAGAATGTGTCATGGTACAATGGTTACAGACCGTATCATTCGGGACGAAGGAAGCAAATAAGAAGAACATAGTGTTGTGCGATTTTCAGTCCATTTTACCGGATGGATAAGGGTGAATATCCTTTACGCTACAAACCTGTTTACCCCCTCGAAAATGAAACAGGCCCGATTCTTAACCTCTGGTATGTTTCTAAATTTATCGTATTAGTTTATTATTATAAAATGTCCGTCCCTTACTCTTCAGCAGCAGCTGAAAATTTTTCTGTACTTAACTTTTTTAAGATTAAATAGTGATCGAGACTACTGGCGTTAATCATTGAATCATGATTGGAAATTAATTCAGGCAACCGTCAATACATGCAATAAAAAATGAAAATAATGAGCGATCCCTGTTTGGTTATCTTCAAGTAAGGATCAGGGTACTACCTACAAACCTCACATAGAAAGCTGACCATTCATTACTGCGTGATAATCCCTGACCTGTGTCACACGTATCTTCACGCTCCGTTCTTTTCCGTTTAAAAATCTTTTACCAAATGGCAGAAAGTATTCAAGACGACGCATTAGCACGTAGTGGTGATGTAATTGGTGATGACCCAGGGGCGGGCCCCAGCGGTGTTGTGCCTCAGAGAGATACCAGAAGGGGACGAAGTGAATCTCGATCATGTGCTGGTATTTCAAAAAGAGGCCGAAGAAGAGAAAGAAGAGTAGAATCTTGGGCTGCTAGTGTTTCGAAAATGAAGAGAAGCCTTGGCCAAGAATACATAAGTATGAAAACAAAGAAAGTGATGCCAGCCAGGGAGATAGGACAACCCTGTAAGGATGGGTGCTTTGAAAAGTTGGGAATGGGAAAAATCAAAGACATTTTCAAGGCATATTGGGGCATCGGGGATTACGTTAAACAAAATGAATATTTAAATTCGTGTTTCTCTCAAGTGCCCTTCAAGAGGAAGTACACGACCAAACCTATAAGTAAGAGGGAAGCAAAAATTGTGTACAGTGTAACACACACCGGTGTTGTTTTTGAAGTGTGTCGGGTTGGTTTTATGAACATTCATGGCATCAAAGAACGCAAATTGTCATGGATTTTAAATAAATGGAAAAAAGCTAAGATCCACACTGGGATTGTGCCATCTGATAAAAGGGCCAAGCGTGATCCTGCTAATAAATTAAAGGCGCAAGTTTCACATTATGTACATGGCTTTATAAAGTCATTGTCTGTGGTCTCAAGCGATTACACTCGGGCCAAGTCTCCTTTAAGGCAGTATTTGCCTTATGGGGGTTCTGTTACTGGACTATTTGCTGAGTATCAGGAGTGGATGCGCCAGAATGGTAATTATCAGCATACCGCAAAGGAACAAATGTTTCGGAAAATATTCTCAACATTTTATAATATTTCATTTGCTCCACCCAGAACTGATGAGTGTAACAAAGGTGCACTGTTAAAAATAAATAAGGAATCGGCACAGGAAGCAGATGACATGGATAAAGCAGCCGAGATTGTTGAAGAGATGACGAATCAAGAAGAAGACGCAAAGAAAGGTCTACAGCAAGGTCTAGACCTTGGTCTACAGCTTCTGAAAGAACCCCGCGACCCGGATGTTCGTCACGTTGCCATTGATCTCCAGCAACAGCAACCATGCCCAAAGATGCCTGTTAATAGGGCATATAATACAAGTAAGCTGTGGTTATTAAATTTTTGCATATTTGACATCACCAAAAACAAGGGTAACATGTTCCTGTGGGATGAAGCAGTTGCAAAAAGGGGTCCAAACGAAGTCGGTAGCTGCCTGCTTCGTTGGTTACAAATAGTGAGAGAGGAAGAAGGAGAAGTCAGTATTAAGCAACTGAGAATTTTTGCAGATAATTGTGCAGGACAAAATAAAATATCTTCAACGTCCTGTTAATGCTGCAACAGATACAGAAAAATATATATATATATATATATATATATATATATATATATATATATATATATATATATATATATATATATATATATATATATATATATATAAAGGAAAGGTCATAATTATATATACCATTTTAAGCGTGTCTGTATTAAAACCACTTTCTTTCCTTTTCTATTTTTGTGTTATTAAACATAAATGTTATAGAATAACTTTGTAATCACACGTAACCGTCGCATCTTTTTTTCGTAAGCTCATTATCATATCATAATCGTTTCTGTACTGATTATTAATTTAAATTCAAAATAAACACCTGTACGAGACTGGACTCGGGACACTGACTTACAAAGGAATGTAAAGGGTCTTATAGTAACATTATAACATTATATATATATATATATATATATATATATATATATATATATATATATATATATATATAAACGATACGCAAAAAGTCCGCTATTTTTGTTCTAAATCGTCAATAGATTTATGTGAAAAGGACTCGAGATTCTCTAGACAGTGTATTAGAATAAAATAGCGTATTATATGAAAGAAACAGGATAACTTAATAGATTAGAGAACAGAAATGGGATCAGTTAACAGACTAGAAAACTATTTAAATATAGGTCTTCATAATTGGCTGTCCACTGACTAGACTCAGTAGTCTTTGTTAACTAGCAAACATAATGAGTTCACATATTTAGGACCCAGCCAGATGTTCTGCCATTCAGTGGAAGCAATGCGAGCACTTACGTACATAGACACACATACGTACATATATACGTACACACACATAGGCACGCATGTACACACATACATGAACGTATGCGCTCATTGCGAGAGAGAGAGAGAGAAACTCGAGCCTCTCGTTAGTCCAAAGGAAGATAAGGTTGCCCCGTTGCCGATTCGACTTCTAATATATATAATCAAGAATTTCGAATGGCTGAATTTGGCATAATCCCGGGACGTAGGGGAAAAAAAAAGAACGTTAGCTGCTGCTGCTGCTGCTAGTGTGCTGTTCAGGCTGCGTTGCTGCGTTGCCGCGTGTGGCACGGACCTTGCGTGGAACGTTGGGGTGGGGAGTGGGGAGGGATAGAGAGACGTGGCAACGCTGTATTATTGATGAATCTGGCGCTAGCAGGAACTGCCGACGAGGAGAGGTACGGTCGGGAATGGCGCCCTCTTCTCTCTCTCTCTCTCTCTCTCTCTCTCTCTCTCTCTATCCATTTGCTTTTTTGCCTTTCTTGCGCTCTTACTCGTTCTATTGTTTCTGGCATATTGCAAGTGTTTCGGGAGGCGATATTTTTTCTTTTCTTTTTTTTTTTCGTACCTTTCAGGAGAAACTAGGAAAAGAAGACTTAGGCCGAGACTTGTTTAATCTTTATTTTTTTTTCTTTTTACGTGGTTGCGCTGTAGTATTGCCATTGCCTTAAAACATTTATTTAATAAAAATATTAATTTATTAACGCACAGTCGTGACTTATTGGCCCGATTTGGAGGGTTAAATATAGGGAAGATTTTTCCCAAGACGAACCTTGAGTACTGTTAACGAAATCTTTAAGGAACAATGGAAATAACTAGATAAGAGAAATTCTCCGTTCGACATCCCGCGTAAGGGTGCTCTTCGCCTTTCGAGTTGCGCCTTGGTGCTTGGTTCAGATCTCTCTCTCTCTCTCTCTCTCTCTCTCTCTCTCTCTCTCTCTCCTTCCTTTACGGAGAATGCTGGTGGGAGAAGCTGCCATATCTGGGTAAGGGGTATGGCTGGCGGAAGCTTATTGAAACGGGGTAAAAAGGGTGTTTTGGGGTTGGGGGCGGACGGTGTTGTCAGTTACCAGGGAGTGTTCTTTGCGTTTATTTATCACAACTGAGACTAACAAGCAAGCGAGGAAGTTTCAGTTTGCGTATGCAGTCCCCATGCGATGTCCCCTGGGGCGGGCTACAGTCAGGTAAACAAATTATTTTTAGCCCCGGTCGAAATCTATATTTCTTAAAGTATCACCCTCTCACCCTACAAGTTTATTGCACCAAACATCATCGCACGTGAATTATATCCCGTGACGTAAGGAAAGGTTCCACCCAACCTCCCATCCTCCCTACCTATTCCTTCCTTCTCTCTCTCTCTCTCTCTCTCTCTCTCTCTCTTACCATCCCTCATATTCCTGCCATTAACATTTCTGCTCGAGTTCATCCACACTTTAAACACAGCACAAGTGGTGTGCCGTGTAGGTCATAGAGATAGTGGTGGTGGGAATACATGGAGCTCTGTCAAATATATATATATACACACACACACACACGGCCCCCTCCTCTGGGCTGTTGCTTTGTCTGTGTGTACTCGGAGGCTGCCTTTGTTCGTCTTGCAAGAAACGATTCTGATAAGGGAAATATATATATATATTTCTCTCTCTCTCTCTCTCTCTCTCTCTCTCTCTCTCTCTCTCTCTCATTTTCTGGGCTCTATTGTTGGAGGCAAGTAGAACTGCCATTCACAGACGAGGGAAATAAATATACGGAATATACACTTGACGAGTGCTGATAGGAAATCGGAATGACTTGCAAACGTTCGCGGCTCGAGAAGTCTTCGATGACCTTTGTCTTTGTCACGCCATTCCATGCTTTCACTCAGTAATGTGAAGGTAGGCTTTTAAAAAGACTAGCCACACTCGAGTATGTTTTGGTGACAGAAACTGTGTGTGTGTGATGACTATGAGAAGCTGGTAGGTAATGTATAGAAATCATGTTGCACAACTCATTGTACATAAATTTGGCTCCTAAAATCCATTTATGGTGACAAACTAAAATCAATTGTAACCGATTTATGCTTTGAAGAAGTCTTTTAAACTCGAGTTAAACTCGAATTATTATGTATATAACAAATGTTACTGTAAAAATGATTGTGTA
>NC_089791.1:30633387-30635887 GCF_040412425.1 Macrobrachium rosenbergii | reverse complement strand
TTATTATTATTATTATTATTTATTATTATTATTATTATTATTATTATTATTATATTGTGTGTGAGTGCATCGTAAAGCATATCACGCGTCCTATCTTTCAGTTATAGATTTGAAACTGCAAACATATATATATAGATATAGTATCCATATGTCTCTGTGTTGTATGTATGTATGTATGTATGTATGTATGTACATATATTAACCAAAGAACGTAAGGAATCATAAAAGAAACAGACACCTGGTCTGGATTTACATGGTTAGGCCTACTGCATTAGCCAAATAGCAATAAAAAGGCATATGGAGGATTATATCAATCCTTTAATTCAGCAGTACCTGGAGATTGACGGGGACCTCTCTCACCCAAGGTTGTGAAAGAGAGAGAGGGAATGTGTGTGGGCAAACAGTTACCATAGTCACCCTTCATTTCTTTATTTTCTTGGTTTTCTTCTACGGTGCATACCAGTGACGTCACAAATGTGCAGAGACACCAGGACGGTCTAACCCTGTACTCTGTTAATCCTGGTTTTACCATTGCCGGCATCCGTATCGTGAGTCATGTGACGAGTGTTGCCGTCGTGGCGGTCTTTATGTTTTGCTTGTTGATAAGCTGCATTATACAACCAATTATTTGTTTTTTTTGTTTTATGCTTGCTTGCAACGACATTTTTCTTTGTTTCTTTGCTTGTTTGTTTTTGTTCAGAGAGAGGGAGAGAGAACGTATATATATATATATAGAGGGAGAGAGATTCGAATTACCCCACGCAACACAAATATATGAATAAAATAGCATATGAAGTCTGGGACAAAACTCTCTGCCGCCTTGGCGACGCAGCAAATTGTTTGGTCCTTAAGTTAACCACTATATCCAGGCTGAAAAAAAAATCCCCGGGACAATAAATGACCAAATGGAACCTTTCAACACCCACACAGTAACTGGAGTCCAGTAGGCGAGATTTAGTGTCCTGTTGTCTTTGCTTTGTGAACGTTGTTCGTTCATCCATAAGTTCCTGCCCTTGTTATTTCATGGTGCAACCCTTGTGTAGTGTGTGTGCCCTTTGGTGCAATGCCTGGTTGTTATACATCACATGGTGATCGAGTGTGTGTCATTGAGTGCCATAAAATTGACATGAAAACAACTGAAATCACTGGGCAAACTGGTGAAGTCAAGAACTGTGAGGAATCTTGTTGCTAAGTTTCGGGAGACGGGTGGTTCAGACGTACCGCTCCATGGTAATACTCATGGGAGACCCTTACTGGTTTCTGAGAAGTCCCTGTCTGTACTGAGGAGGGAGGCAGAGCTTCATCCTTCTCATTCTGCCAGACAGTTCAAGGAAAAATACCCTGTTACATTAGGAAAGCCACATGTTCGAACCGTTCAGCATTACTTGTCGGAGCTGTTAGGGTTCAAGAAAGTGGTGGTGTCGAAGAAGAACAAATTAATCGACGATGAAGTGAAGAAACGCAAAGTTTATTACGAGAAATATGGACATTAGGGTGTGGATGAATGGAAAAAAGTTTGTTCACAGAGGAAGCCACTTTTCACTGTTCATCTGGGAATCTAACAAAAATTCGGCAGAGCCCACAAGCGAAGAAGTTCGACGCCAAGTTTATTCGGCCACGTGAAAAGTTTCCTCAAACGGTGATGATATGGGGTTCTGTGGTGTATAATGGGGTTGGTGAACTGTGCATTTTTGAGAAGAATGAACTTGCTTTATTTCACTGTGAACAAGCAGAAAACAGGTTTATTTGCCACACAACCCCGCTAATCCAAACCTGGTTTTCACTGCAGAATTGACCTCATAAGTGACTGGCCACCCAACTCCCCAAACTTTTCTCCTGTTGAGAGTCTATGGACCATTGTAAAGCAGCATTTGCAAAACATTGACTGCTCTACAGTGGACAAATTAAAGGCTGCTTTACGTGTTGCCTGGGATAGCATCACGCCAGAGATTTGTAGGAACCTCATCGAAAGTGTCCCTCAACGCCTTCAGGGCGCCCAGGATAACAAGTTCGGTGTTATGAAGCAAAAGGGTTCTTGGTGGTTTCCAATGCCGAATAATTGCTCAGTTTATGGTTGCTATAACCGAAAGGATAACACCAAAGGGAAGGATTTAAGTTTCTTAAAATTTCCCAAAGACAGTGGATTTAAAAAAAAAATGGCTTTATGCCTGTCAACGTGCTGATCACATCAACACAGCACATGCTGTCATCTGTTCTGCTCATTTCAGTGATGATGATTTCGAAGATAACCTCAAGGCAAGGCTCCTTAACACTTGCAGGAAGACCCTGAAATGTAATGCTGTGCCTTAAAGGTTAGCTGGAATTTGTATATCATCATATTTCCAGGGTTAGCCTAATGTCAAATGCAGTTGTGATAACAAACAAGGTATCTGGTACTGTTAGGCTGTTGTTGGACTTTGAAAATTTCTGCATTAATGTTGCACTCTTCCAAATTTTTCACTCTTGTTTTTATCAAAGTTTGTGCATTATACAACAGAAA
>NC_089791.1:30595887-30628387 GCF_040412425.1 Macrobrachium rosenbergii | reverse complement strand
GACAATCAGCCAAGTTCTGGCAGTGGGCAGGGGGTATTTGCTCCCAGACCTTCCTTATTGCAATCTCAAGCTTGGGATTGTCGACGTGTCCTCCTTACGAAGGCGGCGCTTCAAGATCCCCCAAAGGTTTTCAATGGGAGACAGATCAGGTGATTGGCCAGGCCAATCATGGATGAAGTCGATTTCGTTGTCAAAGAGCCACTTTTTGGTTGCCCTTGAGGTGTGGCAAGGGGCGCCGTCCTGCTGAAGGATCTCCCGGCCGGTTTTGGCGAAAGACTCAGCTAGATTGTCCTTTAGCAGCTTAATATAACGCTCAGAATTAAGCGTTTGGCTTTTAGGAAGCACGACAGATTCCCTAGTCCACCATAGCCAAAGGGGCCCCACACCATGAGGTAGGGGGGGTGCTTAAGGCGAAAGGGGATCCGAATTCGGACGAAAAATTTTTCGTCCGAATTCATGCGAAATTTTCATCCGAACTGTGTGGTTTCAGTGCCTCCGTTATTCGGACGAATCTCGTCAGTTGGTGAGAAGTAAAGTGAGTGATAGGATGGAAGATCTGTACCGCTTGGAAAGTCCTCTGTTAAAAATCTTACTGTTTGGAAGAACTGAGAATGTGAATCCATTACTCACTACAAGAAACACGGACGGTGAGCACAAACTTTTTCCAGAACTTATAAGGCAACCGAATAAGTTCCATGAGTATCATAGAATGACACCACATACATTTTTTTACATCCTTAATGCAATCGAAGATTGCATAACAAAGGAATCGAATTTCTCCTTTAAATCCCACAGACTCTCTTTTCAAAAACTAAACTAATAAGCTGCCCACATCCATGCCTGATGAAGGGTAATTCGTGACTGTTCGGACGAAAAACAAAATTTTTTGAAACACCAAATTGTTCGTCCGAATTCGTCCGAAGTCGTCCGAAAAGATGCTGCCAGTGTAACCACTTCCTATGTATTCCATTATTTTGATTGTTCGTCCGAATTCGGACGAAAAATTTTTCGTCCGAATTCGGATCCACTGTAACCATAGCCTAATGCTGGTCACGGTCAGCCGCGGGTCACATGCTGACGAAGTGCGTGACTTCCCAACCTTCGTGCCCTTGCTCTCACTGACGCAGAACGTTGCTTCATCGGTCCAAAGGACCTTATGCCACTGTACAGGGTCCCAGTCCTTATGATCCTTGGCAAATTGAACACACCGGCGACGTTGCTTAGCAGTCACGAGGGCTTGACTCGCGCTTTCATCTTGGAATATTCTACTGTCAGAGTAACTTTTTGACAGAGAGAGAGAGAGAGAGAGAGAGAGAGAGAGAGAGAGAGAATATTACAAGAAAAAAGATGGTTAATTTTAAACACAGAGAGAGAGAGAGAGAATATTATCAATGGTTACTTTGAACAATCTATCTAAATGTATAATTCAACGAATCTTCTATGCTACATTTTTTTGTCACAGAACCTTAACGAGAGAGAGAGAAAGTTAAGTATACCTTAGTTTTACCAGACCACTGAGCTGATTAACAGCTCTCCTAGGGCTGGCCCGAAGGATTAGACTTATTTTACGGGGCTAAGAACCAACTGGTTACTTAGCAACGGGACCTACAGTTTGTTGTGGAATCCGAACCACATTATAGCGAGAAATGAATTTCTATCACCAGAAATAAATTCCTCTAACTCTTCATCAGCCGGCCGCGGACTCCGGCAATACCGACTCAGCCAACGAAGGGCTAAAAAGAGAGAGAGAGAGAGAGAGAGAAAATTCAGTCCCTCTCCTAGTGGATCGTTCCATTTCTTCCTCCCAAAGATCCAGGAATCCCCCATTTAATCCCATTTCATGTAGCACACTGTCGTAAGGACAGGTTTAAGTTTTTCTTTTCTTTACTTGTTCTTTTCTTTACTTTTTTTATAACTGGAAGACAGATGAGACACTGTATCCCTATTACGAGAACAGCAACTATACACAATAATAACACACACACACACACACACACAACAATAATAATATATAATCTCATGGGCTAATTCACTGTTAAAGAAATCTACAATAATGTCAGTGTAAGTATATATAAAACATTTTATGTATATCAAATGATTCCAGTCAATTATATATATATATATATATATATATATATATATATATATATATATATATATATATATATATTATATATATATATATATATATATATATATATATATATATATATATATATATATATATTATATATATATATATATATTATATACATATATATATATATATATATATATATATATATATATATATATATATATATAATTGATGAATCATTTAATCATTTGATATACATAAAATGTTTATATATATACTTACACTGACATTATTGATTATTAACAGTTTATTATTATTATTATTATTATTATTATCATTATTATTATTATTATTATTATTATTATTATTATAGTTGCTGTTCTCGTAATAGGGATACAGTGTCTCATCTGTCTTCCGGTTATAAAAAAAAAAGTAAAGAAAAAGAACAAGTAAAGAAAGAAAAACTTAAAC
Organism: Macrobrachium rosenbergii; assembly: GCF_040412425.1. Classification (NCBI taxonomy): domain Eukaryota; kingdom Metazoa; phylum Arthropoda; class Malacostraca; order Decapoda; family Palaemonidae; genus Macrobrachium; species Macrobrachium rosenbergii. The sequence continues at coordinate 30,625,839 of NC_089791.1, read as the reverse complement.
CTGTCCCTTGCGACAGTGTGCTACAGGAAATGGGATTATGCTTTGGGTGGGGAAATGGGTAAGGGGGAGGGGGGGGGGAATTGTCCTTGGATCTCTTGGGAGGGAAGAAGGGGGTGACAGACGATCCACTGCAGGTTTTCCCTAAGGGCACTGACAGTTTCTCTCTCTCTCTCTCTCTCTCTCTCTCTCTCTCTCTCTCTCGTTAAGGTTCTGTGACAAAAAAATGTAGCACAGAAGATTCGTTGAATTATATATTTAGATAGATTGTTCAAAGTAACCATTGATAATATTCTCTCTCTCTCTGTGTTTAAAATTAACCATCTTTTTTCTTGTAATATTCTCTCTCTCTCTCTCTCTCTCTCTCTCTCTCTCTCTGTCAAAAAGTTACTCTGACAAAAATATTTTTTAAATAATAACGATTGATTTTCTTCCAGTATTGGCCAAAAACCACATGCTTTTTGTTTTCACGTCAAAAATACGTCACTTCGGAAATATTTGTCAACGGACCCGACCTATCAAAGGCGACTGACCTTGATATTTCCACCAATTTCTGAAGAATGACAAAAGCTGCGCATGGCGGACAGAAAACTCAACCTTTTCTGCGCAGTGACGTATGCCTTCCCAAATATCAGCCTTGCTCCTGGATACTGGAGGGAGGGGCAGATCAGATGCAGGGTGACATTTGTGGTATTTAAAATCAAAAGTAATCTTCAGATGGAAGTGACTTGTTTGAAGTTGGACATTTGTACAAATTCAAAGCAAAACTTATTTCCAGAATTTGTTATGAAGATTTCCTGGGCATGTAATCACCAACTCCTAACGACTGTTCTGTTTTCGGCTGCTCCTTCCCCTACAGGAAAAAGGGAAACGTAACTTTTCATAGACTTCCTAAAAATGAGAAACTGCAGTGACAATAGATTCAGTTCTGTCAGAGAGAGGACGAAATTAACGTCGGCAACGCCAGTGTGCAGCCTGCACTTTGAGACGCCTGTGTACAAGAGGAATCTGATGTACAAGCTGCTCAGCAAGGTGGTTCTGCCCACCAAAGTATGCCTGAATGAAGATGCAGTTCCGACACCTGGCACGCCTTCATCCAGAGGCAAAGAAGTCTCATGTTAAAAGTTAAAAAGTCCTTAGAACCCTGGTACCCTAATTAACAGCTCTTCTGGTATAGGGTTGTCATGGAAAAACACTAACTAGTCTTAGGTGAAGAGGCTTGCGGTTTGGGCCAGGATGAGGCCAGCTTACAATACTTAAATTGCCATTGTTGTCACTATTCTTAAGGTTTGTGTTGACAATGGTAGTGGTAGCAGGTAAACTTGATAAAGTGGTAATGAAGAGGCACTCCACAGCGTGCTTCAAAGTCCTTAGTGTACTGGTCATCCATAAGGAAAAAAGACAATATTAAGCATTCAGTCCCATGTCAACAATGAGGTTATGCTCACACTGCAAGCAGCGCTGCTTAGTGGAGCCATTTCATTTCTGTAGCACCTTGTGGAATTAATTCCCAGTGATGAATGCACAAATGATTCTGTTCTATATCTCTAGGTGGACCTATCCACATAATATAGGCAAGTTGTAATCTCCAGCATCAAACATGGCAATGAATATTTTCACTGGGGAAAAACCCAACTGAAGCTTCCTGGGGTCATCCCATCGATCAGACTGGAATGGGAAGGATGGATCTTTCCTAGATAGTGACCCCCAAGGGTTTTCGGGGGTCGTTATCTACGACTAATATTTCCTGGGGGTCATTATCTTTATGATATTTACAGTCTTTTGTTTGTGTTTTTACGGTAACACCCAACGGGCTTGGCTTGTGCTAAATACTCCGCAAAGGTGGGTACATACCGGTTAAAACCCTTGTGGGTCACTATCTAGGAAAGGTCCAGAAGGCAAGTAGAGTGAAGAAAGAATTTTCGTTCCTATTATAAGTGAAACATCACAAAATGGAAATTGAGAACAAGAAAATGATCATGATACTCCTGAAGAGAAACAGAGGCCCAGTCTGTCCTGGTGACCTCACGTTGTGGGTAAGGGCACTTTCTGTGGACACCAAAATAAGGTCATTTATTGTTAGCACTTCCACAAGAAAGAAAAGAAAAAAAAAAATATGAGCTATGAGAACTAGACTATATTTATTCTGCAGAAGGAACAGCAGCAGCCTGGTGGTGCCTTGGTAGGGCTTCTTCCTCCTCCTCCTCCTCCTCCTCCTCCTCCTCCTCCTCCTCCTCCTCCTCTTCTTCTTCTTCCTGATCATGTTCAAAACCTCCAGCGTGTACTGCGGGTGCTGTTGCATCATTGCCGTGAGGCCACCCCCGTTTTTCCCAGAAGCTTCGGGGAATCCATTAGCCAGCTTAACCTAAAGGAAAAGGGGTGGAGGCCCTTCTAACCTCCTTGAGGTTGGGGTTGGGGTTGGGGTGAGTGAAAGTGGAAAGGGGAGGGGTTGGGTGGTGGTCTCTCTCTCTCTCTCTCTCTCTCTCTCTCTCTCTCTCTCTCTCTTTCTTTGCCCTTTCACCCGCTGTTGTGTTTTTCTCGGAAGGAGGTGAGGTCTCTCTCTCTCTCTCTCTCTCTCTCTCTCTCTCTGTCAGAGATTTTGGCAATACATTTACCTATGTACGTTAATTGTACCCAATTCCACCAGTCTCCCTTTTACTGTTACTCCTCATCGTGACCCATTACCACCTACACCAGATGGCTGTGGCTTGTGGAAAGTTCCACAAGGCAATCTCATTTGTTAGCAAAAGGTTTACTACGTAACTCTTGTCTGCAGTTTGCCTTGCTTGCCACGCTGTAGGGAAAACCAACGTGTAACGCTTTCTGCTTTTTCTGTCTCGTTCGTTTTTTCATGTCTGTTCTTACCTGGCTGTCCAACTTCTTTGACTTTGTCCTGGTCCAGCTTGTACCTTCCCCCTCTCCACACTGAAGAGAAGATAATTTGGGTCTGGAAAATATATCAATTTATATATTCATATTTTTATTTCTTTACCTTTTTATTTATTTATTTATTTATGTTTAAATTTAATTGTTGAAATTTAGTTGTTGAAATTTGTTTCTTATCTCCTCACCATAATAGAGCAGAATTAAAACTGAACCGGCGTGGAGATAGAACTTACATCAAATGATATTTTTCTGCAGGAACGTGATAGCCAGCAAGAGAGAGAGAGAGAGAGAGAGAGAGAGAGAGAGAGAGAGAAGAGAAAGAGAGAGAGAGAGAGAGAGAGGTGGGGTACGGGAAGGGTCTGTGCATAAAAGGTTTTCCTGTTGAAGCCGTGTGAGTGTGGCGGTCAACCAATCCATTTGTGTTCTTTGTACCTCGGTCCAGAAAATCTGCTGGAATCTTCCTTGGCCAGTCTCGCCGTGACCCAAGAGTGAAAACCTTGAGTGAATCAGCGCATCTTTCACACGATTTATCGTCTCTCTTCCAATAACTGATCGCTTCTTTCTGCATTTCCTGTGCCTTCTGTTGTTGGTTTCAAATGAACCCCGTGGTGTTCTCTGGAAGCTTGAATTTCAAGTCAGTGGCCCCTTTGGTGGGCTTGTTCCTTATGGATGGGGTTCATCTGCTGAATAATAATAATAATAATAGTAATAATAATAATAACAACAACAACAACAATAATAATAATAATAATAATAATAATAATAATAATAATAATAATAATAATTCTTGTTACCTTCTGTTACTTCTTTCAAATGAATACCATATTCTCTTGGAGCTTGAATTTCAAGTCAGTGGCCCTTTGGTGGGCTTGTTCCAGATGAATAGGGTTCATCTGCTGAATAAGTAATAATAATAATAATAATAATAATAATAATAATAATAATAATAATAATGACCTTATTACTGTTTTCGTTGGACACGTGCTCATTGATTGGTTTCAGCTGGAATAATTAGTTACTGATTCTTGTTTATGCACGGCTCATTGATTGGTTTCAGCTTAATTTACTGATCTTTTATGGAAATTTTTGTCAATTTGAGAGAGTCCTGTAGAATTCCGAGATAATCTCTCAACTGGAATGGGAATTTTTCCTCTCTCTTTTTTCTGCCGGAAGTCAGATTTCTAGCTCTCTTCTTCATCTGGAATGCATCCCGTTGGGGGGCGGGGGTTACCATCAGTGCACCTCAAGTGGTGCACTGTAGGCATTACTTAAGGGTCTTTGCAGCTTCCTTTTGGTCCCTAGCTGCAACCTCTTTCATTCCTTTTACTGTACCTCCATTTGTATTCTCTTTCTTCCATCTAATTTTCCACCATCGCCTGACAGTTGTTTCATAGTGCAACTGCAAGGTTTTCCCCCTGTTGCACCTCCCAAACCATTTTATTGTCAATTCCCGTTTCAGCGCTGAATGAACTCATAGGTCCCAGCGCTTGACCCTCGGCTTAAATTCGATATTCTATTCTGTGAGAATCGTGAGGAATTGAGACTCGCCATAATTAACTTTTCAGTTTTTCTCCTCGTCCGTAAATATGATGGTGACTTGTGCACCCTGCTCCATGTCGATGAATGTAATTTCAGTGAGTATAATTTCAATATATGTATAGAATAATCGCTAAATTATCGTAGCAGTGACCAGGAAATGATGTCCGAGGCGCCTAAACACGTGTAGGCAACTCTCCGTCGACGTCCATTATCTTGATAGTGGAAGATGTGGGTGCTTAAGAGTGCACAAGCGTGTGATGACTCCTGGAGAGAGAGAGAGAGAGAGAGAGAGAGAGAGAGAGAGAGAGAGAGAGAGAGACTCTTGAAGGGAAGAGGGGGCCCCTCTTATTACAGATAAAAACTCAACATCTTGATTAATAGACTCTCAAGGTCCGGTTTCAAAAAAATGTCAGGCCGGAAATGTTTTCGTAAGGTTTTTTGTTTGACCTCTGTTTGGAAGATGATTTGTGGAGAGAATGATTGACGAGCTGAAATCTTCGGTTTCGGTTGGTTTGGCAGAGTCCTGGGGTTCATACTAGGCCAACTTAATCTGAAACAACCAACAGAGCTGTGAAATGCGCTGGCGTTAAGGCAAGCTTAACCTAAAGCAACCAACGAACTAAGCTGAAATGTGCTGGTGTAAGGCTCCCTAAATCTGAACCAACCAACTGAGCTGAAACATACTGGCATAAGGCTAGCTTGATCTAAACCAACCAACCAGGTAACTTACCCACCTTGCTCAGTCTGAATCAGTCAACTGAGCTGAAATGTGCTGGCATAGGGACAGTTTAATCTGAACCAACTAATCAATTGACTCACCAACCTGAAACGCGTTAGCACAAGACCAGTTCAGTTTCAACCAACTAATGGAGTTAAAATGTGATGGAGGAGATAGGAATGTCTGTGATGAAAACCTTGAGTATTTGTGATCATGGTGATGAAAATAATGTCAACAGTATGTTTGATAATGATGGAAACGTGGCACACAATCATTGCAACAAATTTCTGTCCATGATGGTGATACCGGTAAAGAAAATATGGATTGTGTCAGTGATAAAGATGGTGATAATGTTTCTAAAAATGCTAATCATGACACAAGTGTAAGCAGAGGTCAAACAGCATCACATCACTTAAGAAAGTGGTCCATATTGGAAAAACTGATGGAGGAAGAACGTCAAATTGGCCCTCTGTGCGATAATGGGCGCTTCACCCTTGCCTCCTAGGAGGGCAAGGTGAGACAGGCTTTAAGGCCTTATTTTAGTAGATAGGTCATAATGGCCTGAGGAATGCTCCCCTACAAGACTTGCATACGGCCACAGCTTATGTAGCTAGGAGAAGGATGAGCTCGTCAATTCGGCCCTTCTTGTGCTGATGACTGCTTCACCCGCGTCTCCTAGGGGGCAGTTGAGGCCGAGTTTTTTTAGAGCTTATTTGTAGTAGGTAGGTGATAACAGCCACTAGAAACCTCACCACCAAGGCTGCCACGTCTCACGTAGCTAGGAAAATGACGTAAAGGGAAGCGGGACAGCGCCCAACAACTACATTGTTTATTTTACCACATTTCTGTTGTACATTATCGATACATTTTATTGTATTTCTGTTTTTGCTGATATCAGAGATAACATATTGCAGCACCACCTCTTGTACCTAGATATAAGTAATTTGAAATTGAACCTCGCCAGTTGTTATGTACAATCTGTTTATGACTGTGAACGGTATCACATTTCCCTAGAATAGGCAATCACGTATAAATGTAACACTGAAATAGATGCAATAGCCATTTTTAATGGAATAAAGAAATTTGACCGACTCTTCTGAACGCCGCCATAGTCAGGGATTCTATAATAGCTTGCTGTTTTCCAAAGTCCTCATTTCCTTCCTCGGGATCAAATGAGGGAAACTGAAGCCAGCTATCAAGAAGACTGTGTTGGAACCAACGCGGAACCAGCCCTGTTTTAGACCAGGCATCTGTGGTGATTCAGAACAGACATTTCTATCAGCCATTATTCCTCCCGGGCAGCTGGTGCCATATGCCTACAGCTGTGTGTAGCCAATATTGCTACAGATGTTGACCGAAATTTTTATCGTGGTGTTATTGGAGGGTACCATTATTGATGATATGTTTTCATGTTTTGTTTTTTATTCTTTTTATTTGCTTTTATCAGTTTGTCAAGAGTAAATTTTTATAAGAATAGGTTTTCTTGAAATTCAATTTTTTTCCCCAATTCATATCGTCAACAAAAAACGAATTAAAAATTCAATTAATTATTTCGTTTATATTCATTTTAAAAAATTGAGTTAAAAATAATAAATTTAATGAAAATTATAATTGTAATTTCTCTTGAGAAGTGAATAACGTATCCCCGTAAGGGTTAGTGCCGTCAGTGCACCTCATGTGGTGCACTGTAGGCATTACTTAAGGGTCTTTGCAGCGTCCCTTTTGCCCCCAGCTGCAACCTCTTTCATTCCTTTTACTGTACCTCCGTTCATTATCTCTTTTCTTCCATCTGACTGTCCACCCTCTCTAGCAGTTGATTCACAGTGCAACAGCGAGATTTTCCTCCTGTTACACCTTTCAAACATTCTTACTGTCATTTTTAAGGTCAATTTCCGTTTCAGCGCTGAATGACCCCATAGGTCCCAGTGCTTGGTCTTTGGCCCAAAATCCTAAATTGTATTCTACATTCTGAATAACTTCAAGGTGACCACAGAGCTCTGAGGTTTGTTTTTCACAAGCTTTTTTTTCTGACCGTTTGGAAGAGAATAGATTCTGAATCCGATGTAATTTGAGTTTCTGATCCCATAGCAGCAAGACACCCCTATGCCTGTGTCCTTTTACTGTACCTCTGTTCATAGTCTCTTTCTTCCATCTTACTTTCCACCCTCTCCTAACAGCTGTTCCATTTCTCTTTCAGCGCTGAATGACCTCATAGACCGCAGCGCTTGGCCACGGGCCAAAATTCTATATTCCATTCTATTCCATTCCCTGTATCTGTGGCTATTTCAAACGTCGAATGTCCAATTACATAACAAAGGTAAATTAGAACTTCAAAAGGGATTTGCCCTCTGGACAAAGAGACAAACAGACAGACAGACAGTGTGTCTGTGTGTATGAGCTCTGACGTCAGAGTGACGCCATGCTAAATATCTGGGTCAATCAACGACTTTTTTTTTTTTTTTTTTTTTTTTTTGCTCTGTTTGCAAAGGTTCAGTTTCTCTCTCTCTCTCTCTCTCTCTCTCTCTCTCTCTCTCTCTCTAAAAATCCAGTGTTTCTCTGTTAACGTCAGCAGTGGATTAGGCACCTAGTTGTTAGTGACTGTTGTGGGTGGCAGCTTATTTGGGAGGAAAGAGAGAGAGAGAGAGAGAGAGAGAGAGAGAGAAGGAAAAAAAGAAAGAGGAAGGCGTCAAGAAAAGAGAAGAAAAATGAAAATGAATTAATTATGAAAGGAGAGAGAGAGAGATGGAGTGGGGATGAGGTTAAAGATAGAATGATGGAATGGGGGGGAGGGGGATGAGGAATGGGATAGAAGAGGTGGAGGGGGTGAAATGACAGACAAGAAGCGAGAGAGGGATGAAAAGCAGAAACACATGAATGCACAAACACATTGAGAGAGAGAGAGAGAGAGAGAGAGAGAGAGAGAGAGAGAGAGAGATACGAGCATCTCAGACGAATAAGGGACTGAGTGGAAACTGATAAAGAAGAAGAAGAAGAACTAGAAGGCAAGGGGGAGGAGAAGAGAGAGAGAGGATAAATGAGAATATGAGAAGAAGAAGAAGAACTAGAAGGCAAGGGGGAGGGGAAGAAGAAGATAAATGAAATAAGAAGAAGAAGCAGAGAAGAAGAAGGCAGGAGGAGAAGAGAGAGAGAGACAGAGACAGAGAGTGGATACGAGAATCTCAGACGAATAAGGGATGGAGTGGAAACTGATGAAGAAGAAGAAGAACTAAAAGGCAAGGAGGAGGAGAAGAGAGAGAGAGAGAGGATATATGAGAAGAAGAAGAAGAAGAAGAAGAAGGCGAGGAGGAGGAGGAGAAAAAGAGACTGAGTGGAAACAGATAAAGAAGAAGGAGAAGAAGAAGAAGAAGAAGAAGGCAAAGAGGAGGAGAAGGAAGAAGAGAAGAGAAGAGGGTACCGGGATTATAACGGTGGTGAAATGGAGGGGGAAGGAGAGTCGGGGTAGGGGGATAAGGGGGAGGGTTATGTGTGCTAGCTAAGGGTCCTTCTGAAAGATGCGGCCGAAGAAAAGTATTTTTGGCACTTGTGCCTGGCCAAGTGACAGGCAGCAGACGCCACTGCAGGGGGAACAGGAGGGGGGGGGGAAGAGGGAGGGGGTTGTCCCTCCCTCCTCCCTCCCTCCCTGGGGTTCTCCCCAGAGGGGGTTTAAAATGCGTTTTGGCACAGACAGAAGAAGAAGAACGTCGTCCTCCGCCACGCTGTGATGCTGAGAAGGGTTCCTGAGTTCGGATGTTGGAGCTGGGTGCCACCTTATCGATTCTCTCTCTCTCTCTCTCTCTCTCTCTCTCTCTCTCTCTCTCTCTACCAGCTATTTCTGAATCATGTACCTTCTTGTGTTGGGGCATTGCTTTTTGTTTTATTTATTTATTTTTTTTTATTCGTTGTATCTCTCTCTTTCTCACACACACACTCTGTACACACAAGCTATTTCTGAATCATGTACCCTCTTGTTTGGGGCATTGCTTTTTGATTGATTTACTTATTTTTTCGTTGCTTTTCCATCTCGATTTGAGTGTTTGTCTTTTCGAATTTTAATTTTAATAATAATAATAATAATAATAATAATAATAATAATCAAACAAAAACTTCTTTCAGTTTTCTTCTGAAAAAGGGTCACAGTTAGGACCTGAAAGTACTCGAGTTTAAAAGTAACATGTAAATATTTACAAGTAAACAAGTTATACACAGGAATCTTGTGGGTTTCTCTTTCCAATAATAATAATAATAATAATAATAATAATAATAATAATAATAATAATAACAGAGTGTATTTATTAATTGCAGTGCAAAACAAGAGCCAACATTTCAGTACAAAATACAAACGAAATTCACAGTCGAGGAACCTTCACACACACACACACACACACACACAGTTCAAGAGGACCAGGGAGGAAAAAGGTCTTCTTTGTTCTCTCCCACATTTCCTCTTCGTTCCTCTTCTTTCAATGTGTCGATTAGGAAGTATCTGTCCTGTCTAGAGAGAGAGAGAGAGAGGTTAATTTTGTATTGTCTTTGTTATACTTTTTACTTATCGTTTTTTGTTAGTTTACCCAAGCCTTATAAGAGAGAGAGAGAGAGAGAGGTTAATGTTGTATTGACTTTTTTATACTTTTTATTATCTTTTTTGTTAGTTTATCCAATCCTTGTAGGAGAGAGAGAGAGAGAGAGAGAGGTTAATTTTGTGTTGTCTTTGTTATAATTTTTTCATTTCCTTTTTGTCAGTTTATACAAAGCCTTATAGGAGAGAGAGAGAGAGAGAGAGAGAGAGAGAGAGAGAGAGAGAGAGAGAGAGAGAGAGAGAGAGAGATCCGTTTGGTTCCCAGAAGCTTACTTTTTACATTTTTCATTTCTCTGGTACAGAAAACCTGTTTCTTCTCTTTTTGTCTAGAAGGTTGTACGTTTTGAAATGAACAATTATATCAATACACTTACGCAAACATTTTTTACAATATATGTATTATATAGCCTATAATATATAATATACATATATATATATGTGTGTGTGTTTGTATGTATGTATCCCAGCCGGCTGACGAAGAGTTAGAGGAATTTATTTCTGGTGATAGAAATTCATTTCTCGCTATAATGTGGTTCGGATTCCACAATAAGCTGTAGGTCCCGTTGCTAGGTAACTAATTGGTTCTTAGCCACGTAAAATAAGTCTAATCCTTCGGGCCAGCCCCAGGAGAGCTGTTAATCAGCTCAGTGGTCTGGTAAAACTAAGGTATACTTAACTTGTATGTATGTATAATTACTGACAGGACCTCATTAAAACTGGATGGTATCAAGCGGAGATATTTATTCAGGAAAAGATACAAAAGTTACAAGCAAGCTTCCTAGGACTAACAGTCCTCATTGTCAGGTATCCGTATCTGCCTTAGACACCAAGCCGTTTTTTTTATTTGTTATTTCTCCCCACCTGTGACCTTATTATGGGCAGGAGGAAGCATATCCCGCATGAAATCATTGCACAGATCGTTACACTGAAGGAAGCAGGCCAACAGACCAAAGAAATCTCCGAGTTAACCGTCTGGACTTTTGTCGGTTCAGAAAAAGTTAGGAGGTGGTTGAACGTGTCATCGTGAGGAACCATCAGTTTTGTCAGTTCAGAAAAAAGCACCCTGAGATCCTAGAACGTATCATCGAAAGCTAAGTTTCAGGCATTTGTGTGCGCCAGATCAAGGAAGGAAACCCTAGATCTTATATATAAATATCTGAATATACAGTTTATAGGCTTTTATATGTATGTATATATATATAAATCACCCAGCCCCCATTCTGTTTTTGTATATAAATCTCTGTCAACTTCTTTTGTATTCAGTGTGAACTTGAAAATATATAGAATGAACTGCGAAAGTACTTGTTCAAAGTCCCAGTTTTCACTCGCCTTCCGACGTGGACTTAGTGATATTCTCAAGCATGAAATTGATATTCTCAAGCATGCTTCTTTTTGCTGCATATATATATATATATATATATATATATATATATATATATATATATATATATATATATATATATATATATATTTATATAGTTTGCACAGATAAAAGCTGCAAAATTTTACGATTGCAACTATTTTTTGCGATTCTTGACAAGGCTCCAAATGTATGGGGAAAAAATTAGCTGGGAGAAAATGACTAGTTGGTTACTAAGACCATTGCTTCCACTAAAGTTTGGTATTTTTTTTTTGTAGATGGTCAGTATGCTTGAAGAGCTCGTGAATGGAGGTTCTGTTCGTGACTTGCTCTGATCCTGCCAATTTTGGGGCCTTGTGTACCAGTGTTTGATCATGTCTAAGCCCCACACACTACATGATGATCATGTGACAGTGATACAGTATCACAAGGATGGGTTAAAACCCAAGGAAATTGCTGCTAAGACTGGAGTGAAGCAGCGAACAGTTTATAACTTGATTAAGAAGTTTGTGGCTAGTGGTAGCGGCGACGTACCCCCATGGCCATAGTTGTGGGAGGCCCAGGAAGATCCCTTCTCGAATGTTGGAGGTTCTGAAGAGACAGATACACCAGAACCCCACCCTTACTGCACGTAAACTTAAGGAGGACAATCCTAAGCTGCTTGGGGAAACATCTATTAGGACGATTCAAGAATCTCTGCACAGGGAGGGGTATCATAAAAAAAAGTGTTTACGAAAACCCTTGCTTACTGTCACCCAGAGAAAGAAAAGATGTGCGTTTGCTAAAAACTACAAAGACTGGAGACTGAACGAGTGGAGGGAAGTACTGTGGTCAGACGAAGCCACGTTCTTTGTGTCTGACATGAAGGAAAAGTCAGCGTGGCGTGCTCCCGGGCAGGACCCCCTGAGTGCGAGCCTTCATGCCGCTAATGTTAAGTCCCCGCAGTATTTAATGGTGTGGGGTTCATTTGGTTATGGTGGCTTGGGGGATTTAGTGATTCTTCCCCGGAATGAAAATGTGAATAAAGAAATGTATTATACGCTTCTCAATCTTCATTTAGAATCCTCATTTGAGAAGAGCAAGACATCCATCTTCCAGCAAGACGGTGCTCCTGCTCACACGGCGAAACTGATAAAGGATTGGCTGGAGGACTGTGGGTTTGAATATATAAAGGACTGGCCAGAAAATTCCCCAGACCTCTCACCCATGGAAAATCTCTGGGCAATCCTTAAAGCCAAATTAAGAGATCATGACACCTCCTCATTTGAGAAGTTAGAGGTTGCCTTGCGCGTGTGTTGGGAGGCATTGGAACCGGAAACTCTTCAAAATCTTGCAGATTCAGTCCCCAAACGCCTTAGGAAACTTCTAGCAAGTATGTATATATATATATTATTATGTTCTTACCTGGGGAATGCTTACCATAAGCCAGTTATAGACTCTGAATTAATGGTTACTTTACTTACCACATATAATTCCTTAGTTCTGACTGCAGTTGATTCAGGTAATTGTAACATGCAAAGAAAAAGGGGGTATAACAGAGCTGAAGGCTCTGTGCACAAGGCAGTTGTAAGTAAACAACTAGGGTAAGTTTAAGATTATGTATACTTACATTAGTAAATGATCAGAAGATGAAATTAACTAATCAGGCAGGTAAGGCCTGGGAGATTAAGTATAATACAAGACTATAAACACTTCAAAGATATATCTGTCTCTTATGACGATGCTGATAAGGGCGTCGTGGGGTTCACGATGCACAAGGCATAATTAAGGAAGGAGTCCACGGCTAACATTCCCTCTGTAACGGAGAGATTTATGAATTAAAGGCCAGTAAGGACACAGTAAAATAAGCATAGGACAAGGCAGCACATGGAGGGTTCCAGTGGTGCCTTGAACACGCGATTTTATGTAATCACTCAAACACTGGAATTTACGTAACACTGCACTAACAAGGCGAGGCTGATATGCAGTACTGGCACTTGGAAATAAAGTAGGAAGTTCAGTGAGAGAATTAAAGGTGTAACCAAATGAAAGAAACTTTGTAACAGATTACTTTACCTTGTAGAAGAGATGGCTTCAGTGTAGAAATGGCTGTGGAGGAGAACTCTAGGGGCTCACTGGTAAGAAGACTAAGGTCCTGCAAGGTGGACCTTGTGGTAGGGGCACAGCACTCTGAAGGAGACGGGAAAGCAAAGGGAAGGGTTGTTCCTCGACTGAGTCCAGATATGTCTGCTACGTCTCCCCTGTGTCTCTCGGTATGCCTCTGATCTGCCATTCCGAGAGTCAGTCTTTTTGAAACCTCAGTTCTGGAATTGGGATGCTTTCCTGTCCAGATGGTGCTAGTGTCGCTCGTCTATGCACCCGCATCATTTTGATTCACGGGCACCGCCTGGTGAACCCAGGCCATGTGATTCTACGGGGGCCTCGCTTCTCTCTTAATCTGCATCACCAGCCAAGATTAATCTTCTCACGGCTCCACGTTCTGAAACAAAGGATCTTCCAGCAGCCACATGCTTACAGAGAGAGAGAGATACGCAGAGTGCAGTTAGAGGCTATAGGGAGGGGCCAATATTTCCTGCCCTTTCTTGTCAGGCAGTGCTAAGCAAAGCACAGTATTTCATATTTCAAAGTCTATATCAAGGTTTTGGCAGGTGGGTTGCTTGGGGAGATGTACAAATATATATATACTGTATATATATATATATATATATATATATATATATATATATATATATATATATATATATTGGGTATATATATATATATATATATAAATATATCTTTACTAGTCAGACAATTGCTTCAAGGTACATAATCACAAAGGAGTACTGTAAAAAAAAAAAAAAAAAATTATAGCCAACCAAACCAGAACTGGCCACACAAGATTGGGTATTGACTGATTCCCCGGAACACAGGGAAAGCGAGAGAGTTCCGAAGTTCGCATTCTTTACTAGTCAGACAATTGCTTCGCGTTTTCCAAGTTCACGAGTCTACTTTTACCTGTAACTTCTCTTGTGCCTGACATTTCTTGTAAGTGTCAAGATACAACTCATTCTCGTAGGGAAAAACAAACAGCTAGACAGAGAGAGAGAGAGAGAGAGAGAGAGAGAGAGAGAGAGAGACAAGACTTGACCTCAGCAATTGTGACGCCAGGCAGAGAGAGAGAGAGAGAGAGAGAGAGAGAGAGAGAGAGAGAGAGAGAGAGAGAGAGACAGACAGACAGACAGACAGAAAGAGAGAGTCAGCAGACAAACAGGCAGAGAGAGACAGGCCAACAAACAGCTAGACAGAGAGAGAGAGAGAGAGAGAGAGAGAGAGAGAGAGAGAGAGAGAGAGAGAGAGAGAGAGAGACAGTCAGCAGACAAACAGAGAGAGACAGGCAGACAAACAGCTAGGCAGAAAGAGAGAGAGAGATAGAGACAGACAGACAGAGAGAGATTCGGAGGGGAAAAGGAAAAAATGCCAAATAAAAAGAGAGAGAGAGAGAGAGAGAGAGAGACAGAGAGAGACAGGAGCAGACAGACAGCAGACAGACAGGGGAAGACCGAGAAACAGAGAGACTCACAGAAAAGGGACGGAAGGGGAAAAGGGAAAAAGCTCCAAATAAAAGGGGGAAGAGAGAAGAGTGATAGAGAGAGAGAGAAAGAAAGGAAGAGGGAGAGGGTGAGGGAAATGGAAAGAGGGCGACAGACGGAAGAAACAGGGGGAGAGGGAGAGAGGAAAAGAAAGAAGGGGAAGGGTGACAGAAACAGACAGGTGGTGGAGAGAGAGAGAGAGAGAGAGAGAGAGAGAGAGGGTGGGGAAGGGGAACTGAATTGCCTTTGATAAACATATCAGTTAATCTTTTGTCGTGCTGCTACCAGTGTTTCCCAAGGGAATCTTGATTATTATTATTATTATTATTTATTAAAACGAAAGATGAAAGCGACGTGGACGAGGATTACCTCGTCGAGGCACCTCATTTTGAAAAAGCAGGGAATACTCGCACATGGTATTCTTCTCTCTCTCTCTCTCTCTCTCTCTCTCTCTCTCTCTCTCTCTCTCTCCTCTCTCTCTAAAACCATTTCAGTGCTGATCAGTCATGCTTGAAGTTAGGGAGGCAGCCCTGTTGTCCCTCCTCGAGGCCAGAGAGAGGGAGAACAGTTTCTTTCCCCCGTATTTTTTGTACTCGTCTTTGTAAGGAACAGAGTTTCCTGGGATTAGCAGTCCGTTTGTGACAGATCTCTGTCCTCTTTCACATAGATTGTATGGTATACTCTCTCTCTCTCTCTCTCTCTCTCTCTCTCTCTCTCTCTCTCTCTCTCTCTCTCTCTAAACCCATTTCATTGTTCAGCTCATCAAGAGAAATGCTTGAATTCAGGGAGTCGGTCCTATTGTCCTTCCTCGAGGCCAGAGAGAGAGAGAGAGAGAGAGAGAGAGAGAATAACTTCTTTCCTCTGTACTTTTTGTTCTCTGATCTGTACAGGCCTGGCAGGCGATAAGCTTATTTATTTACCTTGGGAGGGAGATGATACAACAATGTATTTATTTATTTATCTTTAGAAGGAAGTGGTACGGGGATATTTTATATTATACATCTGTCATTTATTCCCTTTATTTATTTTTTCTTTTGGGGGGCTGGGCATTGAATTGCCGAATCAAGGCGTTCTCTGACAGATTTCAGTGTTTTCTGAGTCTTCGACAGAAAGCATTCACCCCGTCTCCGGCCGGCTAATGAAGAATTAGAGGAATTAATTTCTGGTGATGGAAATTCATTTCTCGCTATAATGCGGTTCGGGCTCCACAAAAAGTTGTAGGTCCCGTTGCTAAGTAACCAATTGGTTCTTAGCCACGTGAAATAAGTCTAATCCTTCGGGCCAGCCCTAGGAGAGCTGTTAATCAGCTCAGTGGTCTGGTAAAACTAAGGTATACTTAAAACTTACCTCGTAGGGGTGTAGTGCCGTCAGGGCACCCCACTTGGTGCGCTGTAGGCATTACTGACGGGTCTTCGCAGTGTCCCTTCCATGGCTCCTAGCTGCAGCCCTTTTCATGCTCTTTACTGTACCTCCGTTCGTATTCTCTTTCTTCCACCTTCCTGGCCACTCTCTCCTAACAATTGTCTCTTTGTGCAGCTGCTGCGAGGTTTTCCTCCTGTTACGCCTTTCAAACTTTTTTACTGTCAAATTTCCGTTTCAGATCTGAATGACTTTCCCATAGGTCCCAGCGCTTGGCCTGTAACCTAAATTCAGATTTAGGTAAAAAAATAAATAATATATATATATATACAGTATATATATATATATATATATATATATATATATATATATATATATATATATATATATATATATATATATATATATATATATATATACAGTATATGTATATACGTGTGTGTAGCCTACATATATAAATTTGGCAAGTATACCCCTGACATCCTCCTTTTCATATTGAGGCAAAAAAACCAGGGATAATTTCACTTCACGAACAGAACCAGTACAAACCTTCGTACAAAACCTCTTCTGCATTTGTCGAGATCTTGGCAAAACCCAGGACTGACGGAAACCAGTTCCCTGAAACTTCTTAAAAAGTTCATCTCAAGATGTAAAAAGAGAAGGTGTGTTCACCAGGCGTCCGATCGCTGATTTCCCTCTCTCAGTGACGTCACTGGAACACATCGACTGGGCGTCGGGCGATGCACTTGTCACTCCGTCAGTTGCAGTGTTGGAGCTCACGATTATGGGTGTGTGTGCCATATTTGGGTGCACTAATAGTTCTAGACAGAAAGGGATTTATTTGCATAGGTTCCCTAAAGACCAAGAGGTGTCTAAAGTATGGATCAGTGCATGTAAAAGAATTGACGCCATTAATGTTAAGAATGCCAGGATTTGTTCTGTCCACTTCCGGACAGAAGATTACGAAAGGAATCTTCAACGTGAATTGCTACCACAGCTTTATCAGAAAAACTATCGCCGCTTAAAGCAGACTGTAGTTCCCACTTTAAATTTACCTGCTAAGGACGTAAAGTCAGGTATGGTTTAGCAATTTGTTTACAATCTCAATCAGCTCAGTGGTCTGGTAAAACTAAGATATACTTACTTTTACAATCTCATAATGCCCTTTTTAGTGACAATCTTCAGTTGATAAGTAGCCTGGACCAAATTCTTGAAATGAAGTACAAAATTAGAATAGGCCTAGCCTATGCAATGAATGAAGAAGTTATCTCATTAATACTATTCAAATTGTTTTTCTTTTATACTTTCTTTTTATGAATATAAAGTTGTTCGAACAGGTGATTAGGCCTCTGCGTAGTGATCTACCTCTGAGTAGTCTTCCTGTGCAGACAATAATTAGGCCTAGATCTTTTATTTCTTAAGAACCCCACTAAGGGATATCGTGGGGTCAGAGCTTTGAATCTAAGAAGAGAAAGTTTGCTTGATCCGGGGAAACATGCCATTGTGTGCAGGGTCACTTTACTCCAGGCAACTACTTCGGCAGAGAAATGTGGCACGGTGAGGTGTTTCATGCAATTTGCAGTAAATATTTCATGAGTAAGCTGTACACGTATCCTATATGTCTTTTATAATTATAATACATGTTAGGTTAAGTCAAAAACTGTGGTTTTTAAGTCACTGACAGTAAGGAAGTTTTCATAAACGGTTCTGTCACAGAGCAGGGTTTTTAGTGTTACTGTAGCAAGCGTGTTTGAGCTGATTGTGAAAATTAATATGGTCTAGAGTATATGCTAATTTCACTTTTTTTTTTTTATTTGTTGTATAATGAATCTCTCATAAGTGCTAATGTAACAGTCACTTTTGTCACATGTAGAAGAACATGATCCGGTGTTGCCCTTCTGCGTGAGATTTTCCAGTAAATCCTGTCAGTAATTCACAACTTGTCACGTGTCATGTTAAACTATGCCATTTTTCAATTTTTTTCTTTACTTTCGTGGGTATTACAATGCTGTGCATTATAGAAACTTGCATTACAGCTTTCTATACTGTACAGTAGTTTGCTGCCTGAGATTGGACCAGTTCCGCCTGAGACTTTGCACTGACTTCATCCTGTGTTTCTGAATGCAGGTACTGCTCGTGTTCAGGAGAGACTCAGACCAGACGTGGTTCCTTCCCAGTCCACCTCGGCTGCCACTCATCAGGATGACAGTTCTGGAACAAAATCCAAACGGGCCAAAAAGAGGACTAGGACGAAAGATAAAGCTACCCAGATACATCAAAAGATGGAAAACAGAGTTGCAGTGCCAGAAGGAATAGAAGCCAAGGTAAGAAATGGAGGTTGAGTTGTAATATTATGATTATAATAATTATTCAGAAGATGAACCCTGTTCATGTGGAACAATCCCACAAAGGCCATTAACTGGAAATTTAAGCTTCCAAAGAATATGGTGTTCATTTGAAAGAAGTAACGGAAGGTAACAGTAAATACAGAAAGAAGAGATTAGTTATTAGAAATGAAAAAAATATTAATAAACAGATAAAGATATAAGTAAATTTTGAAAATACAAGAAGAACTGCTTTAGGGTTGTAATGCATTGCAACTTCCCTTGAACTTTTGAGGTTCCAATTGTGCAACAACCTCAGGAAGGCTGTTCCACAGTATAAAGTTGTGAGGTATAAAGGACCTCTGGAACTGAGAAGTTCGACAGCAAAGCACAATTACTGCATATTGGTGCTTCTGCTGTTCAGTAAATCTGGATCAGGGATCAATTGTGAATGTGAAAGAGCTCTGTTGAAATACAACTAATGAAAAATTGACAAACGAGACCGTGTGTCCACGGTTCAAGTCATAAATGCAAATGTTAGGAAGCAGAAGCCTACCATCAAGAACCACTCTGTCTTAAAATAGATTAAGTTAAGTATACCTTAGTTTTACCAGACCACTGAGCTGATTAACAGCTCTCCTAGGGCTGGCCCGAAGGATTAGACTTATTTTACGTGGCTAAGAACCAATTGGTTACTTAGCAACGGGACCTACAGCTTATTGTGGAATCCGAACCACATTATAGCGAGAAATGAATTTCTATCACCAGAAATAAATTCCTCTAACTCTTCATCAGCCGGCGGCGGGAATTGAACTCCGGCCCATCGAATGACGGTCTGATAGGTTGACATGCTCAGTATTCATCAGCATGTTCAATCGCTATTAAATGTGTGAAACTTCTCAATAAAATTAATCTATGTATTTAAAGGTTATGTACTAATATGGAAGAAAACAACGATTTTTAGTGAGTGTTATATGCATATTATTTGGGATGCACATTTTGAGGCAGACAGTTTTGGAAAGAGGGCAGGTGTGCTAACTCTAGTTTTAGATATTTATCATATCTACTGATTTTTAGCAACGAATTATTGCAGTGTTTTTGTATTGAAAGACGAACAGAATTATCATTTTGTATATATTATTTGTAAAGGTATGTGATAAGTGTTTCACTTCTCCTTATTGTTTATACAATTTTACAAGTAAATTATTATTATTATGAATATTTCAATAAAAGACTTCCCACATTCCACACACTATCCTTTTTCCAATATGAATTTAAGATAAATTCGTATAATACAGCCATCCTTTTCAATATTATTATTATTATTATTATTATTTTATTATTATTATTATTATTATTATTATTATTATTATTATTATTATTAAACTGGGATAGACGACTCTCCTTTTGTAATAAAATTAATTATAAGGGTGTGTATTAAGTGTTCCAATTATCCTTCTGCTTGTATATATTATTTTATTTGTTGGCTGACATACAGGTTTCTCCTTGGACATTACAAAAAAAGAAAATATTCATATCTTTTTGTTGTTGTTGGCTGACATATAACTTATGAATTTGATATGTAAGTCAGTAAGTAAAATTATTTAGTACTGCAAAATATTTAACAGCAAAACGGAAATAAACCCCAAATAATATTGAATCGCCAAGCGTACTCGGAGCCCAAGAGGCAGAGATGACGTCACGCACCTGCGCGCCGGCTGCTCACCCGCGATCTGAAAACGCGACCTTTTCCGCGCAGCGTAGCTAGTCGTGACGTCAGATCTTCCGCACCCAAAAAGACCCCTTTCGACCTCGTCCTAAGGCTGTTGCAGGAGGAATAAACACGCAGCCAGGCCGGCCATTTGTTTACAA
Organism: Macrobrachium rosenbergii; assembly: GCF_040412425.1. Taxonomy (NCBI): domain Eukaryota; kingdom Metazoa; phylum Arthropoda; class Malacostraca; order Decapoda; family Palaemonidae; genus Macrobrachium; species Macrobrachium rosenbergii. The sequence continues at coordinate 30,605,636 of NC_089791.1, read as the reverse complement.
ACACGTCGTGCAGTGTGAAGATCACCAAGAACAACAACTTACATATCTATTAGTTCAGATTCCCGAGTGACTTAGAAAAATGCCGAGAGTCTGCGCCGTTTACGGCTGTGATTCGAGAGTCGACGAAGGAGAAAGGTTATCATTATCATTCCACGTTTTCCCGAAACGACCGGAGTCCCTGAGAAAGAGATGGATAAATTTCTGCAAGAGGCGGGATCCCGTCGATTACGATAAAGCCGTGATGTGCAGTTTGCATTTCAAGGAGAGTGCCTATGTGAAAAACCTCATGTACGGGTTGCTCAACCGACCTGTTCCGAAAGCGTCGAGGAGGAAGCTCAAGACGGGAGCTATTCCTACGAAGTTCTCGCCTCTGACTGAAGGTGAGCTGTAGCTGTTATATATATATATGCACGCAGTCAGTCAAACGTGCATCATATTACCTTGACATGATAATTCATAAATGATGTACACAGTACGCGAATTCAGGCAAATAACGCTGAAAGCGCATGATACTTCTTTTATCTTTCCTGTGGTCATAGCTGAATTTATCGCCACATGCCATTAAGTGACCAATAAGCCTAAAATACACATGTATAACTGTATACTTTTAGGTATACAGTGTGTGTACTTCCCTTCAGATATTCTTCCATCCACCTCGAGAGAAACGAGAGCAGCAGATAAACAAGGAGGGAAGAGAATTGCGAAAGGGATTCTTAGTCCTATACCAGAGAGGTCGAGTAAAAAACTCTCGCAAGGAGAAGGAGAAGAAGAAGAAGAAGGTGAAGAAGGGGCGAGGAAGATGACAAACCTGGATCTGAGGAGTGATATGAAGACAATGGCAGCGAAAGAAGAAACGGAGTTTGATAAAGAAAGGAAAGATTGGGAGAGCGGAAGAGGAGAGATGGAAATATTCAAGGTAAGGTGGAGGGCGAACCAGAAGAGTTACATTGCGAATTAGTTAAGGCTGGAGAAGGAGCACAGAGAGAGAGAGAGAGAGAGAGAGAGAGAAAAGAGAGTCGCAGGAAAAGATGAATAAAGAAATACGAAGGAATAGAAAACAAAGCCGGTACACCTGACATTCAGGAGACGTCAGCAGACAAGTGTGCTTTGAGCAGTTTTCTCGAGTCGAAAAGACTTGCAAATATTTTAAAGAGAACAATAATTAGGCTCAAAGTTTCTAAAAACCTCAGTCATTGAGACTTTGAGACCGTGTTTGTATCTTCTTCTATGAATGCAATACTTCTTTGCTAGACCGAGCGTTAGACTTAAGAGAGAGAGAGAGAGAGAGAGAGAGAGAGAGAGAGAGAGAGAGAGACCGTTAAATCCAAAAGAAGCCTTTTGTTCTTAATCTCTAGGAGAGAAAGAGAGAGAGAGAGAGAGATTACCATCTTACATAAGAAAATACTTCGGACTTTTGTGTGTCGTCTGTTGAATAAATACCATCGTGTTTTCGTGCGCTGCAGAAGTTCCACAAAATCGGTAAACTGGCTTTTACACCGAAGCTGTTTTTCTCTCGAACAGGAATTTTCTGCTCTTCCGAAGCTCCTGGCTGCCGTAGAGAGAGAGAGAGAGAGAGAGAGAGAGAGAGAGAGAGAGAAAATAAACTACAACTTAATGATTGCGGTCAACGCCAGAGAGAGCCCTGCTCATAATCTCCTGTTTCTATTTTGTCTATTCATGGCACATACCTTATGCTAAGCTGCCCCTATCACCCACCCCTCTCACCCCCCCCCTCCATCAGAACCCCAATCCCACTACACACTCACCGCGGCGCTGCCAAGTCGGCTCCAAATGTGCCACGTCTACCCACCCTCTCTCTCCTCTCTCTCTCTCTCTCTCTCTCTCTCTCTCTCTTGCTGTCAGCGGCGTTGCCACGTCTGCGGCTCTGCGTTCTACAGCATACCTGACCCGGTCGGTTCTATATTTGTATGCGACCCTTTGTCGTTTATTTCTAGTTTACGAAAAGTTTGCACCCCCGGGTGGGTGGGGGGTGGCGAAGGGGGAAGGAGGGGATTGTTATAATTTGGGGGGGGGAGGCTTAGAGGGCGAGAGGTGGGTTTGGTTTGGTGTTTTCGTCAAATGATATTTATTTCTTATCTTTACGACCGATAATACTTTGAGCTCATAAAAACACTTGTGATATATATACATATATATATATATATATATATATATATATATATATATATATATATATATATATATATATATATATATATATATATATATATATATATATATATATAAATCTAGGCAACAGGAATATAATCTTACACTATTCGATTCAGTTCTCCGAATTGTTCGTTTCTGAATTTCCATATTTAATCATTTTTGTTATTTCTCTCTTGGCAAAAGTTCAGAGAGCCTGACATTTCCATTGGATGAGATTTTGCATTTATCTTTGTTGCATTTTGTTCTCTCTCTCTCTCTCTCTCTCTCTCTCTCTCTCTCTCTCTCTCTCTCTCTCTCTCTTTTTTCACCTGTGGTAATGTGTGATGTATGAATCACGTACAAAAGTGATTATATTCATCGTGTACAGTATACTGTATGTATGTGTATGTACATATGTATATATATATAGATGTGTGTATATATATATATATATATATATATATATATATATATATATATATATGTGTGTGTGTGTGTGTGTGTGTGTGTGTGTGTGTGTGTGTATTCTTTGTCAGTTTTAATCCATATCCATCAAACTTTAAAACCTCCCTTCTACATACAACAAACGCCACAGCCACAAACGGGAACAGCCAAAGTAGAAAGAGGTTTACCACTGACCATGGGAGAAAAGCTCCCATTCGCATGAAGTAAGTGGGAGCCAGGGATAGTCTCAGTACCGACACGGCTGCCATCGTGAGGGGTAGAGTCCTGTGCATTCCTCCCTGGGTGTTTTTTTCATGAAGATTCTGGGAGATTGTCACCATTTTTTCAGTGAAGTTGATTTTGGGAGAATTTCACCCGCCATTTGTGATGGCGTAGGATTCTAACGTCACCCAAGGTTTGGGAGTGTTCATTCACCGGCCATATGTAAAAAGCTGCTATTTATCCTATTTTTCACCAGTGATAAACTTGTATTTTTCTCTGAAGCATTGAATTTTACATTAGAGCAACTGTAACTTACCCCCGAGTGAAATGGCATGTCCGACAAACGCTACCGACGAGTTATCAAACCCTTCTGTGTGCGAGGGAGAGGAAGATCCGGAACAAGTGAACGATTCGGAACTAAGCGAAAGCGAGGACGATGAAACAGAAGGTGAAATAGAAACGCTGTTGTTGTGTGATAGTGACTCAGAGGAAGAGTATGTAACCGATTCATCTGACGAGAGTGACGAGGGTGACGATGCCTCTTGCGTACGCGCAAAAGATAGGAAGGGACGAAAGAGAACGTTAACCCCTGTCATGCCCAGGCGTTGTCATGAGACCCCCTCAGGCCAGGCAGCAGCCGTGGCTGCCCCAGCCACTGCTGAACCAGTGACACCTAAGTCTTCCGCTGTAGCATCAGTCTCTACTACCGTCAGCCCAGCTCAAGTAGCCCCAACTGCCCGGACAAGAAAGAGAACGCAGGATGATGATGATGACAAAGTTGTGCCACCAGTAGTAGATTTCAATGTCAGCACACTTTCAAATACATCAGGATTCAGGTGGAATTGTCATCCTCAGGTTGCCTCAGTGCCAAGAACATCTGCAGGGAATATTTCACTCTATACCACAGGTCCAACACAGAAAGCGCAGGTTGCTGACACCCCTCACGAGTGTTTTTCACTCTTTTTTGTAGATGAAATTATAAATGAGATTGTGAAATGGACCAACAAGAGTATTGAAATCAGAGCTCCTAAGTATGCCAGGAAAACTGCTACACTCAACCCAGTGGAACCAGCAGAGTTGCGAGCACTACTTGGCCTACTTATATTCAGTGGCTGCCAAAGAAACAACCATCTTTCATTCAGGGAAATGTGGGATCCTTCCACTGGCGCAGGGCTATACTGTTCCACTATGTCTTTTGGGCGCTTTGAGTTCCTCTTGAACTGCCTACAGTTTGACAATCCAGAAACAAGGGAGGATAGGCAGAAGACTGACAAATTTGCACCAGTCCGGAAGATCTGGGATATCTTTATTCAGAAATGTGGGGAGATGTATACACCCAGCGAGAACCTCACTGTTGATGAACAGCTGTTGGGCTTCAGAGGAAGGTGCCCCTTCAAAATGTATATCCGCAATAAACATCAGAAGCGTGGTCTGAAGCTTATGCTGATCACAGACAGCAAAAGCAATTACTTACTAGGAGGAATCCCTTATCTTGGTAAGCAGGAGACAGGGGCCAGTGATTTCCATAACCTTGGCCATTACTTCATCAAGGAACTGACCAGGCCTTACCACAACACCAGTAGAAATGTGACAACTGACAGCTGGTTCACATCAGTACCCCTAGTCAGTGATCTGTTGAACAATTGTGGCATGACAGTGGTGGGGACAGTCAGAGGTGTCGAAAAGGAAATAGCAAAGGAAATAAAGAGAAGAGAACAGCTTGAGCATGGATCTTCTGCCTGCTTATTCAATGAGGAGATGACTCTAACGTCACATGTACCACTAAAAGGCAAGACAAAGAAGTCAGTGCTGCTCTTGTCATCCAAGCACACGCGAGCAGTGCTAGGAACTGATGGCACACCTGAAATATTTGAATTCTACAATCAAACAAAAGGTAGCGTCAGTAAATTCGACCAGATGTGTGCTTTATACTCTGCCTCAAGAAATACAAAACGATGGCCCCTGTGTATATTCTATAGAATACTCAATGCAGGGACTCTGAACTCCTGGATCATACACTGTGACAATAACTGCAGGTCATACCACAAGCCACTCATCAGGAGGAAGTATATGCAATTGTTGGCAGAGGAACTCATCAAGCCTTGGGCAGTGATGAGACTCAACTCTCCATTCCTGTCAAGGGACCTCAAGAACCTGATGTCAGCTGTCTTCAAAGTCGAGACACCTGCCTTGGTTACAGATCCAGGCGGCCCAGTGGCAGCAGAGAGTGATTTTCCTGTTGTGAGGTGCAGGGACTGCCCCAGGAGCTCAGACAGGAAAACCCGACATAGGTGCCACACCTGCAAGAAGGCTGTGTGCCCTCGCCACTACCATCCTGTGTGCACTGACTGCATGTCTCCCTGGGTAAGTGAAATAGTGCTTGTAGATTGTCAGCAGTATTTATTTTGTAGCTAAAATTTTTTTGGAAATTAAATAGATAATAATCAAGTTATTTCCAAAAAAATCAGATGTAATTTTCTTTGGGGGGGATAAAGTCAACATTCATACCCATAAAAAAAAATCTTTCTTGCTCGCAGCTTTCTTGAAGGTGACTGAACAATATCTTGTTCTTTCAAGAATTCTTTTCTTTGTTTCTTTCTTGTCTGGGGTTTGGTCTCAGTGAGGAATAAGTCTCAGTGAGGGATAAGCCTCAGTGAGGAATAAGTCTCAGTGAGGAACAAGTGCCAGTGAGGAACAGCATAACTGCACAGAAAATGATAGGTTGAAGGATAGTTAGGTAGAGAAAATTAACCAAAAAAACAAAAATTGAAATGAAATTGATGAGGTGATAAATGGATGCAGGATGATACAGTATATGCTAAAAACCTCCTTGCAAAAATAATGCATTTAAAAAATGAAATGGCTGAGTGCCAATCACTTGCAAGTCCTCTTGCAAACGACATAAAAACTGGCCTTCAAAGATATTTCAGTTTCCAGTGTCTTGATTGCATAATCACCACTTCTTTCTTTTCTGTAGTAATAATTTTCTTCCTTTCTTGCTTGTTTTGGAAAATAGGAATAAGGAGAATAAAGTAAATAACAGACAAAATGAACAAATGAAGTTCCGAAGATTAAGGCAGTGGTTCGGTGTTTCATTGGGGGCTTAATATTCCCATGCAGGTGTTGACATATTTTTTCGTTCTAATTTCATTGATTTTTAGGATGAAAGGAGAGTCTCTCTCTCTCTCTCTCTCTCTCTCTCTCTCTCTCTCTCTCTCTCTCTCTCTCTCTCTTTCTGTACTCAAACACATTTGATTCCTTCTCTCTCTCTCTCTCTCTCTCTCTCTCTCTCTCTCTCTCTCTCTCTCTCTCTCTCTGTACTCAAAAACACGTTTGATTCCTTCTCTCTCTCTCTCTCTCTCTCTCTCTCTCTCTCTCTCTCTCTCTCTCTCTGCTGCTGCTCAAAACCCGCGTTTGATTCCTGCTCTCCTTCTCTTTCTCTCTCTCTCTCTGCTCAAAACCCATGTTCGATTCCGGGTCTGGCTGTGGAAAAGAACGTTATGGGAGTGTTTTCCTTATTAATAGACAAGTATCTGGTTATCAGTTTACTGTTGTGGGTCACAGGTGGGAGTGGAAAGGGTAGAAATATCAGAGGCGAGGTAAGATTCACTCTCAGACTGAAGCCAATACTTCATCAAATTCTTTATATGGTAATGGATTATAAAATTTAGGCCAAAGACCAAGTGCTGGGACCTGTGAGGCCATTCAGCGCTGAAAGGAAATTGAGAATAAGGAGTTTGAAAGGTGCAACAAGAGGAAAACCTCACAGTTACACTACAAAGCAGTTGTTAGGAGAGGGTGGAAAGTAAGATGGAAGAAAGAGAATGTGCACGGAGGTACAGTAAAAGGAATGAAAGGGGTTGCAGCTAGGAGCCATGGAAGGGACGCTGCAAAGAACCTTAAACAATGCCTGCAGTGCACCACGTGAGGTGCGCTGAAGACACTTCCTCCGTAGAGGGCCTTCTGGGACAGCTGGGAATCCATTGTCCTGATGATTGGGTTAACTTTTTCCCCGAAACGTTCGAAGAAGCTGAACGAAGACTTTTTTTTTTTTTTTTTTGTCGCTCGTGCTCAGAATTTGCAAATGACAGACAGTTCTCCAGAGGAATTAGCGCTGGTCAGAATTTCTTTTCCCCATCTGTTTAGCTTTTAATGTTGTCTTTATTTTCAGCGTGGATCCAACAAAGACAAGCTAGCTCTCTCTCTCTCTCTCTCTCTCTCTCTCTCTCTCTCTCTCTCTCTCTCTCTCTCTCTCTCTCCATTCGCCTTCTGAAGGAATGTTTAACAAACGCGCTGTCTTGTATATATACCCCGAATTCTTTTTTAAACTTCAAGATGAAAAAGAAGAAGAGAAATAAAGCAACTTTCTTCCATTGCTACACACTTCCTACTCCCTCCCCCGACATACGTTCCTCCTCCTCCTCCTCCTCCTCCTCCTCCTCCTCCTCCTCCTCCTCCTCCTCCTCCTCCTTGTGTTTACCATTCTGGATGGAGGCCAAACATGAATACCTTTGCTTAATGCAGACAAGACGACTCCTTGGTGCCGATTGACTTACTTCTTATTCTTCTTCTTCTTCTTGTTTCACAGCAGAGGAGGAGGAGGAGGAGGAGGAGGAGGAGGACGCTTCTCGTTAACCATTTGTTATGTAGCTTTTGTTTCGCTGTTGTTCGCCTGCTTGGTTGCTTGGTTGTTTCCTTCTGTTGCTGCTGCTAATCCGGTCTTTTGTTTTGCTTTCATATTTTTGTAGGCTGTCTGGCAGTCTCACTCTGTTTTCATTATTATTATTATTATTGTTGTTGTTGCTGTTGTTGTTGTTTGCCTCAAAGCTCCTCACATAGCGATTCTTTTGTTTATGATGCATGACGCAGCTGCTGTTTAGTTTTCATTTCCGGTTCAGATTAAAAAAATTTTCTCTCAGTTTTTCAATTTTTTTTTTTTCCTTTTTGAGAGTTCGTAGGCGTCTGTTTAATTAGAACCGGTTTTGGGGAGATAAAGTAAACATTGCAGTGTTCTCTCTCTCTCTCTCTCTCTCTCTCTCTCTCTCTCTCTCTCTCTCTCTCTCTGCATATTCATTTATGCATATTCATATCATATATATATATATATATATATATATATATATATATATATATATATATATATATATATATATATATATATATATATATAGATAGATAGATAGATAGATAGATAGATAGATATACACATGTTTATTTATAAACAAGCGAGACTGTGGAAGCCACATAAGCAAAATGCGGCAATAAAGAAGCAAGACTGTGAAGCCACATAAGCAAGGTGTGACAGTAAAGAAAAACTGTGGAAGCCACATAAACAGTAAAGAAGCAAGACTGTGAAGCCACATAAGCAAGGTGTGACAGTAAAGACTGTGGAGCAAGGTGTGACAGTAAAGAAGCGAGACTGTGGAAGCCACATAAGCAAGGTGTGACAGTAAAGAAGCAAGACTGTGAAGCCACATAAGCAAGGTGTGACAGTAAAGAAGCGAGACTGTGGAAGCCACATAAGCAAGGTGTGACAGTAAAGAAGTGACTGTGGAAGCAATAAGCAAGGTGTGACAGTAAAGAAGCAAGACTGTGAAGCCACATAAGCAAGGTGTGACAGTAAAGAAGCAAGACTGTGAAGCCACATAAGCAAGGTGTGACAGTAAAGAAGCAAGACTGTGAAGCCACATAAGCAAGGTGTGACAGTAAAGAAGCGAGACTGTGGAAGCCACATAAAAATGCGGTGTGAAGCCACATAAGCAAGGTGTGACAGTAAAGAAGCGAGACTGTGGAAGCCACATAAGCAAGGTGTGACAGTAAAGAAGCGAGGCTGTGAAGCCACATAAGCAAGGTGTGACAATAAGGAAGCGAGACTGTGAAGCCACATAAGCGAGGTGTTACAATAAAGAAGCGAGACTGTGAAGCCACATAAGCGAGGTGTTACAATAAAGAAGCGAGACTGTGAAGCTACATAAACGAGGTGTGGCACTAAAGAAGCGAGACTGTGAAGCCACATAAGCGAGGTGTGGCACTAAAGAAGCGAGACTGTGAAGCCACATAAGCGAGGTGTGGCAATAAAGAAGCGAGACTGTGGAAGCCACATAAGCGAGGTGTGACAATAAAGAAGTGAGACTGTGAAGCCACACATATGCCTCAATGCCAGTTGGCTAACTGCTTATGTCACCATGTTGCGCAATGTCTCACAACTGTTCTGCTAAATATTGTTCACCTCGCTCACTCTGTGCTTCTGTTTCAGGCTGGTGTGTATCACACTGCTGTTGCGCCTTGTCACACAACTGGAGGTGGTGCAAGCATGGAGCAGAGAATCAATTTGAAAAAACTGGTTAAGTTGGGGAAGGGCCCCACCGAATGTCTCAAACTTCTCAAGGAGGCTTATGGAGAGGACGCGATGTCCCGGCCGCGAGTCTTCGAGTGGCACAAACGCTTCAAGAGTGGCCGCGAGGAGGTGGAGGATGACCCCAAATCAGGACGGCCTTCCTCAGTGAAGACAGCTGAGACCATTGACAAAGTGCAAGAGCTGGTGCAGAGTGATCGCAGTTTGACAGTGCGGATGATAGCGGAGGAGCTCAGCCTGAACAGGGAGTCAGTGAGGACCATCTTGGTGCAGGAGCTGGGAATGCGGAAGGTGTGCGCCAAGAGTTGCCTATTGAGGGTATGTTAAAGAATTGCATCACTTACAGTTGCCAGTAGAGCCTGTTTGAAGATGCTTGGAGGACTTTAGAATAATGTTCCAAGTGTTTTCTGCATGATAATAACCACAATAACTGCTGTAAACTTTACTACATTAATAATGGTCACTGTAATCATTATGTTTAGTCTTTCCAAAAGAACACCCATACACAAGTACAAGAATGGCTGCATTTGCATCTCTGAAATCGTACATTTTTGCTTTGGGTCCTTTTGCATGTGGA
>NC_089791.1:30430887-30593387 GCF_040412425.1 Macrobrachium rosenbergii | reverse complement strand
AAAGAATATGGTGTTTCATTTGAAAGAATTAACAGGTGGCAGGAAATACAGAGACGAGATCACATATTAGAAAAAGAGAAGAAGATTTAAAAAGAAAGTGTTGAGGAATAAATGAATCAAAACATTTCCTCAGGATATACCGGTCTCCAAAAATCTTGAACGTACCGATGTTTTTGTACAACTGAAGAAAAAATCGATCAGATATATATCTCAAAAGTGATTTTGCAGGCGAGAATTGCAGCGAGAATTTTAATTGAATTGGTAAACTACTGTCGATGAATCTGGGTTGGAGTGGCGTGAGGGATGGGGAGGCGGTGAATGGACCCAGTGTCTTAGACCATCACGGTAAATAATATAGACTATGGGTCTGTTTACGCCATGCGTAGTCACAAGTCACAAGATAACTAAATAGGAAGTATATTTTGCAAAACAAATACCCACGAGAGTTCAGCATTGTTTGCGTAGTTGTTTATGTTTCTCGAGCTGGTTCACATTCTAGGCTGCTCTGCTTGAGCCTGCATTCATTCAAGTTTGCATTTGCTCCGTCAGGAAATGGTAACTGGTAACTGGCTTCCTGATGGGAGGTTCTGGCCACATTTTCAACGAGCTGAACAGACGAATTCGCAAACAACTCGGTATTCCCCGAATTTCTTGCGTTCAGAATCCACACAAGGCGTATAAAAGGAAACTGCAGCTGAAACACTATTACATGTTTTATGTTTAAGGTCTAATGTGAGCCGAGACCATCTCGATCCGGACGTAGACCTACGTAATTCTGCAAACCGCAAACTTCAGCATCGTCACTGCCTCAGGTTCAAGTCTTAACCTTTCGTTTCGCCCTGCATGAGCAAGACCTCGTATAACTCTGCAAATTGCAGGAGAATCATGAAGGTTTGTGTGAAACCATTAGACCTATGAGGACGGTGAAAGCCACGAGGTTTCCCTTCTGAGAACACTAGACCTATGTAGCAATGTAACGAACCGCCGTCGCCATCTTGAACGAGTGATTTCCTGTTGTTTCTCGTTTTTCCCTTTCTCTTTCCCCCTTCGTGTTTATTTATTGCCGGTGATTAGGGAGTGCCGTGGCAAGCTGGGAATTGCAACGGAAATAGACCCTTGGCAAACATTGCTCAAGGTTCTCCGGGGGAAGGAAGAAGCTATGCTGTCGAGACGCTCACAAGCATATTGGGGGGCCCTTGGTCCGGGTTGGCGGGAAACCGAGGTACGAGAGAGAGAGAGAGAGAGAGAGAGAGAGAGAGAGAGAGAGAGAGAGAGATAAAAAGTAAAAATAAAGTTAAAAATGAATCAGTAGAAGTTGTAAACAGTGTAAACCAGGGCAGTTATATCTTTCGGTTTATTTGTGTTTTTCTTGCCCTTGAATTACGGGTTTCAAGATGTTTGTTTGTTTATAGATTGTTTCCTTGGATCCGTAGATGTTTCCTGTGAGCCTAAATGAGAGAGAGAGAGAGAGAGAGAGAGAGAGAGAGAGAGAGAGAGAGAGAGAGAGAGAGAGAGAGAGAGAGCTCTAATCCACGGGACTTATAATACTTAAAATTTGATAAAATAAAAAACAAATATATTGTTGCTATTACAATTACATATGTATCTGGTAAAAGACACCAGTAGATTCTACACACACACACACACACACACACACACACACACACACACACACACACACACACATATATATATATATATATATATATATATATATATATATATATATATATATATATATATATATATATATATATATATATATATATAGAGAGAGAGAGAGAGAGAGAGAGAGAGAGAGAGAGAGAGAGAGAGAGAGAGAGAGAGAGAGCGTTTATCCATAGGACTAATAATACTACGAATCTATTTAAAGAGAGAGAGAGAGAGAGCGTTTATTCTTAGTACTAATAATACTTAGAATCTATTTAAAACGAGAGAGAGAGAGAGAGAGAGAGAGAGAGAGAGAGAGAGAGAGAGAGAGAGAGAGAGAGACCATACTACCCCCAAAATCACCCAACCGCGAAGAAATGAATCGTTAACATTTTTCAAGCACCTGTTATAAGCAGCCTGCTCCGTGACCTTGACCTTCACATATTATCATTTATCACTGTGAATAACATAACATTTACCACTGTGAATACCATAACATTTATCACTGTGAATAACATCAAAATAAAAAACATGTGTGTATATGTAAAACCTGCCAGCTCGTTTCATCCAATCCTGTTGAACCGTTCTTGAGATTCCTCTTTCTATTAGACCTGCTTAATTTTGTTGCAACACTAAAAAAAAAAAAATAGGAAAAAAGGCCACCGAAAATAGATCTATCTTTCGGTATTCTCGGTATACTTGCTGTATGAGCCGCGGCCCATGAAACTTTAACCAAGGCCTGGTGGTGGCTTATCCTATACCGTTGCCAGAAGCACGATTATGGCTAAATTCAACGTTAAACAAAACAAACACTATTGAGGCTAGAGGGCTGCAATTTGGTATGTTTGATGATTGGAGGGTGGATGATCAACATACCAATTTGCAGCCCTCTAGCCTCAGTAGTTTTTAAGATCAGCGGGCGGACAGAAAAAAGTGCGGACGGACAGAGAGAGCCGGCACAACAGTTTTCTTTTCAGAAAACTAAAAAGCTCATTTTACGAAAGTATTCTGAAGAGGATTTTTTTTTTTTTTTGTGATTTTTACTTTTTTTTTCCAATATCATTTTTTGTTTTGCCTGGGTTTTTTTATTAATGGAGGAAAAAAACAAGACCCGTTTCTCAAACCTTTTCGAGAATTAAGAATTATAGTTTTTTTGGGGGGACTTTTTCATCAATAAACCATTATTATTATTATTATTATTATTATTATTATTATTATTATTATTATTATTATTATTACGAGACGGTCTCTCGTTCTGTGTTTTATCACTAATTATGTCTGCATCAGAGGAGTATAATTCAAAATATTATGTTTTTTCTCAAATTATTATTATTATTATTATTATTATTATTATTATTATTATTATTATTATTATTATTTTTTTTTCTAATAATACAGAGGAGAATCATTAATTATTATTATTATTTTTTTTTCTAAACATTATTATTATTATTATTTTTTTTTTCTAATAATACATTTTTTTCAGGAGAATCAATTATTATTATTATTTATTTTTTTTCTAATTATATTTTTGTGGGATTATTATTATTATTATTATTTTTTTTCTAATTATTTTTTGGCTCAATTAATACATATTTTTTTTTCTAATAATACATATTTTTGGCAGGAGAATCACATTATTATTATTATTATTATTTTTTTTTTTCTAATAATATTATTTTTATTATTATTATTATTATTATTATTATTATTTTCTAATTAGTGGTACTATACTAATAATACATATATTTTGGCAGATAGTATTATTATTTTTTTTTCTAATAATACATATTTTTGGCAGGAGAATCACATTATTATTATTATTATTATTTTTTCTAATAATACATATTTTTGGCAGGAGAATCACATTATTATTATTATTATTATTATTATATTATTATTATTATTATTGGTACTATACTGAAGATAGTCAGGAACAAACACACATTGCCCCACACACATACACACACACACACACACGCGTACACATAAGTACACACACATACACATAAACACAAACACTCACCAACAGCTATCAGCATTGCAATACCATCTTGGTTTGTTTTCATTGTTTCGATCTCCTATGATGCAGAAGAATACACTGAGAGAGAGAGAGAGAGAGAGAGAGAGAGAGAGAGAGAGAGAGAGAGAGAGAGAGAGAGAGAACCAAGATTGGTAAGGACTTCCTTATAACTAACTATACCTACCTGCTGCCACTTTCTCTCTCTCTCTCTCTCTCTCTCTCTCTCTCTCTCTCTCTCGTCTTAGACCTCATAAACCCGAGAGTAACCTTTGACCATTTGGGGGAGAGGCAGTTGTGGGAGGGGGAGGAGGAGGAGGAGGAGGAGGTGGAGGAATGAGAGGGGAACCTGACAGGTTTCTGGATGTAGGGGGGGTGGGCCTTGGAACCCGTTTTGGGTGCTGTTCTCCGGTCTTGTGAGGAGGGGGAGCGGGGTGGGGGAAAAGAATGAGGGAGGAGATTTGATAAGAGGTTTCTATCTCTGGAGATTGGGGGCCGGGGTTGGTGGGGGGTGATTGGGCTCCTTGGATTGGGCAAAGCCAAGGGCACAGTTTTACTCGTGAGGTTCTTGACCTGCACACCCCTGCCCCTCTACCCATTTCTCCCCTACCCCCTATTCCTACCCCCTTCTAAGCAACCCCTCCTCCCCCTTCCTATCTCCCCCTCCCCAGTCCTCACTTAAAAGGCAAAGTTGTCTTTCTTCTTTTGCGAGATTCCCGGAGAATTTATTTTGGCTTCGGCTTCGGTGGAAGTTTTTTGGGGAGGCAATTTATACCTTTTTGGCTGTTAATTACGTTCGTTGCCATTGGCGCCCCATGACGACGATGGCGCTCTCTGATTATATATATATATATATATATATATATATATATATATATATATATATATATATATATATATATATATATATATATATATATATATATATATATATACATATATACACACACAAATTTATATACACATTTATATGGCTGTGTGGTTAAATGCGCGTCACTGTAGTCCTGAGTTCTTGTCTTTCGTGGTTAGAACCCACAAGACGACGCACTTATTATCAACTAAAAAAAATTCCCCTTCTGGTAACATATATGAAAATATATTATTTCCGAGGTAGAGCGAATTGGATATTAAAGGACGTTTGTAGCTTAATGCTTGTATATGAATCATGGTGATGTGATAAAATTCATTCATATACATGTATATGTATATATTTAGATATTTAGATAGAAGCTAATCATTGGTGATAATTTAGGAATCATGTAATGAGGGGTGAGTTTTCTGAATCAAAACGTAACTTTACACTCGGCGCAAAAAATCTTAGGACGCTATAAAACTTAGGACCTGAATAGCGGTCCTAAGAATATTCACATTTTCCGCCCACTGCTGAGCAGGTAAAATGTAACTATTGTACATCAGGCAGTGCTGCTTGAGGAAGCAGAGTCTGCCTGCCAACTGAAGTCCACTCAGTCACCCATGAACCAGAGAAGAGTAATCTTGTGCTGACCCTCTGTCAGGCACCTGATTACTGTCATTTTTGCACCTGCATATCGAACCCACCCTACCAGCTAGTATGCCGGGTAAATCACTCTCCATGGTCAAGAGGACACAAATTGTGACTATGTATAAAGAGGGCAAGTCAATGACGGCCATAGCGAAGGAGTTAGGAGTCTCCAAAAACACGGTCTCCATCTGGTGTAACAGAGCTGATGGGAGGGAACTCAAGGTGGCAGTGCAAAGGAAGAAGGGGTCTGGACGTCCGCGGAAATCAACCGAGAAGACTAATAGGTTGTTGAAGCGTATTGTAATGGTAAATCCAAGTATTACCAGCAAAGAATTGAAACAACAGAACCCTGAAGTGTTGGGAGGGATGTCAGAACGCACCATACAACATCGCCTTAGGAAGGATCTCGGTCTCCCCAGTCATACCACCGCTAAGAAGCCTTTGCAAACCGAGGCGATGAAGAAGAGGCTGGATTTTTGCAAGAAGTACAAAGGTTGGACTGAGGAAGACTGGTCTACAGTGGTATTGAGCGAGGTATTAAACCCTTTGGAATATATATGTATGTGTGTCTCTGTACATATCAGTATATTATAGCACATGGGTGCTATAATATACTGGAGTTTAGTAACTGTATGTGTATGCGTGTGTGTGTGTTTGTGTATTTGTGTGTGTATATAAAGGTAAACAGAGTAAGCACTCGTCCAAATTCGTTCAGAAGAATAAACAGTACTCGTTCTCAAGTCAGTGCCAAAGCTAGTGACGAAGTACGAACTTGACTTTTGTATCCATGACTGAGTTCTGTCTCTTTTTTCTCTCTGCGCATGGTGTGTTGTGTTCATTTTTTTCACAAGAGAAATAAAAAAGACTGCCAAATTTCATCTTTTAATTACTGCCCAAGGCACTGTCAGTGATTTGTCCTGCCTTTATTGCATGTCTCGAGGCTAAGGGATGCTTAGCGAATGGGATTGTGGATCCCTTGATGACCAGTAGTGCATGACCTTTGAGGTCAAAGGAAGTCATTTGTTTACTCCTGTAGGATTTCAGGAAATTAAATATAGCATAATCAAGATATTGGTCCAGTGGTTACTGGATTTATCTTGGTAGAATCAGGCTGGTGGCCTTATGCCAGCATGGACTCTTGCTACATAATGAAGTAACTGAATGACTGGCCTGCAGTCATCTCCTGCATTTCTTACGTCGAGTGTGAGAGTTGCTCAAGTGCAGGCCAGTCATTCAGTCACTCCATTATGGAGCAAGAGTCCGTGCTGGCGTGAGGCCGCCAGCCTGATTCTACCAAGATGAGACCAGTACCCACTGGACCAATATCTTGATTATGTCATATTTATTTTCCTGAAATCGTGTAGGATTAAATGAATGACTTCCTTTGACCTCAAAGGTCATTCACTACCGGTCACCAAGGGATCCACAACCCCATGCGCTAAGCATCCCTTACCTTGAGACACGGAATAGAGGCAGGACAAATCACTGACAGTACCTTGAGCAGTAATTAAAAGACGACCTTTGGCAGTCGTATTTTTTTTCCCCTGTGAAAAAAAAATTAACACCAACACACTATCATTTAAAGCAGCATTTGCTGGACCTAGAGAGAGAGAGAGAGAGAGAGAGAGAGAGAGAGAGAGAGAGAGAGAGAGAGAGAGCCCGTGATGGCATAAGGCCAGCTCAGAGTGGAAAAACAACTGGCGACTCATTTGTATTTTTATTTGTTGTATCCTTGAGAATTTGGTTTGTTGTAAGATATTCTAGGATGCAGAGAGATTGTGAATAACAAGGAGCTTGGGAGGAGTTTATTCATGAAGAACTATCATTCACTGAATTGTCAGAAGGTTAATGGAGACCTTTCGTGCCTGAATAAAATGAAAAAGAAAATTTTAAAAAAATATCGCTCGAACGCACCCAGGACAATCCTTTCTCTTTAAGTCAAAGTGTTGTTGGAGGAGGGTGGTGGTTGTGGTAGGGAGTTTGGGGTGGGGGGAGAGGGAAGCTGTTATTGTCGACCCTGTTCATGACTGGAATGCGTATGGCCCACCAATGTTGCTGCTTTTGTTTAAAAAGAAGAACAAGAAGAAGAAGTACTGCAGAGGGAGAAGAGTTACATTTATTTCAAGGCATTTTAGAAGTCTTTGCTGGTCGAGAGCGCGAATTCCAAGATTCCATGAGCTTTTTTGGGTTGTGGGACAGACTGACAGGCTGACAGGTTTGTTTACGCATCTTAAAATGCTGTTGGGTAATTATTATTATTATTATTATTATTATTATTATTATTATTATTATTATTATTATTAACTACCTACATAGGTCTATAACTCTCGAGAGGTGATAATACAATTTTGTTTCTGCGTTAGACTTGATCAGAATTATCTTTCACTGAATGAAAGCCATCTTTCACTCATTGAAAGTCATCTTTCACTCAATGAAAGTCCTTCACTCCATGAAAGCCATATTTCACTCAATGATAGCCATCTTTTACTCAGTGAGAAGCCTTCTTACACTCAATGCTTTAAAGCCATCTTTCACTGATTAAAGTTCTTCACTCCATGAAAGCCATCTTTCACTCAATGAAAGCTATCTTTTGCTCAGTGAAAGCTATCTTTCGCTCAGTGAAAGCTATCTTTCACTCAATGAAAGCTATCATTTGCTCAGTGAAAGCTATCTTTCGCTTAGTGCAAGCTATCTTTCGCCCAGTGTAAGACAAGCTGTCTTTCACTCAGTGAAAGCTATCTTTCGCTCAGTGAAAGCTATCTTTCGCTCAGTGAAAGCCATCTGTCACTCAGTGAAAGCTATCTGTCACTCAGTGAAAAGCCATCTTTCACTGAACGAAAGTCCTTCACTCCATGAAAGACATCTTTCACTCACTGAAAGACATCTTTCACTCAGAGAAAAAACCATCTTTCACTGAATGAAAGTCCTTCACTCCACGAAAGCCATCTCTCACTCAGCGAAAGTCATCTTCCACCACCAGGCAGACGAGAAAGAAAAAAAAAAAAGAAAACTTCGAGAGTTCACTGAACTTCAGGGCCATCAGTACCTCGCTGGGTACTCTGGCCATGCAAATGAAGGAATGCCAGAAGCTCTTGCAATGGGTATTATGCAGTCCAGGTGTCATCTGGTGTGATTATTCATCGGCTCTGCTCTGAGACCTTGCGATGCTGAGTCATAGGTTCATTTGGGTCTATTTATTCGAAGCTCCTTTAACCAAAATATTCAGTTGGGTCTTTATTTAAAGGTCTATTTATTCGAAGCTCCTTTAACCAAAAGATTCAGTTAGGTCTATTTATTTCAAGGTCTATTCATTGGAAGCTCCTTTCACCAAAAGATTCAGTTAGGTCTATTTATTTCAAGGTCTATTTATTCGAAGCTCCTTTAACCAAAAGATTCAGTTAGGTCCATTTATTTTAAGGTCTATTTATTCGAAGCTCCTTTAACCAAAAGATTCAGTTAGGTCTATTTATTTCAAGGTCTATTTATTCAAAGCTCCTTTAACCAAAAAATTCAGTTAGGTCTATTTATTTAAAGGTCTATTTATTCGAAGCTCCTTTAACCAAAAAGATTCAGTTAGGTCCATTTATTTTAAGGTCTATTTAAACTTTTATTTATTTCAAGGTCTATTTATTCAAAGCTCCTTTAAAAAAAGATTCAGTTAGATCTGTTTATTTCAAGTCTATTTATTTGAAGCTCATTTAACCAAAAGATTCATTAGGTCTATTCGCTTAAACTCTTTGTACCTAAAGATTCAGTTAAGTCTATTTATTTGGAGCTCCTTTAACCGAAAGATTCAGTTGGGTCTATTTATTTCAACCTCATCTACCCAGAAGATTTCAGTTAGTTCTGTTTATTGACGCCTTTTACCAAAAAGATTCAGTTAGGTCTTT
This sequence comes from Macrobrachium rosenbergii, assembly GCF_040412425.1. NCBI lineage: Eukaryota > Metazoa > Arthropoda > Malacostraca > Decapoda > Palaemonidae > Macrobrachium > Macrobrachium rosenbergii. The sequence continues at coordinate 30,584,326 of NC_089791.1, read as the reverse complement.
TTATTTAAAGCTCCTTTAACCAAAAAGATTCATTAGGTCTATTCACTTAAATCTTTTTTAACCTAAAGATTCAGTTAAGTCTATTGATTTAAATCTCCTTTAACCAAAAAGATTCAGTTATGTCTACTTATTTAAATTTAGCTCCTTTGCCCTAAAGATTCAGTTAGTTCTATTTGTTTAAAGCTCCTTTTATTAAAATGATCCAGATAGGTCTATTGATGTTAACCTCTTTAACCAGAGAATTCGGCTAGGCATATATAATTAAACCTTCTTTTCCCTAAAGACTCAGGTAGGTCTACTTTATAGAAAACTTTAAACTTCTTCAAATCATGGGTAATATTGCTATCCAATCTCTTCCCGTACTGCAACATAGGCCTATCTGTCTTAGGTCAAACTGGCCTTATGCCAACACGGGCTCTTCACATTTGACAGAATACTGAACACTCATCTCTCTCTCTCTCTCTCTCTCTCTCTCTCTCTCTCTCTCAGAGCTGATGAGAATTACAGTAGTCGACTGAGAACTAGGTCCCTAATCAACTGCTGAGGTCAGCATGATGTACGTTTAGAGGACGCGAGCAACAACACCATAAACAGTGGAAGAGAGAGAGAGAGAGAGAGAGAGAGAGAGAGAGAGAGAGAGAGACTCTCAATTACTGGTTTGTTTTAGCTAATGCTAAATGCATTTTGACGTATCTTGATTTTTCCGCCCAGGTGGTTTTGACGTCGTGGAAACTAATAATGGTTTCTCAGTAAAGTTACCTTTCATTCTCGAACTTAGGAGTCATTTCTAGGTCTCTTTTATCGTTGAGGAGCAGAAGATAGAAATTAAAGTTTTATATCTTTTCGTATATTTCAAATATATATATACTCGTATATATATATATATATATATATATATATATATATATATATATATATATATATATATATATATATATATATATTATATATTATAATTATTGTGACCAGTTCATAGGCCTAAAAGTAAGTTCTGTAGTTATTATATTAATAAAAATTTTCATTATCGTAAAACACAGTTGTTTACAATATAATTATTGTGACCAGTTTATAGGCCTAAAAGTAAGTTCTGTAGTTATACTTTATTAATAAAAATTTTCGTTATCGTAAAATGTGGTTCTTTACTGATTATTATTATTATTTATTATTATTATTATTATTATTATTATTATTATTATTATTATTATTATTATTATTATTATTATTATTATTATTATTATATGCAACCAAAGCAAAGTAGAACGCACGGAAGCATAATAAAACGCAAGAGAAAATTAATACAATAAAGAAATTCTTTATTACGTTTGAAACTCTGTGAACTCTCGCAATAAGGAAGAACTGTCCAAGAAATTCTCAGAATTTCTCAAATCATTTGGAGACAGTTCTCCTCCCGTAGCTTTAGGAAGCCACAGGCTCGAAACACATTATTTAATCAGATTTTCCTAAATTCCTGAGTTCCTTCTCGAAGAAGAAGAAGGAGAAGTAAAAGAAAAAGAAGAACATCACGCGGAAAAAAAATGCTGACGTCAGCTGACGTCATGTGAAAAAACCTTGAGGGTGGGGTTAGGGGGGAGTGGCGATATGGGTGGGGTTTGGGGGGAGTGGGGATATGGGTGGGGAAGGGGTTGGTGGTGTGGAACAAAGTTTCCTACAAAGAGAGAATCAGCACGCAGTTTCCTACCGTTGCGAAACACATTCTCTCGCGTGCTCCTGTAAGTTTCTCTCTCTCTCTCTCTCTCTCTCTCTCTCTCTCTCTCTCTCTCTCTCTCAGTCGTATTGGAGGCATTTCCTTTATTTTCTGACCCAGCCAAACAGCTCGGATGAAAGTGAAAACGATAATCTTGCCTTTCCTCTTCTTCTCTATTACGTCTCGAAACTAGCACGGGTGGTTTGAAAAGTGGGGGAGGGAGTTGGTGGTTTCCCCCTCCCTCCCCCCTCCAAACTCCCCCACTTAGCTAGATTTCCTACTTTCATCCTCCTCCTCCTCCTCCTCCTCCTCTTCTTCTTCTTCTTCTTCTTCTTCTTCTTCTTCTTCTTCTTCTGATCCAGCCTACACATCGAGAAGTCACCTCCAACCGTCCCCCGCCTAACGGGTTGTGCAACTTTAAAAAACAAGAAATCCTGAATTGGACATTCATTTTAAGGGAAGAGAGAGAGAGAGAGAGAGAGAGAGAGAGAGAGAGATCCAGTCCAGTCGCTTCCGACGTTTTGGTGAGGGGGGTTCCCCTCCCCCTTTCCAGCACAGCCGTCACTATTTTACTTTAATGTTACACCATTTTCAGCTGTACCCTCGTGCCTCTGTGTACTCTTTAGACCTATGTTTAGGGTCTCTGCTACTTAATCTTAGACCTGTGTTTGTACTGTCAATTTTCCAAGCTAATAACTCATCGACTGTCATATTGGGGTTTTAGACACTTCTTAAATATAAATTATTTGGTTTTCCTTGTATTTATAACAGGTTTTAAGATGTATGTTCCAAAAAAATAGTATTTCGAGTACTCTTGGACCTATGTTTGCTTCCGTGCTACTTAACCTTAGACCTATGTTCGTACTCTGATATTTTCCATGCTAAAAACTCATCGCCAGTCATATTGGGGGTTTTAGACACTTCTTAAACATACATTACTTGGTTTCCATCGTATTTATAATAGGTTTAAAGGTGTAGGTTCTGAAAAAAATAGTAATTCTTTGAGGATTTTTCTTTATATCCGCTTATGCAAAGTAATCAGTGTCCTGCATCTCCGCCCATGCATTCTTGTGCCTCATGAAAAACGTACTTAAGGTCATTAATTTTCATGTTCACGGAGGGATGGATATATTGCTGTAGCATTCGAACAAGTTTTACTCGCGTTTGGTGACCGTGATGTGAATTCACTGGGGCCAAAGAGAATTAAATCATCGACGTATCATGGAGGAAAAAAAAATCTTTCTGGTTGCTTCATGTGATTGGTAATCGATTACACAGATGCTCGCTTGTTTTGGTATGTTTTTAAAGGTGGCCGGTAATAAAGTCACGGGAAAAAGTCACAATTTTGACTACGAAAAAAAGTCACGGGGAAAAAGTCACAATAATTTACAGTGGCCGGTAGCAAAGTCATGGGAAAACATTCACAGTATTTCTTGGGGGGTCATTATCTTTATGATATATACAGTCTTTTGTTTATGTTTTTACGGAAATCCCCAACGGGTTTGTTCTAAACACGCCGCAAAGGTGGATACCTACCGGGTTTTTAAAACCCTTGGGGAGCATTATCCATGAAAGATTATTGTGACTTTTTTTCTTGTGACTTTTTTACCTAGATCAGTTTTTCAAGACCGAGTGAGGAACCATATGTAAAAGGATAAAGGAAAAAAATCCGTCCATTCAAATTATTTGATTCGATACAAAGATCGCAGAAAGTTCGTTTCTGGTCCGAACTCCAATTCCACACCAAGGCTAGTACTAAACAGTGATACCTCTACGCTGTTTCGCCGTGTTTAGTACTAGCCCCTGGGGGTTCAAATGTAACTTCGCTTTTTTTAGTACTAGCCCCCGGGGATCAAATGTATTTCGCCGTGTTCAGCACTAGCCCCTGGGGGTCAAATGTTTTTCGAGGTGTTTAGTACTAGCCCCTGGGGGTTCACATGTATTTCGCCATGTTTAGTACTAGCCCCTGGAGGTTCAAATGTTTTCGCGGCATTTAGTGCTAGCCCTGAGGGTTCACATGTATTTTGCCATGTTTAGTACTAGCCCCTGGGCGGTCAAATGTATTTCGCGGCATTTAGTACTAGCCCCTGGGGGTTCAAATGTAATTTTGCTGTGTTTAGTACTAGCCCCTGGGGGTCAAATGTATTTCGCCGTGTTCAGTACTAGTCCCTTGGGGATCAAATGTCCCTTCAAAGTGCATTTCGCAATATTGAAACAGAAAAAATGCTCAGTTATTGACATATATTTTATTTTTGATTGTGGTAAATATTAGTTGGCAAGAATTATGTATATAGAATATTTTTTCATTTTTTATGAAGACTCGAGAGATATTATAAAAAAATCGAGTTGGCGATGTTCGGTCCGGAAACGAACAATATCCAACACGAGAGTTGTGGGCGATTGCTGCCCGAGCCATTTATTATTATGCACAGAGTGCGGTTTTTTTTTTTTTTTTTTTCCTGTAACAGGAAGAGACGTTTCAAAATAAACTGCTGAGTCATTGCCGCTTAGATACTCAAAGCCTGGGCATGCCAGATGCGAGATGACTGTGACGTCACCAGCTGAGGCGGTTTTGATCTGAAACAAACCGTCCATCGCTCAATCAGTGTGCATGCTGTTGCCGTCTTAAGTGGTTGGGCTTTTTTCTCTGTTCCTGGCGATTTTCCACATATTTGGATTTCCTACAAGGTAAGAATTTTACATAGTTTATTGTTATTACAGTGGAAATAAGAATTTTGCTATAGTTCATTTGCTGCGTTACTAGTCAACAGAAAAATTTCATGGGGCACAAACTGTCATAATATACATACATATATGCATATACAGTATATGTATATATACATATATATGTGTATGTGTATATATATGTATATTTGTATATATATATATATAGGCTACTCAGTAAATATCGTCTTATAAGAAAGGGTATAAGTGTTCAAGTACCTTGCATTATTTTTCATGGGGGCATGTGCCCCTCCGCCCCCGATCCGCTAGTGCTGAAAACTAAACGTTTTGCGTTACATTACTTATGATAATATAGTGGTTACAATAACAGTCTGTAGTAATTTCATAGCCAGTGGTTTTCAGGTGGGATACATGGTGAAGATTTTTAATTTATTTCCACTGCATTCACTAATGGATCCAGGGTGGGGGCCACGTGCCCCCCCTCCCATGAAAAATAATGACAAAATACTAATACTGAAGATTTGGGCAACATAAATGAGAGATATAAAAATGGGAAAAAATTAATAATCTATCATAGAAATAATAATGAAATTTTGAGAAAAAAATAATTATATATACACACATGTATGTATGTATCAAGGACTACTGAAAGAGGACACGCAGCGCTAATTTTCTGACTTCGCTAGCGAAGGCCAGTCGCCGTCTCGCCGACGCTTGCAAATCAGTTGTTTGTGATACACGGAGCGGAAAGGTTGCCGTCGTTTCGCGCTCTCTGTTCATTGTGTTAATCACTGTTGTAGTGAAACTTACCCTGAGTTTACTTTATGTCTTATTTTTTGCCAACTCCATAGTGTTTTTTTAATATAATGTAGTTATTTTTTTTTCAAGCGTCGCATTTACGAACTATTTTGTGTTTTCCCATATTCCCAGTAATTACAGAGATTTACCAGTCGTTATGCCTAATAAGTGTGGCATCGTGAATTGCAATGGCAACTACAATGCGGATAACAAGTGCCGCGTTTTCAAATTGCCCAAAGATAAGTCGGACAAACAAAGGTGGTTGAACGCGCTCCCGCCTCGCCAGGATTTTGTGATTGATTCGGCTAAGTTTTTCATCTGTGAAAGACACTGGCCTTTAGACTCCCCACACGTCAAGCTACCCGGAGGCTTTACGCGACCGGCAGTTCCGCCAAGCATATTCAGTTTTCCTGCTTGTTTGCCAACACCAAAGCCAGTACTTCGCAAACCCAAGCGGTCCTTGGTATGTGTGTATAATATGAAAATTGATGCCCCCCCGCCCCATGAAATTTTTGTGGATTCGCTAGTGGCTGCATTTTAACTGCCTAGAATTATCCGTGATGCAGCAACCAGCTACGTATAGTATTAAAATCACTTTGTCCCAATATGGACCGTGGGAGTTAAAATGCATAATTTGTTTTGTCTGACGGCTTACTGTAATATTATTTTGAAGTTTGGCCGGGGGATATTTTCGCGAAAAGCCTGGTGATGCCTGTGAATCTTACAAATATATATGGAAGCTTAACTTAATTTTAAGACATTCACTATAGTTGTTCCTATAATCTTTAGTCACTATTCCATATATTCTTTATAACCATTCTTTACCCCATTGTTTCACGTCATTATTATATATATTTTTGCAGATGCCAAGGTCATGCTGTGTGCCGGGATGCAAGATTAATTATTACTCCTGTACAACAGAGGCGTCGGCGTTCCGCTTCCCAAAGGACGGACAACGACGGCAGAGGTGGATAAAAGCCATCCACAGGGAAGACTTCACGCCAACCCCTAACACAGTGGTCTGTGCCAGGCATTTTGAGGAACGTTTCATCATCACCGAAGACACCATTACACGCCCCGATGGAACCGTAATTATAGCCAAGAGAGGAACCCCAACTCTGACGAAGGATGCGTACCCGACCATCTTTCCTAATCAACCGGAGTCAAAGAAAGAGCCACCGGCTCGTACGGATCCACAGAAAAGGAGAGACAAGGTACATGGACGACGTGAATTACAGTTTCAGACCTGGATTGAAAGTTACACCTTGAAACAGTTTTGATGGATTTGTTCATAACTTCGGTGCCTCTGTAGAGTTGCCGGCTAACACTCTGGTAGGCCCGAGTTCGAGTCTCCGGCCAGCCAATGAAGAATTAGAGGGATTTATTTCTGGTGATAGAAATTCATTTCTCGGTATAATGTGGTTCGGATTCCACAATAAGCTGTAGGTCCCGTTGCTGGTAACCAACTGGTTCGTAGCCACGTAAAATAAGTCTAATCCTTCGGGCCAGCCCTAGGAGAGCTGTTAATCAGCTCAGTGGTCTGGTTAAACTAAGGTAAACTTAACTTGTTAATAACTTCATTAGTAAGCTGTCTATGGACTGGCTGTTTGTTTCAAGAGCCTATGTATCTTTTCTTGAAGTCAATTTAAGGACCAGCCAAAGCTGATTGTATCTTTTAAAAGTGATGAAAGACTTAAAAGTTATTATAGTACGGTATGAAAACAATGCTGTAGATTCAGAAGAATTCAAATGGGCTTTTAGGATCGGAAAACATGTGATCTGTGGTCAAAATTTGAAAATTTAATAACCCACCTGAATTCCTACCCTGAATCAGCTGGCCAGTGATGTTGATAGACTCACCCAGTGTATTAAAGTTATCAAGGACCAGGAGTTATTGGAAAGTGAATCAGAAAATGACAAGTGTTCAGAGTGTTACGGTTCTGTGCCGAACAGCTAAAAATGTTCTGTAAGAAGAGAAAAACACAGCTGTGATTTTTTTTTTTTAGGAAGATGAGTGGTACAAATTATAATGTAGCTGTTGCTCAAGTGATGGAATCTGAAAAGAAGCTAAAGATTATGAAGTCTGGTCCATTAACCATCTCGGAATTAAACGCCCCTCCATGCGAACCTAACTCGAAGTGTGATTCTGTGGAAGAGGAAGCCTTGTCAAAGGAATATGACATACATTTCAGGTTATGTTGCTCACAGTATTGAAAAGAAGCTGAAACGTCAACCATGTTTAAGTAGGGGTTTTCTTGACAAGAAAACTGAAGCTGATATTCCTGATAATTGTCAGTATCTCAAAATCCTTGACAGAGGTGGCTGGAAGTGGCCAACAGATTTTACACTTTCAATCTGTCTTCCCACTCTGAAACCAAGTATTTCACGCTCTCATTGCTTATTTCAAGAACGACTTAAGTATTTCAAGCTCTCATTGCTTATTTCAAGAACGACTTAAGTATTCCAAGCTCTCATTGCTTATTTCAAGAACGACTTAAGTATTTCAAGCTCTCATTGCTTATTTCAAGAACGACTTAAGTATTTCAAGCTCTCATTGCTTATTTCAAGAACGACTTAAGTATTTCAAGCTCTCATTGCTTATTTCAAGAACGACTTAAGTATTTCAAGCTCTCATTACTTATTTCAAGAACGACTTAAGTATTTTAAGCTCTCATTGCTTATTTCAAGAACGACTTTCTGTAGTGCAATAGTCAAAGAGAGGTTCTTCTGTTGTATCAGGCCTCTGGCCAATATTTTAACGAAGTCGTGAAAAAAGTCAAAAGAGAAAACTTTCAACACTGAAGTAATGTTGAGAGGAAGTTTGTGTCTGCTTCAAGATGGCATCAGTTGGAAACGACGAATTGCTTGTGATATCACATAAAATGATGATAATGTTTTTAGAAGATAATGGTCTGAGAATATTGATTGAATATTTTAGTAAAGTCTTAAGCTTTTGTGTGTTTTTACCTGTCATTATTATTATTATTATTATTATTATTATTATTATTATTATTATTATTATTATTTTTGTTTGTTAAACAAAATGGCAGTCTCAACAGCATTTATTTTATATAGTAAACGGTCAATTCGTCTTATTAATTGTTTTTCTTGCGGTGGAATGGTTGCAAGCAATTGACCAGTATCCATGTCCGGACATGAATATTGGTCAATTGCTTGCAACCATTCCAGCGCAAGAAAAACAATCAATAAGACGAATTGAGCGTTTACTCTATAAAATAAATGCTGTTGAAACTGCCATTTTGTTTAACAAAACCTGTATTGAAGAAGGTCTTTTTCCTATTATTATTATTTTTTTACAATTATTATTATATTTTTATATTACAGCGTGATAACAAGGTGGTGTGAATATATATTACAGCGTGATAACAAGGTGGTGTGAATATATATTACAGCGTGATAACAAGGTGGTGTGAATATATATTGTTCTGCCCAAGTTCAGGTACTGAATGATTTGCTGACATAACATTAATGGCAAAAGCAGGGTAGAACAGCAATAACTGTTACAACGGAGGCTTGTAACAAGACTCGTGGTAATTAAAAAAAAAAAAACCCGATGTTGAAAGAATAAATTCGAAAGAAACGAGGTTGAATATTTTAGCGAGAGAGAGATTTATGCAAAGCAGCCGGTTGTGACGTCATGAATCCTAGTCCCAGGCTTTGAAAAATAGATGAATATCTAACGGCAATGACAGAGCGCGGCTTTTATTTATTTTTTATTTTTTTTCCTGAAACAGGAAGTGACGTTTCAAAATATACTGCTGAGTAAGCAAATTCGACTTGATGAAAGATCGTGTTACCCTGTTTAGTTTTCCCCAGGCACGCCAGGTTGAACGCGTGACGAGTGTTAAGTAGCCTTTATCTATTATAGAAATAAAAACAATATCTGTAAATACAATATATATATATATATAATTAGTAATTTTATGAACATATGTGCACATATGTGGAAGTTAACGACTTAGGAACTACAGTCATGAGCAAATTAATTATATCTTATTATCACCCAAACCAATTTTAACGGTACTTACACACACACAAAAAAAAACAGATTTATACACAAATATAATTCGCATCGTAACTGTCGTTACGTTATTGCCTAACACTACATTAATAATAAAAAAAAAAACGTATCCTTCGAACCAGGCAGGCCCTGGTCCTAGTACCACAGCTGGTGACGAAACCACAGGTCCTAAAACTTGGGAAACATCCAGGTCTTGGAAACAAAGAGTGGTTCGTACAATGATGACAGGTTTTTCTTGTCACTCGAAGGAAGTACAACTTAAAAGCCCCTGTAAATTATTTTCACTCTACAAATGCCAGTTATAACTTCATTTCAGATATGACGATTGAGTTAACTATAACTGATAACAGACCACGTCTCTGTTTCAGTCCAGCAATGCAGGGGAAGGAGGAAGAGGTCTGTGTTCAGAAGTCCCCGGCGGCGAGAAGGTGTTTGTTTGGGATGAGCCGGACTGCGCCCAAGCAAAGGTAAAGAGGTTCACAAGGAATTCCTTGTTAAATCTTTGATTATAAATACGAAGCCTTTTTAAACGCTTGTTAAAACTGTGATTATCCATACGAAGTCTTTTTAAACGGCCTGATTATGAAGTCTGTTCGCCTCTCTGGTTTGATTTTGCGAGGGACTAGGCCTAACGTCGTTACGACTATAGCTATTCGCCAGTTAAACTTTTGAGGATTCAGTGGTTTCGTATAAGCTTCCACTTTTTCTTTCTTGTGTAATTGTTTTACGTCATTTGGGCGTTGCTGTTTGACAGTCTTCCTATTGCAGGGACGTAAGACAAAAGTTCCCTCGACTACAAGAACCAACAAACCCGTCGACAGAAGGAAGAGGAAGGCGGAGATAAAAGGTAAGTTACCGCCATATTTAAAATTTTTGCAATCCTTAACCCTTTACCTGCAAGGAATCAAGGATGTCTGTTTATCCTAGCGATCAAACGATGACAGGTAAGACTTCTTCTTTATTATATAATTAGGCATTCATTGAAATTGAAGAAATGATTACTGAAATACCACAAATGTGGACCACAACTTCTTGTAATGTCGATTTCGGTGCTTAAGAATTCCGCTGTCTGCTGGAGGCGATCAAATTGAGAATAAATAAGAAAACAGGTATTTTTCTGATTAGGAAAATTGTATCACATCTGTTAGCTGTACATTTATATATAAAATTTTAAGGCCAACTCGCGGTTCAGCAAAACTGGATTAAAATGTCGAATATCTGAAGCCGGTTAAAACGTAACCCAGGAGAGAGAGAGAGAGGTTATCTTAATAGCCACTGACGACGTCCAAGGAGAGAACCGCTAGACCCACCCACATTAAGCAAGTAGCTCCTCTCTCTCTCTCTCTCTCTCTCTCTCTCTCTCTCTCTCTCTCTCTCTCTCTCTCTCTCTTTATTAATAAATTCTTGCGAAACAGCGAGGGCCGAGCCTTAAATTTGTTCTCAGGAGGACATTAAAGTCATCGTGTTCTTGCGTCCATATTCTCACCAAGTATGACAATAGCTTCTCGCTAGTGTTTCTTTTGTTTAACTCACTTCATCCTTTTCTTTCTTTATTTCTTTATCTTTCTTTCTTTAAATCTTCATAAATCAGTTTGCAGAGAAGGAAGAGACAAGTTACAGGTAATAGAGATAAATAAGTAATAATTTGGGACTAAGAAATAAAACCGTTACAATTGAAATTCAGATGTCTTTAGCAGCAGCAGAGAGCAGGAATGAATTTGCTCCTCGCTTAAATATTTGGAGAGATCAGGAGACTCCACAACTGTACTTCAGTAAACTGTCCCGCATTTTAGTTGTAGCCGAGATAAAACTGCCAGCAAACTGAAGTAGGATTGAATTTGATGCTAGAAAACGACATGCTGTTTGCGTGATTAGTACCAGCCGCTGCCTGGCTTCATACAGTGTATGTGGTTTTATAGTATCAGGTTCAATAGACCTACTGGATTCAGTTTTCCGGATCTTTCCTAGATAGTGACCCCCAAGGGCTTTTGGGGGTCTTATCTAGGACTTATATTTCTTGGGGGTCATTATTTTTATGATATTTACAGTCTTTTGTTTATGCTTTTACGGTAATCCCCAACGGGTTTGTACTAAACACGCCGCGAAGGTGGATACATACCGGGTTAAAACCCTGGGGGGTCTTTCTAGGAAAGATCCAGTTTTCCTCTCAGAGATCACGTTAGTGATTATTTCAAAGGTCACATGGATAAGTAAATATGGCTGTTTCAACACTTATTATCAGAATCCTTACACAGAGAAGACTTTGATTCCGTTCTTCGATTCTTCCCTTTTGATAAAAGCTCGCCTTGTTCTTTCCTTTCACCCGTCTCTCCCTCTCAAAGGGGAGGGGTTGGGAGAGGGACACAGCTTCTCCCCTGACCCTCCCCCTCCCTCCTCTCTCTCACCAAGAATAGGGGACATCCCCCTTGACAGTTACGTCAGAGTTTTCTCCATTTATTTATAACTGACTGGCTCTTTGGCGCCCCACGCTCCCTCCCACCCCATACCCATCCCTCCCAAGCCATAGGTGCTGCTGCTAACGGTCTCTCTCTCTCTCTCTCTCTCTCTCTCTCTCTCTCTCTCTCTCTCTGAAAGTGTCTAAAGGGGCCTAAGCGCCCGGAGAAATGGTTCGCTCGCAGAGATCACTATTTTGAACCCCCACCGATACGATCTGGGCTTGAAAACATGACCCAGACTCTGTGGCCGGTATGGTCGAAAGTCATGTGAAAATAAATTTTCGTTTTCTCCTTTATATAGACAAAAAAAAACTCAGTCACTCTCCAACTTCCTGTTCAGCACACACGCTTAAGGGGAATGTGCTCTGCTGACGGCTCTGCCAATGAAAATGTGGGTGCAATGCCGCACTGCATTCTGATTGGCGAAATGCTCCTCGTTTCCAAAGTTACAGAATGTAAACAAAACAGTTTCCGTCTTGCAGTTCCCATTATCCCGCGCTTGTGTTTCAACAAGCGTCGTTCCTTGCGTTCGTCTTTTGTCAGGAATATTTCAACATTGATGCCAAGTGATGTTATTTTCATTCCTATGTTAATTTGCCTTGTAATGCCTCTCGATGTTCGCGAGAGAGATGACAATTTGGCTTGTACTTTCAGGAATAAGAAGATCAGGAGGCGTTGTTAGTGGGAGCCTCTATCTCTAGAGTACGTTCCATTCAGTGCAGTGAATGTGAGAATAATGATTACGAAAATTGGGAAAGAGATTGGGATCTTTCCTAGATAGTGACCCCGAGGGTTTTCGGGGTCGTTATCTAGGACTAATAATTGGGATCTTTCCTAGATAGTGACCCCGAGGGTTTTTGGGGTCGTTATCTAGGACTAATAATTCTTTGGGGTCATTATATTTACGATATTTACAGTCTTTTGTTTATGTTTTTACGGGAATCTCCAACGACCTTGTACTAAATACGCGCAAAGGTGGATACATACCGGGTTAAAACCTTGGGGAGATCACTGTCTAGGAAAGATCCAAAGTTTGTGATAGTTAAGTATATCTTAGTTTAACCAGACCACTGAGCTGATTAACAGCTCTACTAGGGCTGGCCCGAAGGATTAGACTTATTTTACGGCCCAATTGAAGGATTAGACTTATTTTTTCTACACCAGTGCCTAAGAACTCGAATTGGTTACCTAACAAAGGGCGCGACCACTGAGCTGATTAACAGCTCTACAGGGCTTATTGTTGCTGGAATCCGAACCTAATTAATCCGACGAATTATACCGAGAAATTAATTTCTATCACCTGAAATAAATTCCTCTAATTCTTCATTGGCCGGCTGGAGAATCGAACTCAGGCCCAGCAAAGTGCTAGCCGAGAACGATATCGACCCGTCCAACGAGGAACTGTAGATTGTGAGAGTGAATTTTTGGATGTTGATGGTGATGTTGTCGATCCTGACTATATTCCGATCAATGGGAGTGTTGGTAGTGGAAATTTATGTAGGTGGAGTTAGGTTTGATGACTGTTGCTGTTGTGAGGGCCGTAGAGGCAGTGGCGCAGATGTTACTGCTGACACTCCAAGCCTTTGCAGACTTTTGGCTTGCGGAGACATGAAAAAGAAGGGTCCTGTAAGGAAAAGGCGTGAGGAGAACTGGGAGAAGAACGTGGCCGAAAGACAGCGCAGTCTTGAGGAAGAATTCGTTGTTTATACCACTGAGACAGCGAAGCCAGCGGGGCAGGTTGGCCCTCCCTGTGGAGATGGATGTTTTGAGAAGATATAGGGAGGAGTAATGTGGGTAAAATTTTCAGCCAGTTTTGGGAAATTGGTAGAAAAAAGTTCAAAATGCACAACTTATGGGCGTATTTCAACCTGAACAGATCAGAAGGGAAAATTGGCAAAATGCACAACTTATAGGCCTCACTCAACCTGAACAGATCAGAAGAAAACTCAGGAAGGCTGGAGTAAGTTACAGGGCCATTAACTATTAGTTATTTCGTGAAAGCGTATTGCCGTGAACTCCGTGTATGCCGAAAAAGGTCCACTTCCAATCTAAGGCTTGGTGGGAAAAAATGAAGATCCTCATTAGGAAATTAAAGGAATCAATCACCTAGTGGTACGCCAGTCCCAGACAAGCGTGGCAAAATCCCCTCTACGCAAGCCTAAAGGAATCCCCTAGTAGTACACCAGCCCGAGACGTGCGTGGCAAAATCCCCTTTCCGCAGGCCGTAACAGGGGTAATCTTGCAACGACGTGCGCATAAGCACATTGCAACTCTGCCAGTGACACCTGACACCAACGCTCGTCGACGCTACCCTGCAAGAGGTGGGTCAGTCTCAGACCTGCATTTTGTTTACAGTGGATAAACAAGAGTCATCCGAGAGAGATATGCCTGCGAAGGAGTCATTTTGCCGTAGTGTCCTCACACGGAACCACAGTATTGCGTTCTCGACCTCAAAGGCAGTTTACAGTATACAGTATGGGAGAAGGTATAATTTTATATCACTAGCTTTAAATAACCAGGTATTACTTTTACCGAACAGTGTTTATAGTGTCTTGTTGCCATGATTACTATTGATTCAGACTGAATTAGAACTCACACCCAAAGTTTGGCAGAAATTATAACTTTTAGATCCTGAGACTACACTTAAAAATAAAATCTCGGAAAGCATCCCCAAAAATGTTCAATTGCCTTGTGAATTATAATTCAGACAAAAATATGTACTGTATCTCGTTAAGGTAAAAAAAAATAATTTGAAATGTTGGAAATGTACTATATTTTCTACAATAAAAAGGTTTTTGAAGTGTAAATTTGTCATCTTCATCAGCGAATTCAAACAACGGCTCTGCCATAACTTAACTTTGTACCTCAGTTTACCTGAAAATCATATTACAAATCATTATGAAATTGAAAATATTTCCTCTGAAAATTCATTTTCATCTTCATTTGCATTATTGGAACCATTATTTTTGGCAAAAAAAAAGACGATTTCTTTTTTTTTTTTTTTTTTCATTATTGACACGTTGGACCCTTAAGACGGTTGCATTGTATCCGAGGCCTTTTCCCCTCTTTCTTTATTTCCGTTTTAATGGACCGTACATACTTTAATTTTAGGTATGTGCCGTTTTAAGGGACCGTAAATCCTTTAATTTTAGGTATGTGCCGTTTTAAGGGACCATAAATCCTTTAATTTTAGGTATGTGCTGTTTTAAAGGACTGTAAATCCTTTAATTTCAGGTATGTCCCGTTTTAATGAACTGTAAACCCTTTAATTTTAGGTACATGCTATTTTAAAGGATTGTAAATCCTTAAACAGAAAAAATAGAAGGTATATATATATATATATATATATATATATATATATAAATATATATATATATATATATATATATATATATATATATATATATATATATATATATATATATATATATATATATATATATATATATATATATATATATATATATACCTTGTCTCTGTCCACCATATACTCACTTTAGCCTGATTATTTCCGAACTGACGGTAAATTTCTGCAACCGATACCACAATACGTAATTGTGATTGGTCACAGCGATATGGGCTGTGGACATTTATAGATCAACCGGAATAAAATATGACAGAGGTCCTTATGATATTGTTATTATTATTATTATTATTTCTGTCATTTCTTCGACATGAAAGTAATTTTAGTTGATAAAATAATTAAGATAATTTGGAAGTAGAATCGTGGCTCATTCAAGAAGAAGAAGAAGAGGAGGAGGAAGATGAAGAAGAAGAAGAATAAGAATAAGAAAAAGTTCATTTGAACAAGCAAACCTCCCTTACACCTGAAGTGGCTGCATCACGTGCCCAACTGAGTCACCGCAGGTAACGATGCTCTTGGCGTTGCCATGGTAACTCACGTAGTTACCGATTACTGTTTTATGTGCGTGTGCGTGTGTGTATGTGTGTGTGTGTGTGTGCTGCGTTGCCACATCGCCCTCGATCTAGTTCCGTATGGATTAGAACAGATATGAGAGAGAGAAGGAGAAGAAGGAGACGGTGAGATAAAAATGAATATGTGAAAAGGGTGAGAAGGAAATCTGTGAGAGAGAGACGGTGGGATGAGAATAAGTATGTAAAAGGGTGAGAAGGAAATTGAAGGGAGAGATATATACAAAAGACGGTGGAATGAGAATGAACATGTAAAAAGGGTGAGAAGGAAATCTGAGAGAGAGAGAGGGAGAGACGGTGGGATGAGAATAAATATGTAAAAGGGTGAGAAGGAAATTGAAGAGAGAGGGAGGGAGGGAGAAAGAGATACACAAGGCGATGGGATGAGAATGAATATGTAAAAAGGGTGAGAAGGGAATCTAAGATAGAGAGAGAAACGGTGGAATGAGAAAAGTACTTTAAGGGTGAGAAGGAAATTGAAGAGAGAGAGAGAGAGAGAAATGGTGGAATGAGGATGAATACTTGAAAGGATGAGAAGGAAATTGAAGAGAGAGAGAAACGGTGGAATGAGAATAAATAGTTTGAAGGTTGAGAAGGAAATTGAAGAGAGAGAGAGAGAGAGAGAAATGGTGGAATGGGGATGAATACTTGAAAGGGTGAGAAGGAAATTGAAGAGAGAGAAACGGTAGAATGAGAATAAATACTTGAAAGGATGAGAAGGAAATTGAAGAGAGAGAGAGAGAGAGAAACGGTGGAATGAGAATAAATACTTGAAGAGATGAGAAGGAAATTGAAGAGAGAGAGAGAGAAAGAAACGATGGAATGAGAATAAATACTTGAAAGGATGAGAAGGAAATTGAAGAGAGAGAGAGAGAGAGAGAAAGAAACGGTGGAATGAGAATAAATCCTTGAAAGGATGAGAAGGAAATTGAAGAGAGAGAGAGAAACGGTGGAATGAGAATAAATACTTGAAGAGATGAGAAGGAAATTGAAGAGAGAGAGAGAGAGAAACTGTACAATGAGAATAAATACCTGAAAGGATGAGAAGGAAATTTAAGAGAGAGAGAGAGAGAGAGAGAGAGAAACTGTACAATGAGAATTAATCCTTGAAAGGATGAGAAAGAAATTGAAGAGAGAGAGAGAAAGAAACGGTCTGAGAATAAATACTTGAAAGGGTGAGAAAGAAATTGAAGAGAGAGAGAGAGAGAGAAACGGTCTGAGAATAAATACTTGAAAGGGTGAGAAAGAAATTGAAGAGAGAGAGAGAGAAAGAAACGGTCTGAGAATAAATACTTGAAAGGATGAGAAGGAAATTGAAGAGAGAGAGAAACGATGAAATGAGAATAAATACTTGAAAGGATGAGAAGGAAATTGAAGAGGGGGAGAGAGAGAAAGAGAGAGAGAGAGAGAAGTCATTTGGCGCGGGTTTTCTACTCTGCCGTTCTTGGAAGGAGGCGCCTTCAGACAGGTCAGCTTTAAGGGCATGCCCTATGGAAGGACGACGTCTCCTGGGACTGCAGAGGAGAGAAATAACATTTATCCTTTCGCTTGTACCGATGACGGACGCAAACGCCACCTAAATATATATATATATATATATATATATATATATATATATATATATATATATATATATATATATATATATATATATATATATATATATATATATATATATATATATATATATGTATATATATATATTATGTAGTGATAGGGTTTTATTCTATAATTACATCATTTATCTTTTTTCTGTAAAAGAGAGATAGAGAGAGAATATTTTTTATACATATGTGACAGGCATATTTATTTGTTTGACATAGTTTTAGATTTTTATTCTATAATTACATTACTTATCTTTTTTACTACGAGAAAGAGAGAGGGTTTTTTACACACATGTAAAATGTAAGTTTATTTATTTTGCATTATTTTAGATTTTTATTCTATAATTACATCATTTAATCTCTTTTCTGAGAGAGAGAGAGAGACGAACGAGCACTTGACTAGAAGCCACTGACATTAAGGAAAACTTGATGTTGCTCTGTCATTTGTCATTAATTTTTTCATATACTCCTTGGTGTAATTACAACTTTTGCATTGCAAAACTTACGTAATTTATCTCGGTTTATTATGGATTTACAACGGTGAATATGTCAGATATTTTTTGGGGCAAAGTATTTGTTTAGGGTAAGGTATTTTTTTAGGCAAAGTGTTTTTTTGGGGGGCAAAGCTTTTTTGTGGGAAAAGTATTTTTGGGGGGGAAGTATTCTTTGGGTAAAGTATTTTTTTTGTCAGAGTATGTTTTGGCAAAGTATTTTTGGGCAAGGTATTTTTTGGGCAAAGTATTTTTTGGGGCAAAGTATTTTTTTGGGCAAAGTATTTTTTGGGGCAAAGTGCAAAATTTTCACGTATCTCGTAATTTCTACTAATTATTTCACCCAAATAACTTATTTTGTGGGATTTTTATGCCACTGTATAGAGCAGTCATTCAGCTGGAAAATGAACAAAAAAAAAAGTATAATTCTTTGCGCGTAACGCGTGGGTGACAGACACTTTTCTTACGGAAGACGCGACTCTACTTTGTCATTCATTTTTTCACCTTTTCCTTGCTATAATTGCAGCTTTTTGCCTCGTATTAACTAGGTAATTTACCTGAGTGTCCTATGGACAAAAAAAGAAGTCTTTGTCGCAATTAGTTTTTTTTTTGTTGTTAATTTTGTTTTGGGGAAAAGTTAAAAATTTTGTGGTATCAGAAATTCTACTCATTATTTCACCTACATAATAGTTATTTTGGGGGAATTTTTATGCCATTTTGTAGAATAAGCAATCAGCCGCAAAATGAAACAAAATTGAGCGGTCTACCTTGAAAATCGTCAGAGATATGCGTCTTTGAACAAATAAAAGTATAAACATTTTTACACTTACCGCTCAAGTCACTGCTGCTGCCCACAGACGTAATTGTATATAAAAGTCATAAGTGAAAAGGTTAAGAGCACAGAGAGAGAGAGAAATACTGACTTCTGGATTAGACTCATTCTGTGACCAGTGTGATTCTCTTGCTGCAAGATATACCGTGTGTTCAAAAAATATCCGACCAGGGAGGCACGGTTTGCCCAAGCACGGATGTAGGCGATCCTAATGTGCATGTGTGGATTTTTTCCTGCCTGCAGAAGCTGTCAGTCGCCGACAGACCGCCGATGAGTGAGGGTATGTATGTGAGTGCTGCCGGACTTTCGTTTTTGACAAAATGACAGAAAAACTCGAACAACGCTACTGCATTAAATTTTGTGTCAAGCTTGGCGATTCCCAAGTGGAAACAATCCGCAAGATTCAACAGGCCTTCGAGGACGAAGCAATGGGCACCACTCAGATAAAGGAGTGGTACAACCGCTTCAAAGATGGCCGCACATCAGTGGAGAGTGAAGCACGTTCTGGCAGGCCCTCAACATCCAGAAATGAGATTGTCATTGACCGAATGAGGACCCTGGTGATGCGGGATCGTCGAATCACGATCAGAGAACTTGCAAACGAGGCGAGCATCAGCATTGGATCCGTCCATTCCATTTTGACCGGAGATTTGGGCTTCACGAGAATCTCAGCAAAGTTCGTGCCAAAGCTGCTAACGGTCGAGCAGAAGCAACTGCGTTTGGAGATCGCACAGGACATGCTGCAGACTGTGAAGAGTGATCCCAACTTCCTCAGTACAGTGATCACTGGCGATGAGTGCTGGGTTTGTGGGTACAACCCAGAAACCAAGTTGCAGTCATCACAATGGAAGCATCCAGCATCCCCAAGGCCAAAAAAAGCAAGGCAGGTCTGCAGCAATGTCAAAGTCATGCTGACCGTCTTTTTTGATTCCAGTGGCGTGGTTCATCACGAGTACACACCACACGGTACAACCATCACCAAGGAGTACTACAAAGAGGTTCTGCGCCGCCTTCGTGATGCTGTGAGACGCAAACGGCCAGACCTGTGGGCAGCAGGCAATTGGCAGCTCCATCATGATGACACACCGGCCCATTCCTCACATTTGATACAGAGTTTCCTGGCCAAACACAACATACCTGTGCTTCATCAGGCTCCCTACTCTCCCGACATGGCTCCTTGTGACTTCTGGCTTTTTCCCAAGTTGAAAATGCTTCTGAAAGGGACTAGATTTCAGTCCAGAGAAGACATCATGCAGAAAGCGTCAGACCAGCTGCTCACCATCTCCAAAGAGTCGTTCCAGCGCTGCTTCCAGCAGTGGCAGAACCGTTGGGAGAAGTGTGTGGCAGCCCAAGGGGACCACTTTGAAGGAGGTTAGTGTACAGTAAGACTGTTGTATCTGAATACAAGTATTTTTATGAATAAACGTCTGATATTTTTTTAACACACATACACACACACACACACACACACACACATATATATATATATGTATATATATATATATATTTTATATATATATATATATATATATATATATATATATATATATATATATATATATATATATATATATATATATATATATATATATATATATATATATATATATATATATATATTGTAATATATAAATATAATATATATATATATATATATATTGTAAGTTACTATTGCTGTCTGAATTATCATCATCACTCTAAACCACATAATGTGTGGCACATTCGTGTATACACTTTACTTATGAGCTAATGTTTCATCCACATTATTTTCCCGCGAATGTCCGCGGAGAACATTTTCCCTCTAACATTCTCTCATGAAATTCCTCTCTTTCAGTGACTAAGTCAAGAGATTATGCCTTCTTGTGACCCACTGCCCCTTGCAAAGGGTTTATCGTATTATTACCTTTCGGTACTTTTGTTTCATCTGCCCTCGAAAGAGAAACCTTACTAGTCTCGCTCTCTTGGCACGTGTGAGAGAGAGAGAGAGAGATTGATAGAAAGAGAGAGATTGAGAGAGATAGATAGAAAGAGAGACTGATAGAACGAGAGAGATTGAGAGAGACAGATAGTAAGAGAGAGAGAGATTGATAGCAAGAGAGAGATAGAGACAGAAAGATAGAGATAGATAGAAAGAGAGAGAGATAGAAAAAGAGATTGATGGAGAGACAGACAGACAGAAAGAGAGAGAGAGAGAGAGAGAGAGAGATAGATAGAGGTAGAGAGAGAGAGTTAGAAATAGGGAGATAGACAGTTAGAGAGACAGAGAGAGAGAGAGAATTTAGGACCCTTTTATTTCTTCTCAGTTTTCTGAATCACCAGAATTGCGCTAGTACTACACTAATACAATTACGCCAGGACAATGCTAGTACTACACCAGAACTACACTGCTACTCTACTAGATCTACGCTGGTACTGTGCTAGACCTACGCTAGTACCAGCAAGAACCCATGCCAGTACTACTAAAACTATACCAGTACTGCACAAGAATTACTCTAGTACTAGCAAAACTACGCTGTTAGGACGCTAGTACGAGCAAGACCCCACGCCATTACTATTAAAAATACACTAATACTAAGCAAGAATTACGCTAGTACTAGCAAAACTGTGCTATTACTATGCTGGACCTACACTATAACTAGCAAGAACCCGCCCAGTACTACTAAAACTGCGTTAGTACTACATAAGAATTACGCTAGTACTGTAAAACTACGCAAACTACACTAAACCTACGTTACTACAAAACGTGCCTTCGTCATTCACACAACCTTGGCAAAAATGCCGAGCAGGCAGTTGTTCGGTCTACGGTTGTGACAACACCTGGGCAAACACCATCGTATGCTCCGAAAGATTACGCCGACTATCTCAGAAGTCACTCATCACGGCTTCTCAATTATGACTAGAGTCCAAAAAGGCAGAGGCTCCCAAGGAGGGATGCTGTGCCCACACTGTTTCTTCCTGTTGGCGAGTTGGAATTTTTTTTTTTTTTTTTTGACAGTGGGTCAGTTTGTTTTGGACGAATGTTTACGTATTTGTGTGTAGTGATGGATGTGTCTCATGAGAAGACGTTATATATATATGTGTGTGTGTGTGTTTGTGTATGTATGTATATACAGAAAAACTTGCATATTAATTTCGCATTTGACACATTACATCAAAGCGTTTACTTAATGACAATATATTTACAAATAATGAATAACAGGATCGTAACAATTGTCTGGGTGACCTTGACCTCTCTTGGTGGGTCCTGATGCGTAACCTCAGATTCAAGGATCATTTCTTTCCCACCACTGCTACTAGACTTTGGAATTCTCCCATGCTGGTGTTTTCCCTTGAAGTCAACGCAAGAGGCTCAGTCAACGTACACTTCTGAAAAAAGATGTTATCCCAGGAGCATATTGTAATAATTTTCCATTTTAATCTGCGATTTGTAATATAAATGGGTAAATAGAACAATGCTTTAGAAGCCAATAAAAGCTTGTCTGGATAATATACAGATGTGTTAATGATATATATATAGGTTACAGACTGACCTGTTTAGTGGTTCAGGCAGCTTGCTGTAGCCTAAAGGCCACTTTCAGCATTTGCTCATGACTTCATCTAAGCACTTTGCAGTTTTCAGGCAAGCCAAGCAACTGCTCAGTGTATGGGTACCTTAATCAACAAGTCGGAACGAAAGGGCTTCAGACAGCAAATATCATACATTTCTCAAGCACCAAGTTTATGAAGACCAGTGGATAAGTTCCTGTTGGGGTATTGATTCAGTTAATCCTAAAGCTTCACTGAAGTGCTGCGTTCAATTGAGAGGAGAAGGTTGCAAAGGCAACATGAATTATAGACATGAAATATAGACATAAGTATAGACAGCCCTGGATTCTGAGTCCCAAGAACAGGCGACTGGTCAGGGGAGTTTGGCAGAACCCTCAGCCTGTTAACCAAGTTGTGAGTAATAGGGCCTTCATTGTGTTTTGGGAAATGATTTATAATTTTCTATTTTAATCCACAAGTTTATTACTTGTCTTTGTGTGTGTATGTGTGTGTGTGTGTGTGTGCAACATGCCTGGAGCAACAGAAGGGCTCAAGACAGTGAAAAGAGGAGTGGAGGAAAACACCTTCAGAAGATTTCTGCTCCAGGTTAATTGTCAGTGCAATGGAGGTACCTTAACAATAAAATCCACCAAACATCTGGCCAAAACATCTAAGAAAAATTTTTATGTTAGTAAAGAAATTATTTATAAATGAGCTAAGCTTGTGAAGACATTATTCCTTCAGCTGTCAACCGACCAGGCTCTCTCTTTTGGTACAAAAGTCTCTCCGTGAAGGAACGTAACACAAGAACAAACGTCTCTCCTGAAAGAATGTAACAAGAACATGGGTCTCTCCTGAAAACACGTAACAAGAACGAAAGTCTCTCCTGAAAGAACGTAACAAGAACAAAAGTCTCTCCTGAAAGAACGTAACAAGAACGAAAGTCTCTCCTGAAAGAACGTAACGAGAACGAAAGTCTCTCCTGAAAGAACAAAACAAGAACAAAAGTCTCTCATGAAAGAACGTAACAAGAACAAAAGTCTCTCTTGAAAGAGCGTAACAAGAACAAAAGTCTCTCCTGAAAGAGCGTAACAAGAACAAAAGTCTCTCCTGAAAGAGCGTAACAAGAACAAAAGTCTCTCCTGAAAGAACGTAACAAGAACGAAAGTCTCTCCTGAAAGAACGTAACAAGAACAAAAGTCTCTCCTGAAAGAACGTAACAAGAACAAAAGTCTCTCCTGAAAGAACATAACAAGAACAAAAGTGTCTCCTGAAAGAACGCAAAACAAGAACAAAATTCCCTCCTGGAAGACCGTAACACAAAGCAAAAGTCCCTCCTGAACGTAACACAAAAACGAACCGGCCGTAACTCTGATCGACAGGAGTAGGAGGAGAGAGAAAGCTACACACCTTGGTGTACACCACCAAATGCGTACACACACACACACACACACACGCAGCCAAGGAAGCATTTCAAACGAAGGAAGAGTACGCCCTCAACCACCTGCTGAGTCCTCTCCTTCCGTCCCCCCTATCTCCCTCAAACCCCCTCTCCCTCAAACCCCT
Organism: Macrobrachium rosenbergii; assembly: GCF_040412425.1. Classification (NCBI taxonomy): domain Eukaryota; kingdom Metazoa; phylum Arthropoda; class Malacostraca; order Decapoda; family Palaemonidae; genus Macrobrachium; species Macrobrachium rosenbergii. The sequence continues at coordinate 30,560,689 of NC_089791.1, read as the reverse complement.
CTCTATCCATCATATTGTTTCCCTCCTCTCAATCCTCCGTTCTTCTCTCTCTCTCTCTCTCTCTCTCTCTTTCGTACCACCACCCCTTTGTCTTCCTTCCCTCATGGCCCGTCACTCCCCCACCCCTCACCAAATCCCGAGTACCACCATCACCACCACCACCACCACCTCCCGCGCTGGCGCCTAAAATAGCAACGTCTTCTTCCATACCCAAGAAAGAGAAAGGGTGATGCAACCCCCCTCCCCCCCTTTTTTTTTATTTCCACAAGAACGCGTTCGTCCACATACGCAGGTTTTGCGTATATCCACGTATAAGTTATTCAATCGTAGTGACTCACTCTCAAGTCCATTTCAAAATAAGACGGCAAAAACCATGGCGTCTTGACAGGGGATTCTCGTAGACATTTACGAATAAAGTACAACCCATTTTTCCCCGGCTTATTATTATTACCTGTGTCCGAAACTTTTTCGTTTTTATTTTGTTCTGGTTTATAACAAGTGTGCTTTGATCGGTCCTGAGGACGACGACAAGGATTTCCAGTCTCTCCAGCAAGATTTGGAAGATTTTCCAGGGAAATTTTATGGACGAACAACATTAAAACAACTCGAAAAGTCCTTCACATTTTCTAGACCCAACGCTGAAAGTGTCTTGTCTTTGCTGCTGAGGTTCTGGGGTTCTTTCGTTGGTCATTTTTCGGAGCAAGAAGAAGAAGAACGAGGACTGGATGAAGAATGAGTACTGGAAGAAGAAGAAGAAGAAGTACTGGAAGAAGAAGAAGGAGTACTGGAAGAAGAAGAAGGAGGAGTACTGGAAGAAGAAGAAGAAGAAGGAGTACTGGAAGAAGAAGAAGAAGGAGTACTGGAAGAAGAAGAAGAAGAAGAAGAAAGAGCACTGGAAGAAGAAGAAGGAGTACTGGAAGAAGAAGAAGGAATATTGGAAGAAGAAGGAGTACAGGAAGAAGAAGGAGTACTGGGAGAAGAAGAAGGAATATTGGAATAAGGAGTACTGGAAGAAGAAGAAGGAGTATACTGGAAGAAGAACGAGTACTGGAAGAAGAAGCAGAAGAAGACCTTCCAGTGCTAAAAGCTGGACGCAAAACACCATCGCATACAACTACATACCCTCCACCCCGGGCACGAATTTCCAGCAGCGGGCCTTTTAAATTATTCATTGTGCAGCCTTCCAGAGGAGCTGCCCTGGTGCGTATAAAGACCTTGAACCCCGTCGCCAACCTTCTTTTTTCTTCTTCTTGTTTTTGAGAGAGTGAGGCAGAGTAACCTTAATCCATCCTTCCCTTTCCCTCCCCCTTCCTCCCCCCCTAAAATGAACCCTCATCTGCCACCTATAGCCACACATCCTTCTCTCTCTCTCTCTCTCTCTCTCTCTCTCTCTCTCTCTCTCTCTCTCTCTTGTTAGAGTTTTCATTGTTTTTTTTTTCCATTTCACCCCCTCATGCTAAAGCACTTTTAGTTTTCCGACAAGAAAACTGTTGTGCCGGCTTTGTCTGTCCATCCGCACTTTTTCTGCCCGCCCTCAAATTTTAAAAATTTCTGAGGCTAGAGGGCTGCAAATTGGTATGTTGATCATCCACCCTCCAATCATCAAACATACCAAATTGCAGACCTCTAACTCAGTAATTTTTATTTTATTTACGGTTAAAGTTAGTCATAATCATGCTTCTGGCAATGATATAGGCCAGGCCACCAACAGGCCATGGTTAAAGTTTCATGGGCCGCGGTTCATGCAGCATTATACAGAGACCACCAAAAGATGGATCTGTTTTCGGTGGCCTTGATTATATGCTGTACAGAAAACTCGATTGCGCCAAAGAAACTTCAGACATTTTTACTTGTTGAAACTTGACAGCGAGGTAATTAATTATCTGAAAATATTTCTCTCCAACCAAGGTCAGAAAAGAAACGGGATTATGACGACCTTGTTTAGCCCAGGTCAGGCTATTACTGACTTGTTTCTCATTTGTTTACAAACTTATAGGCTGGTGATTGAGAGGAAAACATCCCTTTGTACCTTCGTGTTTTTATGAAAACAATAGCTCTTGTGTCTTACTGTTGTGGCACTGCTGCTGTCATTCAACAAAATGCCCAACAGGCATTTTCCCGAGATGTAACCGAGTACCGGACCTTTCCCTGAAAAAACTGGAAATTTCTTGAAAATAATCTTATGTTTTCCACACCCAGATTACCGTCGAGGTTTTAATTCTGACCTAACCTAACCTAGGGACATGGCAAAAAACCCAGGGCTGGCGCAATACCAGCATGCATCTCAGGAATTTGCATACGGTTGCTCATCGAATTTGAGAAAACGAGACGATAATCTCAGTTTCCACCTCTTCCCTAAGAACGAGGAATTAAGACAGAAATGGATTCATCTTTGCAAGATACAGCCGTGAAACTTAGTTTTTCTGAAAGCTTGTATTCTGGAGGGGTGCCTTTTGGGGTTTGTGTTTTGAAATTATGAATTTTAAAAAAGGATCCCTTTAACGCTGACACTGCAGTTATATGTAGTGATCATTTTGAACCGACAGCATTTGAGAGGAATTTGAAATACGAGCTGCTCCGTCTGCCAGCACCAAAAAGTCAGAAAAGTTTTTTAGCAGGATCAGTCCTGTCATTGCTGTTACTCTCGCATCACAAAGTTAAGAGAGAAAGGAAAATACTACTGAAGTGTTTTAATACCGACATTTATATCTGCTCATAACAATTTACACCTATCGTTTCTTTTATGAAAATGATCTATTTATATATCTATTAACCTGTCTGTCAGTCTTTGTAAATATATATATATATATATATATATATATATATATATATATATATATATATATATATATATATATATATATATAGATAGATATGTGTGTATGTGTGTGTGTATGTATATAATGTGTGTGTGTATTACATCACCAAATACCCAAATTTTGGGTATTTGTATATAGTTGTATATATTTCTGTGGCATCTCATATAAATGTAACAATAAACACTTTTTATCTTATTGCATGAATTTTTCTTATTGATCAATACTGCCCTGAAATGGAACACTGCAGTATCCGCAAAATTTTCGAACCTGAGATATGCCACCTCTTGGGCTCGTGGAACACATACACAAGTTACTGCAGATTCAGAATGATTCTTCAATGCTTTCCACGAGTATTTAGGGGACCCCATTTGCAGTATCTGCAAAATCAGTTGCAAGGCAAAGGAGTATCTACCATTTTTCTCAGTTTTGTATTTTTGCAGATACTGCAGTCTTCTATTTTAGGGAATAGATCACATAGATCTTTGCCAGTTTCCCTATAACCCATGTTAGATTTCACAGAGAGTTTTATTCTCTCCTCACAAAACTCACTAACAGCTATGGCAGCACCATCTGTGTATATACCTCCTAATTGCGTTTGGAATTTGGTCTGAAAAATAAGAAGTTTGTGTCTCAGGAAAGCGTTCGTGACGTCAGCAGTAGGGTGGGCGTGTGGGTGGAGCTTTGGTGACGTCAGCAGTAGGGTGCGCATGTGGTTGGGAAGCCTGAATTTTTATTTTATAAATTCAAACGCCGACTTTGAGGCCCCGTAGCTGAGAGGGGAACCCTGCCACGGACATCAGACTCCAAATGAGCTTTCGTGACGTCAGCAGTAGGGTGCACGTGGGTGGGGCCTTCGTGCCGTCAACAGTATGGTGCGCATGTGGGTGGGGCTTTCGTGACGTCAGCTGTATGGTGCGCATGTGGGTGGAGCTTTCGTGACGTCAGCTGTAGGGTGCGCATGTGGGTGGAGCTTTCGTGACGTCAGCTGTAGGGGACAGTGATCGAGGAGTGACTTGACTTCCTCATATTTATACAGTGCCACCTGATGTGTGTGTCACGTTGATCAGCTTCCAGCAGCCATGCCTTCAGTTTGTGCTGTATTTGGATGCCATAACGATAGCAAGAAGACCATTAACTTGGGCATCAGATATTTTCGCTTCCCAAAAGAGGAAAGAATGAAAAAGAAATGGATCAGTGCTTGCAGACGCGCAGACTACGTGAATTGCAAGTGTGCTCTGGTTTGTTCAGTGCATTTCAAAGCGGAGGACTATGCTGATGACATGAAGTACCGACTGTTGGGAATTGAAAAACCCAAAAATCAACGTGTCTTGAAGAAAGAGGCGGTGCCGTCCCTTTTTTTACCAAATGGTGAGTTACATTTTTACAAGTTGAGCATTTTGCTAGACACCTATAAGATACTTTTTCTCTTTCGACATTTTTCCTAAAATATCTCACCTCTATGGCCTCTAGAGTACCATACAGTAAATTGCATTAGACGTCATCGAATTAAGTCACAAATATTCCTGTAAAAATACATAAATAACTTTGAGGATATCTTAATTCCATCTGCACTAAACTGTTATCAAGATATCTTAATTCCATCTCCATTAAACTGTTATCTTTGTTCTGTGAATCTGTCTGGATTAAAATGAGAGTTCAGTGTACCAAGGACAACACTCTCCACATTAATCCATACCTCTTTGTGTAGGGTGAAGTGAAAATCAATACATTTCAGTAGAACTTTGCATTCCCTACTCCACTAGGGGCCAGTGCCGTCTGTACACCTCATGTGGTTCATTGTTGGCATTACTTGAGGTTTTATGCAGCATCCCTTCAGCCCCTAGCTGCAACCCCTCTCATTCCTTTTACTGTGCGTCCGTTCGTATTCTCTTCCTTCCAATTGATTAATAGTGCAAGCACTGGTTTTCCTCCTATTAAACCTTTCAAACCTTTCAAACCTTTCTACTCTCAATTTCCCTCATCGTAAGTCCCAGCGCTTGGCATTTGGCCTCAATTCTAGATTCTATTCTGTTCTATTTGTTTTCCCTGGAGAGGTAACTCTGGACCTTGTGGCTCATTGTTGAGAAGCAGTTCTTTGCTGTATGGTCTGCCACAAGGAAAATTGTACTCAAAGTGAAACAAAATAAAAATACTAATTCCTTTAGAAGTGCCTTTCTTGAATGGTATCATTGCATCGTGTTATTACCTGACATAGTGAGTGCTTTCAAGGGACTGTACCCGACGTGTGACGCCATGCGCTGAGAGAGAGAGAGAGAGAGAGAGAGAGAAACTACGGTTGAAGGCAACCTTGGGATCCAAGAGGTCTTGATTCATGCCCAGATGAGGCTTAATTTAGTAATCTCTCTGTCTGGCTGACCTGTTCTTTGATCTGTACGATGGTCAATAAGGTAAAACAGGTCAGTGCACCAAGTGAGAAGTGACTGACTCTCTCTCTCTCTCTCTCTCTCTCTCTCTCTCTCTCTCTCTCTCTCTGTCTCTCTCTCATGTCTGTCACTGTTGTTTTGTAAGTATATGAAAATAATTCAGGTCCATTAGTTCGTACAAGACGTGCAGCAATTATTATTATTATTATATTATTATTCATTTGAATAATAATTATAATTATAATAAAATAATAATAATAATGAGCACGCATAGGTCTAGACTGATCAACTCATCTTCATTCAGACCCATAATTTGTCATTATTATTATTATTCAAGCCAGCTCTCTGATGTAGATTTCACATTCTCTTTAACACTTTTGTTTTGAGAGAGAGAGAGAGAGAGATTTTCACGACTGAAATACCAAAGTCACCCCAAACGAACCCTGATCCTCCTTCCCCGCGACGCCCAACCGATGATTTTATACCATACATCCTCTCTCTCTCTCTCTCTCTCTCTCTCTCTCTCTCTCTCTCTCTCTCTCTCTCTCTCTCTCATTTCTGTCGTGTAATATTCTTTTTTTTTTTTTTCATCTTTTCCTTGTTATATTTAAACCTGATCAACAAAGCAGTTTTAAATTACAATGACTTAAATGTTTCTTCTTATAAACCTGTTTTAGTTTTCTGTATAAGAAAACTATTGTGCCGGCTTTCTCTGTCCGTCCGCACTTTTTCTGTCCGCCGTCAGATCTTAAAAACTACTGAGGCTAGAGGGCTGCAAATTGGTATGTTGATCATCCACCCTCCAGTCATCAAACATACCAAATTGCAGCCATCTAGCCTCAGTAGTTGTCCTTTTATTTAAGGGTAAAGTTAGCCATAATCGTGCCTCTGGCAACGATATAGGGTAGGCCACCACCGGGCCGTGATTAAAGTTTCATGGGCCGCGGCTCATACAGAAATTTACCGAGACCACCGAAAGCTAGATCTATTTTCGGTGACCTTGATTAAACGCTGTAGCGGCTGTACAGAAAACTCGGTTGCACCGAAGACACTTCGGCCGGCGCCTTTTGTATTTGTTTTTTATTTAATTTACAAGTTCGTTGTGTTAACGGCATTCAGAGTCATTCTTGTTCTGTGCCTCACGTGTCCTGAACACCCCATTCCCCCCGCCTCCCCTCCCCCCATCCTCATAAGGTCCAGAGTAAAAAATATGTCGTTTTCCATCGCTTCCAAAAGACAAAGAACTCCTACACCTCTGTATGAGAGACCCGTTCAGTGCTGCTGTAGGCCTGTAATTCGTGTTTCTCGTTTGCCCTTCTAGTCGGAGGACTTTCAGTCGAATATGAAGGATTTTCAGTCGAATCTGAAGGTCGAAGGACTTTCAGTCGAATCTGAAGGTTGAAGGACTTTCAGTCAGATCTGATGGGCTTCCAGTCGAATTTGAAGGAGTGAAGGACTTCCTGTCAAATTTGGAGGCCTTCCAGTCGAATCTGAAGGTTGAAGGACTTTCAGTCAAATCTGAAGGACTTCCAGTCCAATCTGAAGGGAGTGAAGGACTTCCTGTCAAATCTGAAGGACCTCCACTCGAATCTGAAGGAGTGAAGGAGATCCTGTCAAATCTGAAGGACTTCCATTCGAATCTGAAGGTGTGAAGGACTTCCAGTCAAATCTAAAGGGCTTCCAGTCGAATCTGAAGGTTGAAGCACTTTCAGTCAAATCTGAAGGACTTCCAGTCGAATCTGAAGGACTTCCAATCGAATCTGAAGGTTGAAGGACTTTCAGTCGATTCTGAAGGACTTGCGGTCGAATCTGAAGGTTGAAGGACTTTCAGTCAAATCTGAAGGACTTCCAGTCGAGTCTGAAGAACTGTCAGTCAAATTTTCAGTCATGGTGAGGTACAGAAAAGCTGCTTTGGTGTGGAACGCTTCCTGTGTTCAGAACTAGAAAATAAGAGGAAGATGTCACAGTGTTAAGATTTAGCTTTTCCAAAGCACTAAAAATTACTATAACTTACATGGACCCTTTTTAGTTTATCTATAAAAGAAAACTATTGTGCCTGCTTGGTCTGTCCGTCCGCACTTTTTTTTTTTTTTCCGCCCTCAGATCTTAAAACCTACTGAGGCTAGAGGGCTGCAAATTGGCATGTTGATCATCCACCCTCCATTCATCAAACATGCCAAATTGCAGCCCTCCAGCCTCAGTAGTTTTTATTTTATTTAAGGTTAAAGTTAGCCATGATCACGCGTCTGGCACCGCTATATGTTAAAAAAACACAGGCCACCACCGGACTGAGGCTGAAAGTTTCATGGCCCGCAGCTAAGAGTTTCACGGGCCGTGGCTGAGAGTTTGTACAGAAAACTCGGTTGCGCATATTTTACTTGTTTTATAACAGTCTGGAAAACCATCGGAAGATCTCTCGAATTGACACTTGTCACAGATTGCCTTGAGTTGACTTCCTCATATTAGGTGAGTTTCCGTGGATGAGTTAGGTTTGGTTAGGTTAGGAAGAGTGGTTTTGAGATGATTATCTTCACAGAGAAGTTACATTAGGAAGATCTTCACAGGTAAGCTAAGTTAGGAAGGACAGATCAAGGTAACTCCTCAAGAAAGTCCTGAGCATGAACTTAGCTTTTGTGATGTCTTTAAAAGTGATGAAGTTTGGTTCAGTAAGTATATATATAATATATACGAGTTACAGTTCTAATTCTATTCGACGCGTAAGTGCAGCATTTTGATGAAACTAGAAGAACTCGCAGCAGACTTAGTCATTTGTGTGTGTGTGTGTGAGAGAGAGAGAGAGAGAGAGAGAGAGAGAGAGAGAGAGAAACACTGTGGGATTCTTGGCTACGGGAAAATTAACCTTGCTGGATTTAAAAGGATTTGACAAAAAATATGTAACCTCTGTAACCCCTCGTGATTTACTTAAGATATCACGTGTCTCTCTCTCTCTCTCTCTCTCTCTCTCTCTCTCTCTCTAATGCAGTCTAGGGGCTTTGCAATTCAGCCCTGGAATGAATAAATGATAAAATTGCATATTTCCACCAGCGCAGGCAACGCCTACGAGTAAGTGGGACGGCACAAAAACTTGAACCTGAACTACATGAGAGAGAGAGAGAGAGAGAGAGAGAGAGAGAGAGAGAGAGAGACAGAGCAAAAAGTAGCACGAAAACCAGACTGTGTACCTGTTTTGGCGATAGACGGGTGAGGAGCAGGCAGTGTTGCCCTCTGAGGCGCTCAGACTTTTATTATCATTCACCTGGAAGAGAGAGAGAGAGAGAGAGAGAGAGAGAAAAGACTGGTCATTACGAAAGCATATACCGAAATTGACGTCTCGTCCTGAACGCGCAGGCTTCGTCTGTGACAAGGCCAGAGAGCTTGGAGGGTTGGAGTCTCTCCTCCCGCGGGGAGGGGAGAGGGGTATAACTACGTAGGCGATGACGTATCTTAGAGGTACCTGCTCCAGGTCCTGAGTGGGAAGCCCTTTCAGTGCTCACCTGACTGTCACGGCGTAATAATAAAGTATACATCTCCGTTTTCTTTAAGATGCACTTGTGAACTAAGGTAGACTTAAAGAGAATTCCCCGATCATTATTGAGTATCATTATCTATACATATCACTGCATAATGCCGTATGTGTGTTGCGTTGATGGCTGCAGATACAGGTATCGGGAGACTAAGAAGGAAAGAGGCGTCATTTTCCACTTTTTCCCAAAAGACGAAGAGCTGCGGAATGAGTGGGCAAGGTTATGCAAAGGTAAACAGTCAAAAGACGTGGCCCGAACAGCCAAGATTTGTAGCACTCATTTTGGACCAGAGGCGTATGAGAGAAGTTTGTACCACGAGCTGTTGCAAATACCGCAGCCAAAACGTAAAAAGCTTAAGGATGGGGCAATACCAACGCTCTATTTACCAACCTGTTATGGTAAGACGACAGACGTTTGCCTTATTTAATAAAAAAGACATGAAAAACGTCATAACTGTCATCGCCCCAGAACACGAATCTAATGTCAGTTTGTCTTTGCAGATACCTCAGCGTCGGCCACTGAGTGCAAAGGAATCAGCAAGACTCAAGAAGCACCTACTTCCCATTTTGAGCAAGTGCTGACCTCCGCTTCTGAAGGTAAAAATTTTGTTTTCATTCGTACCTGAAACGTTTTTTGAAGCTAAGTACGAAAGTCGTTTATTATCCTCCTCCGTTCAATGTCATCCTCTCTCTCTCTCTCTCTCTCTCTCTCTCTCTCTCTCTCTCTCTCTCTCGTGGAAAACGAAGCAGTTGAGTGAGTGAGCCGGCGTTAAAAGATGAACAGGGTGAATAGAGCAGTGTCTGAAAAGAAGAAGAAGAAGAAGAAGAGGGGGTGGGAGGCACGTCGCAAATTACACGGTTCATCATAAGGCTGAAAGTCCCGTGCCGTTTCCCACTAATCCTGTCTAAAATCGACACAGACTCGTCTCGGAGTTGCCGGTTCGTTAGTATCTGTGCAGAGTTGCCAGCTAGTCAGTACCCTGGCACACTTTTTTTTTTTTTTTTTTTTTTTGTTAAAAAGTAGCTTTGACGGATATAAGACCGAATCCTCCTCAGAAGAGTGCTGAGGGTTCCTCACTGAGCAATTAAGGATTCCTCGTTGAAGAATTCTTCGAGAAACGAGGTATTGTTGTGGAACGGTCTGTACTTACCGGGGAATTGCAATGACGCCACGGAATCACAGAACTGCATAAGTAGTGAAAATTGTTCATCGTTTGCAATTGGTAAATTTACTTTGAAGTTAAAAACGCTTCTTCACATTCTTCCCGAGAGAGAGAGAGAGAGAGAGAGAGAGAGAGAGAGAGAGCTTAGCAAAGCCCCATAAAGGAAGTTTGTAGGTTTCCTCTTAATAGTCTGCTGGTACGTAAGCTTTACTGACTGTTATCGATTGGACACATTCCATAGTCTATATATATACAATATAGAAAATGTAATAAAAATGAATTAAATATCGAGAGAAATTTGCAGTAGAAATAATGTCAGGAATCGTTTTCGAGAAGTATCGGAACGGAGGAGTTGGCAAAGTTAAATTTATGTGGGAATTACGTGTACCTAATGTATCGGTATTTAGGAAAAGCAGTTCTTAATGGAACTGACATGGACAAAAACTTCGGGAATTGACGTGGATAAAACTTTAGGAATCGACAGAGAAAAGGAGTATAAAAAAATCACATACAAGCGGGAATTGACAGATAAAAGCAGGAATATGAAAAAAATCACATTCTACGAGCAAGAATTGACAGAAACCAGCAGGAATATAAAAAAAATCACAAAATTCAAGCAGGAATTGACAGAAGAAAAAGCAAGGATGTAAAAAATCACATATTTCAAGGATTTGACAGAAAACAACAGGAATTTTAAAAACACATGGTACAAGCAGGAATTGACAGAATAAGCAGGAATATTAAAAAATCACATACTACAAGCTGGAACTGGAAGAAATGAAGCAGGAATATCAAAAAAATCCCATTTTTCAAGCAGGAATTGACATAATCAACACTAGGATTTGACAGTTTGCCGATGGCAGGAATTAGCTTTAACAACAACATTAGGAATAGACAAAGGCAGATATATATGGATTTGATATATGAAGATACAGCAGGAATTAACAAAGCATTAACATCAGGAACTACCTTGATCATCTACAGCAGGTTTAGACTGAAGCAACCACATCAAGCATCAGAAACAGTAATTACACCAGGAATTGCCTGAGTTATCTGTAGCAGGAATTTACAAAGGCAACCATTTGAAGCATTAACATTTGAAACTACAGCAGGAATTAGCAAAGCATCTAAGCATCTACAGCAGGAATAGGCAAAAGCAGCCACATTAGACATATGTAGCAGGAATTAGAAGCAAATCACATCTGCAGCAAAAGCAGGTAAAGAGCAGCCACAGTAGACACCTGCAGCAGGAATCATCTGGAATTCACAGCAAAGCACATCTGCAGCAGGAATTATTAGCAGAGAATCTGCAGCAAGAGCAGACAAAAAGCAACCACATAGACATATGCAGCAGGAATTAGCAGCAAAGTATCAGCAACAGGAGTAGGCAAAAAGCAGCCACATTAGACATCTGCAGCAGGAATTAGCACCAGAGCACATCTGCAGCAGACATTGGACATATGCAGCAGGAATTAGCAGCAAAGCATCTGCCGCAAGAACAGGAAAAAAAGCAGCCACAATAGACTTCTGCAGCAGGAATTAGCAGCAAAGCATCTGCAGCAAGAACAGGAAAAAAAGCAGCCACATTAGACTTCTGCAACAGGAATTAGCAGCAGAGTATCTGCAGCAAGGACATTGAGCAGGCAAAAAGCAGCCACATTAGACTTCTGCAGCAGGAATTAGCAGCAGAGTATCTGCAGCAAGAAGAGTGAGCAGGCAAAAAGCAGCCACATTAGACTTCTGCAGCAGGAATTAGCAGCAGAGTATCTGCAGCAAGAACAGGCAAAAAGCAGCCACATTAGACTTCTGCAGCAGGAATTAGCCGTAGAGTATCTGCAGCAGCTGCAGAAGCAGGAATATAATCCAAAAAAAAAAAAAAAGAAAAAGGCAGCTGCACCAGACATGAGCAAAGGCAAGTGAGCACACACCTGCAGGAGTCGCCCAGAGCAAGTACGGCAGGTGCAGGGAGAAACATCTCATCTGGAATTGCCATCCAGACTCTCCCTCACAGATACTTTATGTCGTTTCTGTCTCATTGTCTACTTGCAGGGGAATAGAGTCAGCATCCGACGTATGCAAGTGAAGAGAATATCATCCGGTTTCTATCATTTTATTTATTTATTGACTTGTCTGTTCATTTTTTTTGTTCGTAGGAAGCCCAACGGACCTTTCGACCCCTGACATTAAAATGTATCCCGGTGACAAACTTTTATTCCCACCCGCTGTGCCTGGTGTTTGTTCGCATTGTGCATGATTTCTGTAATCTCAGAGAGAGAGAGAGAGAGAGAGAGAGAGAGAGAGAGAGAGAGAAAGGAACTTCTCGGGCGTGTAAACAAAACAGTGGTGTGTGAAATGGGGTAATATTGCTGGGTAATATGAAAGATAATTCGGTCGTAATGGATTTGTTGTTGTTGAGAGAGAGAGAGAGAGAGAGAGAGAGAGAGAGAGAGAGAATGGGGAGGCAAGGGGGAAGTACACCAGACATGTCGAAATTTGTTGGCAAACAAACAAACAGATGTGTTCTGAATTGATATACCGTTCAGGGTACGTTCATCTCAAACATGATAAATGCACTATATATCTATCTCTTCATATATTTACTTACTTGCAATTTAGTCCGAAATAACATTCTTTGTTCCTTGGTATTTCCTAACTCTAAATAGTATTTTTCTGTTTAAAAAAAAATGAATAAAAGTTGAATTACGAGAACAGTTCCGTGTGTCACCAGAAGGTTATATGAACTCAGTCCGTGAAAAAACTGGCCGGTACTCCTCTCTCTCTCTCTCTCTCTCTCTCTCTCTCTCTCTCTCTCTCTCTCTCTCTCCTACCAGTTTTATAAAGAAAAAATAACCTTTGTTTCAAAACTGGTCTTCAGTTATGAGAGTGAAGCCAAATGGGACTAGAACTCCTCTCTCTCTCTCTCTCTCTCTCTCTCTCTCTCTCTCTCTTTTTCTCTCCAACTTTTTGCTTTTTCGATCATGTTCTACTGATTTTTTTTCCTTTTTTTATTTACATAGGCCTAAGTTCCGCTTATTTCCGCTCGCAGGGCAGCCATATTTTGTGAATGAGTGACAGTTAGTCCTGAATAGGCCTATATAGGCCTACTCATGGACCATGAAACACTCGATCAAAATTGATTTTGCTTAGTCTAATCCCGACTTCAGTCACTTGCAAGTAGGTCTGGTGTTTTTGTTGTTGTGGGATGAACACTGGCCTTATGCCAGCACCCATGCTCAATGCCCTTTGATTCACGTGTTTAACGACGGGCTCAATAAGACATATGTCTCATTTGCATCTCCTGATCTTCGCTGGCTGGACTCATTTCATGTATTCGAATAATAATAATAATGATAATAATAAAATATACACTTTTAGTTCTCATATTTAAAGAATCATGAGACTATTTGACTCATGTATTCGAATAATAATAATAATAATAAAATATACACCTTTAGTTCACATATTTAAAGAATCATGAGACTATTTGACTCATGTATTCGAATAATATTAATAATAATAAAACATACATCTTTAATCCTCATATTTTAAAAATCATGAGACTGTTTGGCTCATTATTCGAATAATAATAATAATAATAAAATATTCCCCTTTAATTCTCATATTTTAAAAATCATGAGAATATTTGACTCATAATAAAATATTCACCTTTAATTCTCATATTTTAACAATCATGAGACTATTTGACTCATGTATTCGAATAATAATAATAATAATAATAATAATAATAATAATAATAATAATAATAATAATAAAATATTCACCTTTAACTCTCATGTTTTAAAAATCATGAGAGTGGGATTCGGCTCCCGAAATTCTCTTCTTCCAAATAATATTTTGTTAATCAAGATTATTGGTATATATTTAAGACCCGCCGCCATATTTCCTCAAAATCATTCAACGGAAATATTTTTGAAAGTAAATCCAAAGTCTGCTGAAAAGATTGAATCGTTTTGCCTCTTTAAATCAAATTAAAGAAAAACAAGTAAAAAAATGCGAGTTTTCTGTACAGCCGCCACAGCGTATAATCAAGGCCACCGAAAATAGATCTATTTTTCGATGGTCTCGGTGTTATGCTGTATGAACCGCGGCCCGTGAAACTTTAACCACGGCCTGGTGGTGGCTTATCCTTATATCGTTGCCAGAAGCACGATTATGGCTAACTTTAACCTTAAGTAAAATAAAAACTACTGAGGCTAGAGGGCTGCAATTTGGTATGTTTGATGATTGGAGGGTGGATGGTCAACATCCCAATTTGCAGCCCTCTAGCCTCAGCAGTTTTTAAGATCTGAGGGCGGACAGAAAAAAGTGCAGGCAGGATAAAGTGGGGACGGACAGACAAGGCTGGCACAATAGCTTTCTGTTACCGGACCGTGGTTAAAGTTTCATGGGCCGCGGCTCATACAGCATTAAACCGAGACCACCGGAAGACAGGTCTATTTTCGGTGGCCTCGATTGTACGCTGTAGCGGCTGTACAGAAAACTCGATTGTGCCGAAGAAACTTCGGCGCATTTTTTATTTTTTTATTTATTATTTTTTTTTTTTAATCCTTTCCGGTGCAGCCTTCACATCAGGCAGCCTGTTCTTCTTTTTGTCTGTGACAAGTCAGTCTATCTGCTTCAGTCTAAGAGCACTGAAAGACCAGTAGGTGCACTGTGCATCTGTCGCGATAATGTTCTGATACAGCAAAGCTTTTCCTGAACTTAAACAAGTAAAATATGCGCCGAAGTTCCTTCGGCGCAATCGAGTTTTCTGTACAGCCGCTACAGCGTCTAATCGAGGCCACCGAAAATAGATCTATCTTTTGGTGGTCTCGGTATAATGATGTATGAGCCGCGGCCCATTAAAACTTTTAATCACGGCCTGGTGGTGGCTTATCCTTATATCGTTGCCAGAAGCACGATTATGGCCAACTTTAACCTTAAATAAAATAAAAACTACTGATGCTAGAGGCTGCAATTTGATATGTTTGATGATTGGAGGGTGGATGATCAACATACCAATTTGCAGCCCTCTAGCCTCGGTTGCTTTTAAGATCTGAGGGCGGACAGAAAAAAGTGCGGACGGACAGACAAAGCCGGAACAATAGTTTTCGTTTACAGAAAACTAAAAGAGATAGTTCAAAACCAGCATCGGCTGGTTTCGAGAAAAAAAGGTCATAGGGCTAGCAACCCCATTCCTAGAGAGAGAGAGAGAGAGAGAGAGAGAGAGAGAGAGAGAGAGAGAGAGAGAGAGAGAGAGAAAGGCTCTACCTTCTGGCATCTAGCAGTCTTCTATAGCAAGAAAATTACGTTTGTTGAAAGCATTTTTGCTCATTTGAATTGAAAGCGTGAACTATCTTTAGATAGGCCTATTGAACTTTCACAGATTTTATATAAAATACTGCCATATTTTTTAGCATCTCGCCGTCTACTTCTGGATCATTGCACAATTAATTGAGTCTCTATGCACATTGGTGTGTGTCTGAGAGAGAGAGAGAGAGAGAGAGAGAGAGAGAGAGAGAGAGAGAGCGATGTCACACTGCCGAATATGGCTATAACGTATGACATATGGCCTAGCTGAGGCCTGATCGAATGTCCAAGATACCATTTTGGGGGCTCTCCTTTCATTATCACTATCGAATGACATCCTGCCTGTAGTCCTAACGTTCTCTCTCTCTCTCTCTCTCTCTCTCTCTCTCTCTCTCTCTCTCTCTCTCTCTCGCGTCCGTTTGTCGAGGCCTCTACAATCTTAATGACACAGGTCTCTGGTGTAGGAGATTTGCCAACATCAGATATAGAGGTTGTCAGCCGCTGATGCTCTTTCATTAGATAAGAGATCTCTGATTTCTTTACCCCCCGTTTTAGTTTTTTTGTTTTCTGTAAACGAAAACAACTACTGAGATGGCTAGTTGTCTTTCTGTCCGCCCTCAGATCTTAAAAACTACTGACTCTAGAGGGCTGCAAATTGGTATGTTGATCATCCACCCTCCAGTGATCAAACATACCAAATTGCAGCCCTCTAGCCTCAGTAGTTTTATTTTATTTAAGGTTAAAGTTAGCCAGAATTGTACTTCTAGCACTGCTATAGGCACCAACAACACGAGCCACCACTGGACCGTGGCTGAGTTTTGTGGGCCGCTGCTGAGAGTTTCATGGGCCGTGGAAAGTATTCATTTCCTGATTGGACCACAGTTTTCTTATGGAAAATAGAAATAGTATATGTGATTCCTGCACCCTTGAAATGCTGATGTAGCCAGACGTATGATCATGGCTAACTTTAACCTTATAAATAAAATAAAACTACTGCGGCTAGAGGGCTGCAATTTGGTATGTTTGATGATTGGAGGGTGGATGATCAACATGCCAATTTGGAGCCCTCTAGCCTCAGTAGATTTTAAGATCTGGGGCAAATAAAATAAAGTGCGGACAGGCAGACAAAGCCTGCACAAGTTTTCTTTTCAGAAAACTAAAAGCATTACCGATGTGACTGTTGTTATGATGATTATTATTATTTTCCATGCTCATTTAATAGTTATTTTCTCACAGGTATCCCTGGATTATATATATAAATAATTTTTTAGTACATCTCAATTCCATCTCCATTAAACTGTCATCTTGGTTCCGGGAATCCGTCAGGATTAAAATGAAGAGTTCATTGTACCAAAACAACTTTAGTCCTTACCCCTCTGTGGAGGATTAAGGGAAAACCAACGCATTCCAGTATAACTCTGTTCCCTGGAGAGGTTATTACCTCTCTCTCTCTCTCTCTCTCTCTCTCTCTCTCTCTCTCTCTCTCTCTCTCCAAACGCTCGGGCAATTAACTCAAAACTAAATGAAAAACACTCGATCTTTCTTCGAAGGTGATATGACGGGATGATATAGGAATCTTCCCTTAGCTATAGTTCGCCTCTACTGACCAATGGCTGCGTTGAATTGCGTAATTCACTATTAGTCGACTGTTGTGGGTCGAAGCTTTGTGAGAGAGAGGAGAGAGAGAGAGATAAGACGTGTGTTTACTTCATCCTTCCCCACACCCAAGGTCCTACGACTGACGTCACAAACTACATGCGCGTGAGCCGACCTCTCTCAGAGATCTTGGACCTTGGACTGAGGAGAGTTGCCTAGTTCGTGATCTGTTTGTCAGTCTTATGAACTTCCAGCAGCCATGCCCTCAGTCTGTGCTGTATTTGGATGCCATAATAATAGCAAGAAGACCGTTAATTTGGGCATCAGATACTTTGGTTTCCCAAAAGAGGAGAAAATGACGAGGAGATGGATCAGTGCTTGCAGACGCGCAGACTACGTGAACTTCAAGCGGGCTCTGATTTGTTCAGTGCATTTCAAAGCGGAGGACTATGCTGATGACATGAAATACCGACTGCTGGGGATTGAAAAACCCAAAAATCAACGCGTTCTGACGAAAGAGGCTGTGCCGTCCCTGTTTTTACCAAATGGTGAGTTACACTAGTTACATTTACAAGTTGGGCATTTTGCTAGAAAGCTGCAAGATACCGTTCTTCCTCTCGACTCTTTTCCTTAAATATTTGACCGTCTGTGACATCTACTGTAGATTACGATACAGTAAACTGCATTAGACTTTGTCAAATTAAAGTTCTCTGCCGTCGTTTTTAAGTGGCCATCAAAATTATAAAAGATATTTTCAGGTGGTCTAATCTCATAGGCGTGAGACCTTCGGCGTAACCTACTGCTCGCATTATAGTCTTCATACTTCTTTTATTATGCATTTATGTTACATTTCTTTACGTTTTGTTTTAATAATCGTAAGATTGCTTTCGTGTATGTATTAGTATGATAGAAATACTAGATCTCCTCACCTATCTTAAGGATAATGAGGTCATGAGTCTAACTTTTGTTTTCCGGTGAGAGCTACGGGGTCATCTTGTCCGTAGGCCGATACTAAGTCTATCCATCTCTGTGACGCACTTAGGTGAACAGGTTTTGCCATACAAGTGAGAGAGAGAGAGAGAGAGAGCAACACAAAATCGTCCTAGGCTGAGAGAGAGAAAGTAACAAAATCTTCCTAGACTGAGAGAAAGCAACACATAATCGTCAGAGACTTAGAGAAAGCAACACAAAATCGTCCAAGACTGAAAGAGAAGAGAGAGAGAGAGCAACACAAAATCGTCCTAGACTGAGAGAGAGAGAGAAAGCAACAAAAATCGTCGAGACTGAGAGAGAGAGAGATAAAGTAACACAAAATCGTCCTAGACTGAGAGAGAGAGAGAGAGAACAATACAAAATCGTCCGAGACAGAGACAGAGAGAGAGAAAGCAACACAAATTCGTCCTAGAGAGAGAGAAAGCAACACAAAATCGTCCAAGACCGAGAGAGGGAGAGAGAGAGAGAGAGAAAGCAACACAAAATCGTCCTAGACTGAGAGAGGGAGAGAGAGAAAGTAACAAAATATCGTCCTAGACTAAGAGATAGAAAGCAACACAAAATCGTCCTAGATTGAGAGAGAGAGAGAGAGAGAAAGCAACACAATATCGTCCTAGACTAAGAGAGAAAGCAACAAAAAATCGTCCTAGACAGAGAGAGAAAAAGCATCACAAAATCGTCCTAGACTGAGAGAGAGAGAAAGCAACACAAAATCGTCCCAGACTGAGAGAGGGAGAAAGCAACACAAAATCGTCCTAGAATGAGAGAGAGAGCAACACAAAATCGTCCTAGAATGAGAGAGAGAGAGAAGAGAGAGAGAGAGAGCAACGCAAAATCGTCCTAGGCTGAGAAAGAGAGAAAGCACCACAAAATCATCCTAGACTGGGAGAGAGAGAAAGCAAGCTACACAAAATCATCCAAGACTGAAAGAGAGAGAAAGCAACACAAAATCATGCTAGACAGAGAGAGAGAGAGAGAGAGAGAGAGAGAGAGAGAGAGAGAGAGAGAGAAAGCAACCCAAAACCTTCCGAGACTCCGGTTGCATTCCACCGAGGTACAAATCTGTCCTTTAATTTTCTTCCAAATATAGGATGAACAAGGAGCTTGTTCAGACTTTTTTTTTCCTATTTTCATTTGCATCATCTTATCTTCTCGCAACAGCTGAAGGCTTCGTTTTTCTCCATGCCATAAATAAGTTAGATGCCATTTCTTTTTTTTAAAGTTCTACTTCCTATCTTCAATAGCTTTTGCCTATCGAGAAAACCGAATCTTTCCTGACATAATCAGTCGTTTGTTCACTGTTTTTCAGACTTCCAAACTTAGTCACTTTCTTTGTTTACGGCAGGGGAAACCCTCTCTCTCTCTCTCTCTCTCTCTCTCTCTCTCTCTCTCTCTCTCTCTCTCAGGAGATGATGATGAACTCTATAAACATCCTGGACTCGTTCCAAGGCGAATGAGACAGCGCCACCCACTATCTGACTCTCGCACAAGACGGCCATTTTGAAAGAAGGAGTCTTCAAGTCTCCCATTCAGGCTTTAATCCTCGAGGGTTATATTTAGAAGGCCCAAAAAAGGAACCTAGTTCTTTTTTTTTTTAATGGTTCCTAAAGTTATAGCTGTTAGCCTTCCATTTATTCCCGATAAATAGCAGGAAAGAGAGAGAGAGAGAGAGAGAGACCGGCTGCCTGGCTGGCTGGCCTGCCATCTTAATTCTGGTGCTGTAAATGTATTGTGATTTATTGTAGTTTCTCTCTCTCTCTCTCTCTCTCTCTCTCTCTCTCTCTCTCTCTCTCTCTCTCTCTCTCTCTCTCATAGCAGTAGTCTTGGCACGTTCAACTCACAAATGCAAGACCTAGACCGATAGATATCTAGGTGCCTAGATTATATATATATATATATATATATATATATATATATATATATATATATATATATATATATATATATATATATATATATATATATATATATATAAACAATGCAGAAACAACACATACAAAGAATTTGGACAACTTAAACTCTTAGGCCTACCCACACTTATCTAGACAGTATGTGTCATTATTTTTATAAGTAAACAAATATGGTCTCAGAATTTAGGTTAACAAATATGGTCTCAAAATATCGGAAGTGGAATTCAACCTTGACTTATTATTATTATTGCAAAATTACTCCAAGAAACATCTAAATCAGACGTAAATGAAATAAATATTGAGCCACCTAGATATCTATCGGTCTAGGTCTTGCATTTGCGAGTTGAATGTGCCAATACTACTATGAGGCTCCGAGAGAGAGAGAGAGAGAGAGAAGACTACCATAAATCACAATACATTTTCAGCACCAGAATTAAGATGGCAGGCCGGCCAGCCAGCCGGTCTCTCTCTCTCTCTCTCTCTCTCGACGTTACTTTATTCTGCATGGCTCACGTGATGGCTCCATCCTCCTCCCCTCCCCTCCCCTCCCCTCCTCCTCCTCCTCCTCCTCCTCTTCTTCTTCTTCTTCTTCTTCTTCTTCTTCTTCTTCTTCTTCTTCTTCTTCTTCTTCAGGCTGTTGCCTCATTTCGTCTGTCATTGTCAAGAGTCTCGGTGCAATGGAGGGCGATCCACCCTCGCATATTTGTTCATTTATCATTCTAATTGAGTAGGGCAGAGAAGGTCATAATTTTAAGTTTGTGGTTATTCATTTTATATAGAAAAAATAAGAATATCAATGACGAATGACTGTCATTGTAAGGTAACAATTATCTAAGAAAAAGATAAAATGGGAAAGCGATACACATCATAGAAAATGGGTCTCAAGCCCATCAACTTTTTAACATTTAACCTAAATGAGTTGTAATGTGTCTAGACCTAACCCGTTCCCTACTTCGTTATTTCAAAAGGCAGGCGCTTGCGTTTGAGGGATGAAGACATCTACGAGTATATCTTGCTACATTGCACAAGAAGAGGAGAACTCTTTAATTTGACTCTTATTTTTCCTAGTAATTATGAGTACGTGCAAGATGGGATTTCTAGACCGTGGTGGCGCAGACTAGACAGTAGTATCACCCAGGAATATCGGTCAATGTACAACTCCAGCTGTGGTCTTGAGCTTCTATCTGATTAGAATTTAAATTAATAATTCGCAAATATCAGACATTCATATTTGCAATACAATTAAACGTGAGTGGAAAATACTTCTCTTATGTAAATATTAACCGAGTTCAGAAGCTGATTATGGTACTAGGGGCGTCGTTCATGAGAACAGAGCTGGCTCGCCCATTCCTGCTTCTCTTCAAAGATCTCTTTATAAACGGACGCGAATCTCCGGAAAAGGTCGGCTGAGTGAATGAAACTGTTGAGAAGATGGTTAAAGAGAACTCGGTCTTTCTCTTAACAGCTCCAAAATCCAAGATGCTTAAATAGACTTAGAAATACTTTTTTGTGACCAAGCTACAGTGCGGTTGAACAATAATAGTCCTAGACCTATGTAGAAGTCAGCTTTACAAATTTATCGATTGTATGTGTTTAAGCAACTGTATTTGTTCAAGGAACGGTGAAATTGGAAAGGAACATCAGTAGTTCTCTCTCTCTCTCTCTCTCTCTCTCTCTCTCTCTCTCTCTCTCTCTCTCTCTCTCTCTCTCTCGTAGTAATTGCCTGCGAATCACACTGACTTAAGGCATTGCCCCCTTTTGGCATAGTATGTCCAGCTTTACCGGCTCCAGGCTGCTTTATCACGGCCCGGCCAATTTACACAGATCACGTGAGATGGCCAACGTCACTCTGGGGGGAAATAAAAAGGAGAAAAATAAACGAGGGAACGTAGCAGAGGGATCCCGCACGAAATTGGGAGCAGGAAGAGGAAAGGGTGCGCCGATGTAAAGGCTAAAGGGAATGGAAGGAGAAGTAACGCGGAACAGGAATCGGAAGGGAATGGATTTAGGGGAGAGAGAGAGAGAGAGAGATTTAATGAATGCTAGAGAAACGTTTTTAGTTTTCTGTAGAAGAAAACTATTGTGCCGTCTTTGTCCGTCCGTCCGCTTTTTCTGTCCGCCCTCAGATCTTAAAACTGCTGAGTCTAGAGGGCTGCGAATTGGTATGTTGATCATGCACCCTCCAGTCATCAAACATTCCAAATTGCAGCCCTCTAGCCTCAGTAGTTTTTATTTTATTTAAGGTCAAAGTTAGTCATGATCGTGCCTCTTGCAACGATATAGGATAGGCCACCACCGGCCCTGGTTCAGGTTTCATGGGCTGCGGCTTATACAGAATCAAACCGAGCCCGAGATCACGGAGGACAAATCTATTTTCAGTGGCCTTGATCAAAGCCAATATACGCTGTACAGAAAACTCGATTGCGCTGAAGAAACTTCGACGCATTTTTTTTTTTTTTTCCTTTTAGAGGAGAGAGGGAGAGGGTTTGGTTTGTAACAGAGATACTGTGTTTTTGAGAGGATAGTGTGCCGTGCATATTATGTAAAAGAGAGGAAGAGAGATTTTAAATGATCATGATTGAAGAGAGAGAGAGAGAGAGAGAGAGAGAGAGAGAGGGATGAAATTCAAGAATCATAGCCTTGATGTTATTCCATAAATACCAACATTTTGACAGACCTTTACATTTCTCCGTTACGGAAGCATTCAGGAACCTTAAAGGTGACAGACAAATCACCCAACTCGTTTTTGCCAGAAAATAAAGGAAAATGATATACACCAAGGCGTATAAGGAGCACGACACAATGATTAACGTAATTCGTATTTAAAGCGCAGTTTCGGCCGGCAGCGGTTTTGGCTTCGCGCCACGATCCCGCGCAAGCGCGTTTTGCTTTCAAGAAAAGGCCCCATGATGGAAGCTGAGCCCAGCTGGAAGGCAACAAAATGGGTGACAGGAATGCCCAAGAGGTCGAACTGGTCGAGCATACTGGAAAAGTGAGAGGAGCATGGCTGAAGAATATAGTACCAACCCATCTGCAATTGTTGACCCTACTCGCCAGGAATTGTAGGCCTATATATTTTTGACAGTTTTGCTGGACTGAATCAGACCAGGTTGTTCTGGAATATGAACAAGAATGACGCTAATTATTTGTACTGGTCACATGACATTCCAAACATTGGTATCTTGTTTTAGGCCTATGATAAAATGCTCATACCTCCAAGCGACCCACAGCACCATTTTGACACAAAAAGGAAGTGTTCACATCTGTGGACAAAACAGCAGAGGTATAACTCTGCTGCTATTTTTATAATAATAAAAATAAGAATGTCCTACTATTCTGTTTTGCGTAAAAGAAAAAAAATTAAATCCCGCCTCGCTCCCTTAATGAGATTTTGCAGATGTGTTGACTTTGTCAGTGGAAATATTTTTCCCGCCAAATCGCCGCCATGCGAAAGCTAACAGATTTGTTGGTCTTTGATTAGAACCGTCGTTTTCCGCTTATTTTCTTTACCTTTTTTTTTATTTCTTTTGTCTCTTCTCGGCTTTGCGTTTAATCTGACATTTTATTCCTCTTATTTTTTCCTTCCCCCTTTTTTATGTCCTCGAGCAAGTTTACGATTGATCTGTTCCCGTTTTTCTTTCGTTGGTTGCAACTGATGGCGGCAGTAAATTCGTCGGCAAGATTGCTCAGAAAATTACTCTCTCTCTCTCTCTCTCTCTCTCTCTCTCTCTCTCTCTCTCTCTCTCTCTCTTGATGTTCCGTTTTAATACTTGCTCCTCTGTAATCGAATTTATATGAATGAAAGGCTTCTTTTCTCAAAGATTTTGTTGTGGCCAGTAATCAGAACGCAAGAAGCCTGTGTCTGTGTGGGCGAGCGTGGTAGTGCAGTAGTACGAGTCTTCCTCATTTCATTATTTTATTATCGTCATTGTTCGTCCTTGGCTATAAATGTATTTCTTCTTTCTTAATTTTATTTCTTAGCATATTGTAAGCAGCAACTTTCGACATTCTTAATCGTAATGATACACACAATGAATTAGCGACGGCAAGGATAGTCTCAACCCTGGAGGCCTAGACTCACTGCTAAAAGGTTTGGTAGGCTAAGATTAAGCTAGCTTATGCCAGCACGAGGACCCTTTGCCCAAGGCTGCCCGTGTGTGTGGAAAGGCGTGGGAGGCTTTGTGTATGTGTGTGTGTGGACCTCTGGACTCTGACCAAACAACGGAGGCGGCTTGCAAAGTCAAAAGGAAGATGTATAGTGCAAGAGCGTGTTACTCTTGTAATCTGGCAGATACGTCCTGCCCGAGAGAGAGAGAGAGAGAGAGACGGACTGTCTGTGCTGGCATAAGGACAGCTTAATCTAGCAGTAATAACAACCCGGTTAAAACTGGGTGTTCCTGGTTTGAGAAGCCTCTATCACTTGTTTATTCAGACGCTTACCCGTTGTTCTGCTTCTTCATCCTCTCAAAATTTTCTAGCAATTTTTATCCGTTGGCTGAGAATACTTTATTTATCTATTAATACTTTATTTATTAATATATTTCGTATATCCGAATTTATTATTTTTATTTTTTATTGTATAGTGGGGTTAAAGTCAAGGTCATAGTGAGGGGTCGAACACATCTCGTTCTTTAAACTACGCACGTGTTTATATGCAGGATGAGGAATACAGAGGAATTCGGGAAATTCCACATACCGGAAATAGATAAATGTATATAGGAATAATCTAATCAACGTTGAGTAACAACAGCATCCATATAGTCAGCATTATTTTCAGAAGAGAGAGAGAGATTATCAAGACTGGCTTCTTGTGAGAAAATATGATGATGTTTGACTAATGGCAGAGAGAGAAAGAGAGAGAGAGAGAGGGGAGAGAAATTAGCTTTTCAGACAGTAGTTTAGAGAAAGGAAAATATTAATTTAACTGACACTGTCATTTTAAGAGAGAGAGAGAGAGACCCACACACACAGACCATTACCAGGGCTGCGTATTAAATCAAAGTTAATTAGCTGGACCCTATTTTTTTATGTAGGAAGAATATTCTCGTGTTCCAGCGCTAATTGGTCTTTTGTTTACTCTCATTTTCTCTTATTCTTCTTCTTTTTCTTCTTCTTCTTCTTCTTCTTCTGTGGACTAAACTTCACAGTACCTGCGATCGACGTTTTTCCTTGGAACGGGAAATTTTGCGTTTGCATTTTATCTCTCTCTCTCTCTCTCTCTCTCTCTCTCTCTCTCTCTCTCTCTCCTTGAATTTGTGAATAGGTATAATGACCAGAACAAGAGAGAGAGAGAGAGAGAGAGAAAGAGAACTCTCCTTGAATTTGTAAATAGGTATCATGAACCATATTCGAAATCGGAATTGTCGGACAATTCTGGCAAATCGATTCATCTTTCCCTTAGGACGACGGGCGTCGGCTGGGCTAGTTTACAGTTTACCGGGGCAACCGCACAACAACCAAATCCCTCCGCATAGGTAAGTAGTTCGACCACGCTACCCGACCGCCCTCACTCTAGCACAGAAATCAAACTGTTAACATGACGTCTTCCCATCCGACTCACGTTCAATTTGCCGCTGTAAATCCGGTCACTAATATCGATTTGGTTAAGTTATGTGACGACGAAAGTGAATTGTGTTTGTTTCTAATGAAAAGTGGCCTTTTAGGCGATTTTAGTGGTCCGTGCGAACGGTGTAAGGAAGGAACTGTTACCCTCGTGAAAGATCACAACAGTTACGCTTGGAGATGCAGTTTAAGAAAATGCAGGAAAAGAATTTCAATCAGGACTGGCTCGTTCTTCTCTCGGTCGCATCTGGATTTCAGCACTATATTGTATCTTATTCACGGATGGATTCACGAACTTCCGCAGAAGTATATGCAAATGACCTTGAAAATCGGTTCGCCCCACACAATAGTCGATTGGTACAATTTTTGCCGTGAAGTGTGCATCGATATTTTGGTGAAAGATAATCGCAAAATCGGGGGACCAGGACACGTAGTTGAAATTGACGAGTCCAAATTCGGCCAGAAAAAAATTCAGAAGGGCAGGCGTGTTGACGGTTGTTGGGTCGTTGGCGGAATTGATCGCGAAACAAAGGACACGTTTTTTCAAGTTGTTCCCCCGACAGATCTCCTGAAACTCTTCTTCCAATATTAATAGAAAATATTCATCCAGATTCAGTTGTGATTACAGATTGCTGGAAATCGTATCACACATTGAGCCAGCATTTTAAGGATCATCTGAAAATTAATCATTCCTTGAATTTCGTGGATCCAAACGACAAGAGCATCCATACCAACACTATCAAATCCACGTGGCGTGTGTTGAAACGAAATGTTTTACCGAGAACTGGTACCGTGAAAAACCTTTACAACTCGTATTTTTCGATGTATTGCATCAAGAAAAGGTATCTCTCTAACGCTGAATGTCCGTTCAAAGCTTTTCTAGAACTTATTAAACGGACATATCCTTTAGCTAAAGTGGCGTCAACGCCGACGAAAATGCTTTCTTTTTCCGGTGAAACTCAAACGGAACAGGCAGTGGAGCGTCTACAGTTTACCGGTAAGCTAGCCATCGTGTTTTTTTTGTATATCCGAATTTATTCTCAATTTATTCTTCATTGTATAGTGGGGTAAAGTCAAGGTCATAGTTTGGGGTCGAACACATCCCGTTCTTTAAACTAGCACGTGTTTATATGCTGGAAGGGGAATACAGAGGAATTCGGGAAATCCCACATACCGGAAATAGATAAAATGCATATAGGAATGACCTAATAAATGTTTAGTAACGACAGCATTCACATAGTCAGCATTATTTTTAGGAAGAGAGAGAGGAATTACCAAGACTGGCTTCATGTGAGAAAATATGATGATGTTTTGACTCATGACAAAGAGAGAGAGAGAGAGAGAGAGGAATTAGCTTTTCCAGGTAGTAGTTTAGAGAAAGGAAAATATAAATTTAGCTGACACTCATTTTAAGAGAGAGAGAGAGAGAGACCATTACCACGGCTACGTATTAAATCAAAGTTAATTAGCCGGACCCTTTTTTTTTATGTAGGAAGAATATTCTCGTGTTCCAGCGCTAATTGGTCTTCTGTTTACTCTCTTCTTCTTCTTCTTCTTCTTCTTCTTCTTCTTCTTCTTCTTCTTCTTCTTCTTCTTCTTCTTCTGCGCACTGAACTTCACAACACCTGTGATCGATGTTTTCCTTGGAACGGGAAATTTTGCATTTGCATTTTATCTCTCTCTCTCTCTCTCTCTCTCTCTCTCTCTCTCTCTCTCTCTCTCTCTCCTTGAAATTGTGAACAGGTATCATGACCAGAAAAACAGAGAGAGAAAGGATTTCCAAAATCTCAGGCGACTCTATCAAAATACGCTGATTGACAGAGAATGGGAGAATTGAAAAAATATACGACAGTTCTTATCAGGATTAATAGAGTACAAGGTTAGTCCGCTTCTGACCAAAATAAGGACAGTCTCGCGCATGACGTCGTCTGGCTGCATCTGGCTGAGGTTGAGGTAGAAGAGGAAAGTCATCAGTCAGTATTTGATCTCACCAGAGTGAAGAACGCAGAAACTCTCTTAACCCGGACTGAGGCGCTCTTCACCTGGCCAGTCCCAGGATTAATTCGACGACCCGACCAATACCATGGCTACTTGTTCCGTGTACGGATGCAGATCTAGTCAGAGGAGAAAGGAAAATCCGAACTTGAAATTTCATCGTTTTCCAAAAGATCAGGAGGTGCAGCAGAAGTGGCTGCAGTTCTGCAACATCACTCCTGTTAATATTAAAAATGCAAGAGTCTGTAGCCTGCATTTTGAGTCTGCTGACTATAAGAGAAATCTGAAGTACGACCTCCTTCAGTTGCCAGCTCCAAGGAATGGAAATTTATTGCAAGATGGCGCTGTCCCTACTCTCAATCCACCGGCATTGAGTGGTAAGCCTTGAGTCTAACAAAGTTTAATTCTTATTAAATTAGATCAGTTACAAGAATATCTACAAATCATCGCAACCTTTATTATTATTATTATTATTATTTACATGGTTAGGCCTACTGCATTACCCAGATAGCAATAAAAAGACATATGGAGGATTATATCAATCCTTTAATTCAGCGGTACCTGGAGATTGACGGGGACCTCTCTCACCTAAGGTTGTGAAAGAGAGAGAATGCGTGTGAGCAAACAATTACCATAGTGACCCTTCATATCTTTGTTTTCTTGTACTCTATTAATCCTGGTTCTTATAACAAGTTACAATATCTCAACAAAAAATTGTTTTAGATTATGAGCACTGACGATAATTGTTATCTAAAAAAAAATTATTAATGACTGATGAATAATAAGGGAATTCAAACAAGAGGTTTACATAGACTGGAGACCGGAGACATCTAGGATTATTGAATTATATAAGTGTCTGGATATTAAAAGAAGAAGAATTCACAGTTATGTACCCACATGGGCTCTTCCAAGAACAGAAGGAGAAGAATTCAGAGTTATGTACCCGCACAGGCTCTTTCTTCCAAGAACAGAAGAAGGAGAAGAATTCACATGTACCACTTTTGCTCTTTCTTCCAAGAACAGAAGAAGGAGAAGAACTTCAGAAGGAGAAGTCATGTACCCACACGGGCTCTTTCTTCCAAGAACAGAAGAAGGAGAAGAATTCACAGTTATGTACCTGCACAGGCTCTTTCTTCCAAGAACAGAAGGAGAAGAATTCACAGTCATGTACCCACACGGGCTCTTTCTTCCAAGAACAGAAGAAGAAGAATTCACAGTTATGTACCCGCACGGGCTCTTTCTTCCAAGAACAGGATTCGTACGCAGTGGGGTCTCTTTCTCCCTTCCAGAAACCGCTAGTCCTGCCGCCAGCCAGCTGTTAGTTACCCAGTATCCTTCGCTAAAGGGTTTAGGGGGAGGGGAGATGATCCTTCTTAAGGGGGAGGGGAGGGGCTTGTAATGGCTGGAGTCTGGGACGGAGAGGATCTAAAAAAAAAAAAATTATTTAAAAGGGAATAAGGTGCAAGTCATGGTATGTCGGTACATCTGCCCTCTTTCTCCCCCTCCCCTCCCCTCTCCCCTCCCCTCCCCTCCCCCCCCTCCTCTACCTCTCCCTCACCTTCTCACCCCTCTTCTACCTCTCCCTCAACTCCTCCTTTTCCCCTACCCTAGCCTACCCCTTCCCCTTCCTCTCCCCCTATCCTCTCCTCCACCTCCTCCTTCCCCTCCCCGCAGCAGTCACTTCTTCCCCCCTTATTCCTGGGATCGATTTTGGGGACTTCAGGCTGACGAGACGAGGCTGGTTTTATGTAAAATATTTGCCTGTAATGTAATGTCACTTTATAGAGAGAGAGAGAGAGGTATGATAGGAAATCGTCTATTGGCTTTGGTGAAAAAAAAAGAAGAAAAATGTGATTTTCAACCCCACCATGAATATTAATAAAATAACCGTGTAAAAAATAACTTGCCTAAAAACAGAAATATATAAGAAAAAAAGAAACAAATAAAGAAACAGATAAATAAAAATAAATAAGGCACAAGAGAAGCCGGATGCGGTTTATAGGATGCACCTGCAGCATAGCAACGACCCTTAACGAGGTAATTATGAGAGAGAGAGAGAGAGAAGATAAGCAAGCCTCTCAGCCTATTCTGCCCTAAAATGGAAGACTGCAGTGTCTGCAAAAATACAAAACTGAGAAAAATGGTAGACACTGCCTTCCCTTACTGCTGACTTTACAAACGGGACCCCCTAAATACTCTTGCAAGGCATTGGAGAATCATTCTGTAACTGCAGTAACTTGTGTATTAGTGAGTCACGAGCCCAGTAGGTGGCATATCTCAGTTTCGAAAATTTTGCAGATACTGCAGTTTTCCAATTAAGGGCAGTATTGTCTGACTTCCTCTGCAATAAAAAAAAAATTTTTGGCGGAGGTTGCCAACTCGAGTATCAGCCGAATTGGTCGGCTTTCATTCCATCCATTTCTAGGCTGTGGAATTTCCCCTTCGGCCTCTGTATCATTTCCTTGTTCTTCATCTTGGCGCGGGGCTGGGGGGGGTGTGATCTAGAAGGTGCCTCTAGTTCGGTTTTCTGTCAGTATATTTGGGATGAGGTTGTTAGCCATGTGCCTTGCCATTGCTGGTCACCCATCCAAGTAGTGTCCAGACCCAGCATTGTTGAAATTCGCTTATACGACCGATTATTATTATTATTATTGTTATTATTATTATTATTATTTATTATTATTATTATTATTATTATTATTATTATTATTATATGTAAGCAAATAGCGAACCAAAACAAAATTTGACCTTTTGATGTGACTGATAAGAAAATGTAGGACGAAAAATTTTGTAAAGATATAAATAAAAGATTAAGGAAAATGTAACCGAATTTCTCCACGAGTTTAAAAGATAAGACAGACCACTGTACTTAAGTAAACCCGTCGTAAGCAGTTATTTTTTTTCCTTTTTTTGCGTAGTAAGCACTATCTTTGGCGTAGTAGGCGCCCAAACAAACAAGTCGGGACTCCGATAAGATAGCAGACTTCAAGAAGTTCATACCCTCAGAATTACTTCATTTTTTATCATTTTTTATCTTATGTCTTTTATTTGGGAAGTTGTCAGAGCGATAAGGTTTTTTTCTCTCTCTGTTCTTATCGGGAAAGTTCAGAGGATAATGAGGTCTCGTTATCAGCGTCCCCGATTAAAGACTTATTCTTTTTTATTTTTTTTTTATAATTTTAAGGAACGCGTGGCGGTCTTTGAACCAAGTTGAGAGAACGTTCTTCTCCCTTTCCCTCTCTTACGTTCTTTCTCTTGTCTTTTCAAGATTAATTCAGAGAGTCCTGGTAGTCTTCCTTTGCAGTGGCTTCTCTCAGATACCAGTGAGTATTGGTAGTCTTCCTTTGCAGTGGCTTCTCTCAGATACCAGTGAGTATTGGTAGTCTTCCTTTGCAGTGGCTTCTCGCAGATACCAGTGAGTAATGGTAGTCGTACTTTGCAGTGGCTTCTCTCAGATACCAGTGAGTATTGGTAGTCTTCCTTTGCGGTGACTTCTCTCAGAGACTGGGGACTACTGGTAGTCTTTCTCTGCAGAGATTTCTCTCAGATGCCAGTGAGTATTGGTAGCCTCTCTTTGCAATGACTACTCTCAGATACCAGTGAGCATTGCTAGCCTTTCTATGCTGTGACTCTCTCAGATACTAGTGAGTATTGGTAGTCTTCCTTTGCAGTGACTTCTCTCAGAGACTGGGGACTACTGGTAGCCTTTCTTTGCAGAGATTTCTCTTAGATGCCAGTGAGTATTGGTAGCCTCTCTTTGCAGTGACTACTCTCAGATACTGGTGAGTACTGGTAGTCTTTCTTTGCAGTGACTTCTCTCAGATACCAGTGAGTATTAGTAGTTTTTCTTTGCAGTGACTTCTCTCAGAGACTGGTGAATACTGGTAGTCTTTCTTTGCAGATATTTCTTTCAGATTCCAGTGAGTACTGGTAGCTTCTCTTTGCAGTGACTGCTCTCAGATACCAGTGAGTATTGGTAGTCTTCCTTTGCAGTGACTTCTCTCAGAGACTGATAACTACTGGTAGCCTTTCTTTGCAGTGATTTCTGTCAGATACCTGTGAGTATTGGTAGCCTCTCTTTGCAGTGACTACTCTCAGATACCAGTGAGTGTTGGTAGTCTTCTTATGCTGTGACTTCTCTCAGATACCAGTGAGTATTGGTAGTCTTCCTTTGCAGTGACTTCTCTCAGAGACTGGTGACTACTGGTAGCCTTTCTTTGCAGAGATTTCTTTCAGGTGCCAGTGAGTACTGGTAGCCTCTCTGTGCAGTGACTACTCTCAGATACCAGTGAGCATTGCTAGCCTTTCTATGCTGTGACTTCTCTCGGATATCAGTGAGCACTGGTAGTCTTTCTTAGTGGTAATATCTTAGTGAATTTTCTCAGATATAGTTCATTTCGTGAAAAGTCGATGAGCATAACTAGGGTGAGGCCACCTGACTCACCTCCTAAAAAACATACTTACTTTGTTTTGAACCTCAAGAGCAAAAGCACTGAGCTCATTTCGATAACAGCAATGTCTGAGGGTGTCTGGTGCCTCACGGAATCGCTCAGGCTCATTTTAGGCTTTAATGGCATGCGTTCACATTCATACCATACCCTCACACCCTCTGTAGTTTTAGTAAAAAGAGTTTTTTTTTTTTTTTTTGTACAAATAACGACGAATACATCTCATGTTCCTAATAAGTGTTTAACACCTGTCAACAACTTATCGCAGAAATGTCACACACAAGTTGAAAACAAATACAGCGTTGGTGTTCCTAGTAACATGACATGGTTAAAAGGAATGAGGAAGTATGTGTTTAGCATGTCGACAACTTATCACAGACATATCACAAACAGGTTGAAAACAAGTCAGCAACCATAGGTGGATAAACAACATTTGGTAAGTGCTGGATAATCGTATGAAGGACTGGTTAGTGCTACCATTAAATTGTTGACTTGTATTCAACCTGTTTTTGATATGTGTGTAAGGAGTTGTCAACAAGTTTATAGTATGTACTACCGATGTGTGACCACACCCTCAGGAATACAAGGTTGAAAGGCCAGAGCAGTTCAAGAGAAATGAAAAAGAGATAATTTTGATGTCGGTTACACAATGAAAAACTCGCTGAAAGATCGTCAGATGGGTCCAAAGTGTGCTGGCACTTGTCTTTATAGATTTGGAGTTGATAATGCCCATGCTGCCTTCATGGTTTTAGGCCCTTGAGGATCACAGCGCCAAGAATGAATACAATATGGCCATGTTAAGGAGTGTCTTTCAGACAAGAAGAACATTATATGGTAAGACTGTTAATAGAAAAACGAGATAAAAATTTGTATTATAAAAGTGGGGAACCCCTTTTCAGCTTCTGAAACTTGAAGCACTGGTTTGTATCAGTACAAGGTATACGTAGAACTTCTTGTAAGTTATTCGGGTTATCGTAAACAACCACGTGTTGTGGGCAAGGCTTATGTTTTATAAATATGCATGATGTTCAAAAAAATTAAATTACAAAGGAGGTATTGTTAAAACTATAGTTTGCATTTTTGAGATGAATGCTAACACCCAACCCATTGTAGTACAACATTTCCAACATTTACAACATTATTGATATACACTTTTTAATTATCTTTTGATTTAAATATAGAGATTCTTAGTCAAAGTGAATGAACTCTTGGTAACATTAGTTAGTCTTCCAAAGCATCCTACTCCCAACTGGCATAGTGATAGACCCTCGTAAGCGTAGGCTGTAGTACTGCGTTCTTAATCTCTGTCTAGTTTCAAGTATTTTTTTGAGACTGATGTTATCTCATGAGGGTGCCAGCCACGTTTTACTGCAAATTAGGACACGTGAAAGGAGAGAGAGTCCTCGAATTATCAACCATACTTAAGCTCTGAGTTGGCTCGTCAAGGTGTTATCTTCAGGTCTGCTGATACAATATGGCATTTCGATGGAAAACAAAAGTTCCTGATAAAACCTATTGAAAGTCGCAGTTCATTAGGTTACAGAAACTTTAGAGTATCATTATTGGCTCTTTGTACATGTTGGTCAAAATCAGTTTTATTACAGTGCTGAGTCAAAATTAACCTTGGAGTAATATTTTCACGGCTGGTGTTGCGCAAATTGTGGCTAGAGTAAAGCAGTATCATTCTTGTGGTATTCAGTATGTGTAATCTTACTTGTTCTTTCTTTCAAACGTAAGGTTGTACTGACTCGAATTTTTTGTCTCTGGTAATGATTTTTGAAGTAGGTTCTGAAAACGAGTCGTAACTTTTGACTGTTACAATGAAATTATTCAGGGGTATAGTACATCTAATCTAGTTGCCAGAAACCATTTTGTTATATTCTGCCTACATTGTAGGTACCTCTCAAACTTTTGTAGGGAATACAAACCGTTGGGAGAGGGAGAAAAACCGTTGAGGAGGTTTATTTTGTAGGGTATGAGGGATGAGATGGACTGAAAATGTGTGAGAAGAGTAGAAATACAACGAAAACCTGGAGAAATGGCTACCATGAGTGACAAGGTGGTTCATGACGTTTTGAGAAAGTATGGTAAAGTGGTAGGATTGGAGGGTGATTGATGGTGAAAAGGGTAAACGATTTAGGAGTATTCTGAAGAATCAGGAGATGAGAACGTTGGTTTGATGGGTTCAGAGAGGTGTACAAGTGTGCATATGAAACAGAGATGAGTGGCGCATTGTGTGATGGGGGCTCGGTACGCTACTTATGACCCGCCTATTGTGAAATTAGACGTAGACAAAGTTGTGGAAGTTTCAGTCATCCCGAAATGTGAATGCATAGAAAATGGAATGTTAACGCGATATGGAGCCACCCTCTCTAGCTGTCCAACTTCTTCAGCTTTAACCTGTCTCCAGTTTCACACAAACACACACATATACACTCAAACGCGCGCGCGCTCGAGCAAGCATACACTCCCTACAAGAGTCTTAAAATGTGACTCAGCGGTTCCGTTAAACTGCATAATAATCGTATGATTTCTCTCTCTCTCTCTCTCTCTCTCTCTCTCTCTCTCTCTCTCTCTCTCTCTCTCTCTTAGTTCTTTAGTAGCTGTTGTAACGTACTGACTTGACGTTCTACCCGGTGGCATAGAGTGTGTGATAAACAGAATTGGAGATTCTTGCCAAGCACGAAATTAAATTCTGCAGTCTCAGTTAAATAATGATAAGAGAATGAAGAGAAATCACGACGATAAGTAAAAAAAAAAATGATAACTCCTTACCACAGGAATTGACATGACAATATTCTATCTTTAAACAATTGAGAAAGAGAGAGAGGAAAAAAAAAGAATACATTTGACGCAGAGGTTCTTCTCATGCTATAGTAGCGCTGAATGCCAAGATTGGGAGATGAGAGAGAGGAGAGTCTTGTGTTGAGGAGAGAGGGTGAGAGAAGAGTCTCTGGGGTTTGGGGAGAGAGATAGAGAGAGAAAAGTCTGGGGTTTGGGGGAGAGAGAGAGAGAGACAGAGACAGATACCTCCCCTTCAGTGCTCAAGAGGCTTAACACAAGATGTGCTTGTAAAGACCCTTGTACATTCGGGGTCTACCCCCCCCTCTCCTCCCTCCCTCCCTCCCTCCCTCGCTTCCTCACCCATCCCTAAATAGATGAATCCCCTCCTCTCTCTCTCTCTCTCTCTCTCTCTCTCATTAACCCAATAGCAGGAAAAAATAGAAGTAATCCCACTCCTGCCAGGATCGTCTCTTTGTTGTGAACTCCACATTCTGCAAGTTTTTTTTTTTTTTTGTTTCTTTCTTTCTGCCCACTCGTGTAGTTTTTTCTTGTTTCTTTTTATCCATTCATGCAGTTTTTTCTTGTTTATTTCTTTCTTGCATTCGTGCAGTTTTTTTCCTTGTTTTTTTCTTTCTGCCTGTTCGTGCAGTT
The DNA here is from genome assembly GCF_040412425.1 of Macrobrachium rosenbergii. Taxonomy (NCBI): domain Eukaryota; kingdom Metazoa; phylum Arthropoda; class Malacostraca; order Decapoda; family Palaemonidae; genus Macrobrachium; species Macrobrachium rosenbergii. The sequence goes on along the minus strand of NC_089791.1, from coordinate 30,525,551 downwards.
GTTTGTTATTTTTTCTGCTCATTCGTGCTGTTTTTTTCTTGTTTATTTCTACTCATTCATGCAGTTTTTTTCTTGTTTATTTCTGCTCATTCATGCAGGTTTTTTTTCTTGTTTATTTCTACTCATTCATGCAGTTTTTTTCTTGTTTATTTCTGCACATTCATGCAGGTTTTTTTTCTTGTTTATTTCTACTCATTCATGCAGTTTTTTCTTGTTTATTTCTGCACAATCATGCAGTTTTTTTTTTGTTTATTTTTGCTCTTGTTTATTTCTACTCATTCGTGCAGTTTTTTTTTCTTGTTTATTTCTGCTCATTCATGCAGTTTTTTTCCTTGTTTATTTCTGCCCGTTTGTGGAGTTTTTTTTTTTTTTTTCTGACCATTCGTGCTGTTTTTTTTTCTGCCCATTCGTGCAGTTGTTTGTTGTTTCTTTCTGCTCATTCATGCAGTTTTTTCCCTTGGTTTTTTCTTGTCTGCCCATTTGTTTAGTTTTTCTTTGTTTTTTTTTTCAGTTCGTGGTTTTTTCATGTTTTTTCTTTGCCCATTCGTGCAGTTTTTTCCTTGTTTTTGTCTCTGTTGGTGTAAACAACTTCAGTCCATACTCTAGCAAAGTGGGATTAAAGCCTTTCATCTTCAACGGATGGAGACTGTTCCATCTGGAAGCTTATTCGTCAGAGGAAAATTCGTTGATAAGATAATACAAAAAAAAAAAAAACTTGGGGCGCAATTTTTTAGAATCACGAAAAACAAAGGAAATTTGTTGGAAAATATGAACTATCCGAATTCGTCCGCAGCTTCTCTATTCCCTTTAGAATTCAAGAAAGTCATCGCTATTTGGACCTTTTTTTTTGTTGGGGTTTATGCGTGTTCGTGGCACAGTGCCATCAGAAGAATAGTTTTTTTTTCCTCGGTGCCACAACATAGCTTAAGGACCATTACTGTGCTTATCAAGAAATTTTTTTATTTATTTATTACTGTACATAGCTCACCGTGTCTAGGGGCTATTAGAAGGCGTGTATATTTTTTCCCAATTTTTTTTTATTTTTTTTATTTTTGGTGGGGGCGTTGGTGTCTGCCATCAGAAGACAGCAAAGAAGAGCGCCATTACTGGAAAAGAAATCAGGCTGAAATACGATAAGAAATAATGTCTGACAAAGGAAGGGGAGCATTTTCTTTTCTCATTTTTCCCGGAGCATTTTCTCATCTCCTGTTTGTCCCGGCCCTCTGTTTGTGTCCTCGTTGTTTGTGTCCTTGTTGTTTGTTTCGTGAATCGTTTAGCTTTACTTATTTATTATTTAAGTTTATGTATTTATTTCTTGGTATGCCCATGCACACTAAGGCTCTTTGCGGCGTGCCTTCCTAAGGCCCCTAGCTGCACCCCCTTCCATTCATTTTGCTGTACCACCGTTTTTATTCCTTCTTCCATCTTTCTTTCCACTCTCTCCTAACAGTTGATTCGTAGTGCAACTGCGAGGTTTTCCTCCTCTTACACCTTTCATACTTTTTTACTGTCAGTTTCTGTATCAGCGCTGAATGACCTAATAGGTCCCAGCGCTTTGCCTTTATAAATTCCATATTCTGTTCTATATTCTACCCATGCCGTCAGTAATTACATAACGGAGTTTTATCAACCATACGTTATTGTATGGAACTCTTCAATAGAATCTCACTGCGCTCCTTTTTTCTCATCACGTGTAGGCGCCAATCTCTTCTGTAGGTGCTTGCTTTAAAATTCAGTTGCCCTCGAATAATATTCTCAGACCTCCAGTAGACTATACTAACATCAGCAGTAATATTTTTAATCCTCCAATAGACTATGCTAACATCAGCAATAATATTCTCAGACCTCCAGTAGACTATACTAACATCAGCAGTAATATTCTCAGACCTCCAATAGACTATACCAACATCAGCAGTAATATTCTCAGACCTCCAATAGACTATACCAACATCAGCAGTAATATTCTCAGACCTCCAAGAGACCATACTAACATCAACAGCAATATTCTCAGACCAGCTCCTTAGTATGCAAAGCGTTTATCAAAGAAATGGCTCGCATAGATGAAGCTTAACTCCCAAGTCATCATTCACAAAAAAGAAAAGAAGAAGAAATACTTGATACGGTATCATTCACATCCGAGAGTCATAAAAATACTTGATAAGATAGCATTAATTTGTGGCCGTAGTTTTATTATGCTTTGTAACTTATCATCGTTGATATCGCCCAGTAAAGCTGATAAGATGCCGAGTCGAGGTATTTCTGAAGATAGGTACAAACCCAGCTGACACTGCGTTTTTAAAATATTCTTGGGAGCAAAAAAGTGGGGTACTGATGTTAGATTTAAAATTAGTAGCGTAATCTGTCCGCTCTTTTTTCTATCCGCCCTCGTATCTTAAAAGCTACTGAGGCTAGAGGCCCGCAAATTGGTATGCTGATCATCCACCCTCCAGTCATCAAACATAGCAAATTGCAGCCCTCTAGCCTCAGTAGTTTTTATTTTATTTAAGGTTAAAGTTAGCCATAAGCTTGCTTCTGGCAACGATATAGGATAGGCCACCACCGGGCCGTGGTTAGAGATTCATGCGCCGCGGCTCATACAGCATTATACCGAGACCACCGAAAGATAGATCTATTTTCGGTGGCCTTGATTATACGCTGTACAGAAAACTCGATTGCGCTAAAGAAATTTCGGCGCATTGTATACTTGCTTTTAGTTTTCTTTAGTTTCCGTAGCACCTGCGGTATGAATGAACTATCATCCCTCCCGTGACTTTAACTTTTGTCCTTAGTTTGACAGAAATTTACTCCGCAACCTCCCTTGGTTTATATATATCCTGTGTTCAATATTTATGTAAAAATTTACCATTTCCTAAGCATGAGACACGGACGACCCAGAGATTTTAAAAGCTGAAAATGAGATAATCTGAAGAGAGAATCAGGACAGCCAAAAAGTCCACGAAAGTATGTTCTACATAATCTATTTCATACGAAGAACAGTTGAGAGGTCTGGTTACTACAGTCTATTCAGAGCACCTACCCTGCTGATTAGGTTTCTCACTGAAGTATAGCAAAGGAGGACCAGAGAAAACTTGAGGACGAAACTTGTCTTCTCAGGATTAGTTTTCTAAATTAGGGTTGACAGTCTTTTGGGGTCTTGAGATGTCAGTCGTCCTCTTTCTTCCAAAACCTGTGAGAAGATTTGGGTGTGTAGTTCGTCGTCATTATATTTCTCTACATGCTAGCGAATGTACCTTTGGCATTTTAATAAACCTAGAGCTTTTCTCTGGTCTGAAGATATGACAGAAGAATTCGTAAGCGAGGAAGGATTCTCAGCAAACGCTGAACTTTTTTAATGAGTTGTGTTAAGGATAGGAGCAAAGCAACTTCCCAAGGATCTTCACTGTGATTTCTACGTTAGTCCAATGTTAGGTCACTCAGGAACGTGTTTTATCATGCAAGACTCGTCTGAAGGCTGACAGGACGCTTCCCAGCTTTTGTAAACGAAGGAATCTTTGCCAAACTTTTCTCTGTTACGAGAGTTCAAGACCAGAGTACAAGGTCAGGTAGCAAGTCGTTGATCAGCGCAAGAGAAAGATAGTAAATCTCCAAGACCCAGCTCAGGAGCAAAAAAAAAAAAAAAAAAAAAAAAAAAAAGTTGATTTCTTGCCTTGATAGGGCCCCTAAAGGCTGCTGGGGGTCACGTCAGTAAAAGCTTACATCTTTCCGAGTTGATCTTTCGAGCTGTATCGCCGGTTATTTTCGTCAGGTGGATGCCCTGCCTGGCGTGGAACCACGTTCAACGGTTACCTGATGAAGCACAGAAATTATTATTCCTCACACCCTGAGATTCAGAGTGAAGGCTGATTTCTAGTTATTTGTGTTCGAGGTTCTTTCCTTGCTTTTATGTACTGATAAGGAAGACTCTCTCTCTCTCTCTCTCTCTCTCTCTCTCTCTCTCTCTCTCTCTCTCTGAAGATTTGTAGCTATTTTTGTAGTTACTGTAACAGTAAGCAGAGGGGTCACTGCTGTACAGTACTGAACTTCAGGGGCCATGCGTCGTGTTGGTGTTTGCTTATGTATAAGTTTACCAGGTTGTTGGTTTGTCTATATTTGTTTGTTATTTATATAATTCCTTTTATTTCCTTTCCTTCCACGTAATTAAGTCCCTCTCCTTTCTTTCCTTGTTTTTAATGTTGAGCTTCACGTGGCTTCTTTTTCTGGAGCCTTTCCCCCAAATGCAATTTTTGTTAGGTACTCGCAGCAATAACAGTAGCCATCACTCTTATTATGCGGCACACGGCCTCAGCCGTGTCTGTGAGATTACGTCACCGTATTTCAGTCAGGACTTCCCTCTTGAATGACAAGAATAACAAAATACGATCGTCGCTTTTTACGTGCGTGCTTGTGAATCTCAGAAAAAAAAAATATTTTAACTCGACCGTCCTGTAGTATTGAAACTCCCTCAAAATCAACCTTCCTCTCTGTAGACAGTTTAGAGACACCGACTTTGAAAGCATTTACTCATAAATTGCTCGTGTATTACATCGGTTAATAACAGTATTCGTCAACGACCAGTGACGAGGAAAGACCAGGAATGTGGAAATGAGTGCATCTGGCAACCCCCTCTGCGCTCTCGGCGAGATAGCTCGCATGTCGATGATGTCAACCTTGCCGAGAAAGAGAAGCAACTGTTCAATTAAATGATATAGATAGAACGTGTGTGTGTGTGTGTGTTTGTTTGTTTGTTTGTTTGTTTGTTTCTCTTGCTGGTGCTGCCTCTCTCTCTCTCTCTCTCTCTCTCTCTCTCTCTCTCTCTCTCTCTCTCTCTCTCTCTCTCTCTCTCTCTCTCTCAGTCCTGCTCAATGTTTTCGTTGGTGATGTGTCACTGGCCCTAAGCTGAAATAAGGATATTATTATTATTATTATTATTATTATTATTATTATTATTATTATTATTAAATTGTTGTTGTTTTGTGGCATAAACATGGGAGGCTTCTTGTCAAGCTGTTTATAATCGTCCTGCAAAACTGAAAAAGAAATTATTTATAAAAAAAAACGAAACTTCTTCAGTCACAGCCTCGATTGCACGATCCTGGATCAACAATGAATTTAGTGGAGGTCTGTACCCTCTCTCTCTCTCTCTCTCTCTCTCTCTCTCTCTCTCTCTTCTTGGTTGACCTTCCCTGTCATCGCCTGAGCCAACTGTTCCTTTCTCTCCCTTTCTCTCTCTGTTATAGACCTTTTGTTCTCTCTCTCTCTCTCTCTCTCTCTCTCTCTCTCTCTCTCTCTCTCTCTCTCTCTCTCTCTCTCTTTCAACGCTGCATTGTTTTCCTTTCTTTTTCTGCTTTGTCTTGCTTTTAGCTCTTTGTAGTGACCTTTCCTTCTTTGTTCTTTTTAGATTTTATTGAGAGAGAGAGAGAGAGAAGAAGAAGAAGAAGAAGAAGAAGAAGAAGAAGAAGAAGAAGAAGCCGTGCCCTCATAACCCACACCGCCCCAAATTATAATCCTGCTGCACTTAAATTGCTGCCGTATTTTTGCTTAGTTTATCATTTGAATTTTAATATACCTCTTTCGTATGTATGTAAGGAAGTCTGAGTAAATGTATTTGTTGTAAGTATGTGTTTCAGTGTGAGAGGATGTGCCTATATGCAGTTTTTAATTTCATTTTAATTCATTCATCATTACACCGAATGATCTATTGGGTCCTAGCGCTTGGCTTCAGGCCTAGACCTAGTATTTTAATCTAATCCTTCGGGCCAGCCCTATGAGAGCTGAAAGTCAGCACAGTAGTCTGGTTAAACTACTTTAGTAATAATAATATTTCCAATGATGAGGAAGAACAGCAAAAGCACTTTTGCTGTAGAGGAGGAATTTTTCCACTCGGCCTAATTGTATTATTGTACTGACAATGGCGGAGGAGCTGTCTGCTAGGAAGGTATCAAGTAGAAATAACCCCATAAGGGGGACGGGGGTAGGGCCGTCAGTGCACCTCATGCGGTGCACTGTAGGCATTACTTGAGGTTCTTTGCAGCGTCCCCCTAGCTGCAACCCCTTTCATTCCTTTTACTCTACGTCCGTTCATATTCTCTTTCATCCATCTTACTTTTCACCCTGTCGTAACAATTGTTTCACGGTGCAATTGCGAGGTTTTCCTCCTGTTACACTTTTCAAACCTGTCAATTTCCGTCTCATAGCTGAATGACCTCATAGGTCCCAGCGCTTGGCCTTTGGCCTAAATTCTATATTCTGTTGAGTCCAAGTAGAAATAAGGATCTTTCTTCCTTTGTTGCTCATCAGAAAACAGAAAATGGACGTATTTAGGATCTGATCATGAAAGCCAAGCTGAAATAGCAGCATAACAAGGCCTTTTAACCTGATAGGAAATCATTTTGGAAAACACTGCACACAGAGGTGGAATAAGATGAGTTACGCCTCAGCGGTCCCGTTTTCTGTTCCGCGTGTGACGTCATGCAGTACCCATCCGCTCAGCTAACGGGCCATATCTTCTTCAGTCTTGCAAGCATCAGGTGTCGGGAGAGACGTCTCGATGTTTTCGGTGTTCATGAAGTGACTGACAGCCATGGTGATGTGTGCTATTTACGGTTGCTCTAACTCCCAGAAGAACAAAACAGGAGGCGAGAAGATCAGCCTCTACAGTTTCCCCAGGGATCCTGAGCTATGCAGGAAGTGGGTGGAGGCATGCAGAAGAAGCGATAGAATTAACCTAAAAAATGCAAGAGTGTGTTCGATTCATTTCCAACCTAGCGACTTTGCAAGGAACCTCAGGCACGAATTGCTTAATTACTGCCCCACAAATGCAAGGAAGCTGAAAGAAGATGCCATACCGAACAAGTATCTACATCTGTACAATAGTGCCACTGTTGATTCAGGTAGGCCTATCTGTGACATTTTGTAGTCTCTGGGTAACTGAATTGGTTAAGATCGGAAATAGGCCTCTGTATTAGTTTCGATTAAGTGCAGAGGGCAAAGTTCTAGTCAGTACGTGAGAGAGAGAGAGAGAGAGAGAATGGAGGAGGGATATATATGTTGTGTGTATGTACATATCGCACATATACACAGATTAAGTGTTAGCATAAATATATTAGAAAACTGCCATTTGTGCCCAAATGCATTCGCTACTCGATACCGCGAAATGCAAGATGCTCGGTGCTTCCATACATCTAGCGAGAAGCAAGCAAACAAGCAAAACGCAGGCAAAGCTGACAAGGTACGCCGGCAGTGTATAGGTACACCGCTCAGACGAGAGAATAAGTTAACTGGCTGTTCTCCAAAGGTTATAAAACCTCATGAATATGCTCGCATGCCAAACTTGTTCTGGGCTGTACTCCTCTCTCTCTCTCTCTCTCTCTCTCTCTCTCTCTCTCTCTCTCTCTCTCTCTCTCTCTCCTTTACACACACTACCAAGCAGTCTTGTTTATATAGAGTGTGTCCTCATTCCTCACTCCTAAATTTGCGTTCCCCTCCTTGGACCCAGTCCATAACATTTATACTTTCATCGTCAGGCCCTTCATATTTTTTATTCTTGCTTAATGTTTTGTGTTTAATATAGAATATATATATATATAATATATATATAATGTGTGTATGTTTATATATTTTTATATATACTTATGTATATGTATGTATGTATATACTGTGTATGTATATACTATATATATATATATATATATATATATATATATATATATATATATATATATATATATATATATATATATACATATATATCTTAACGCCCCAAAAGAGACCTCACAGTTCCCCTGCATAAAACTTTTGAAGAGTTTGAAGAAGAAAGAGACAGGTCGGAATACCGCAAATTCAAGGTGGAGTTGGCACTCTCTGACTCACCCAACTGGTAAGTGTTTGGTTCTTATTGTGGCTCACTGTCTCACCCTCGAGAATCCTATTGTAAGTTTCAATAGTGACCTTGGGAACGTAATGTGCCAACAGCAATTTCATATTCACTGGTGGGTCACCCATGCAAATGATAATGTGTGGAATTGTGTGGGTTAACTCCCCGTCGCTTAGTTTGTTGTTAAGCCCAGATATCAAAATTGGGGTTGTTTCTAAATTGCCTCCCGTCTTCCAGAGAAATCATTCTGTCCTAACCCAACCTAACTCATGCATACATTATACCTAACTTTATTCATGTGTGCGTTTTACCCAACCTGACTTGTGCATACGTTTCATCTAACCTGATTCATGCATACATTATAGCTAAACCTAACTCATGTATACACTTTACCTAACCTAATCCATGCATACATTATCGCTAACCTAACTCATGTATATGCTTTAGCTAACCTAATTCATGCATAAGTTTTACCTAACTCGTATACATTATACCTAACCAAATTCATTCACACCTTATACCTAACATACTGTAATTCATGTATACGTTTACCTAACCTAACTAAAATACGTTTTCCCTTGAGAGCAGGGCTGTTGGGGTTTTGTGGGGGCGTTTAAGCCCCTGTTGAAGTTTGCTTACTTTTTATCCAACCTAACTCATGCATACGTTTCACCTAACCAAACTCTTAACATACGTTTTCCTGTGAGATCAGGGTTATACTGGGTTTTAAGCCCCTGTTGAAGCTGTGGTGTTCAAGTAACTTCAGAGTTATTCTGGTCGTGTATTCTGATTCAACACTGAGAATACAGATCTTAAAAAAAAAAAAAAAAAAAAACCGTCATGCGCACTATTTTCGGGCATGAGATTCTTACTCGCGACAACCCTTCCCAGAGTAAAGCAGCACCTGATTGTCATGGGCGGCCGCAGCTTATTTTCCAAGTGGGGGCAAATCTCAATACATACATGGATAGTTTCCGGTTTCGAGCAGACAAACACTTGTGACCCTTTGAACTCGCAGATTGATTACAAAAACAGTATCAGCGCCTGCATTTCTTCAATTAATAAAGTCATTATTATTATTATTATTATTATTATTATTATTATTATTATTATTATTATTATATATATATATATATATATTATATATATTACTAAAAGGACCTCATTCAAACTGGATGGTATCTAATGGAGTATTTATTCAGAAAAGGTTACAGGCCTTCTTGGACAAACTTCCACATTATCAAGTATCCATACCATCCAGTTTGAATGAGGTCCTTTTAGTAATTCTACTAATGCACAGAACAATTGTATGTGTGATAAAGTTAATAATATATATGTATATATTTTTCCCCAGGAATTCTGGGTGCAAGTGCTCCCCCCCCCCTTTCCCCTACGTGCGAGCACCCATGCTGATTGGTAAAAGATCTTCAGTTCTCCCTTGTTGCATTGCAATGTTGTTGAGAGGCCAGGTGCTCTTTTTTTCCTTTTTCACTGCCTGTGAAATGCCACGGTCCACTAATTAATCGTTACCTGTTTTTCGCCTGGAGGTTAACAGAAGTAAAATGTGATTAGCCTGAAACCAGCCAAAATTCCATGGGATGACCTCATGACTGGATGGTCATAGAGCTGACAAAGTAATTTATTAACTTGGTAAATATTATTGTCATTCTGTGGGCGAGCCTTTCCGTGCTTGGGAATCTTAGGTGAATGTCTCTTTACGAGTTGTTGATGCATTATCCTTTGCAACCAGCAGTTGCAAGTTTATGCTAGTAATCTTCTGAAGAGGAATCATTTTAATCAGTTGACTTTCTTTGATGCTGTAGTTTGAACTAAAACTTTCTCGAGTTTTTTCATTCCACTTTCTAGAATACGTGAGGTGTCCTTTCTCTCTCTCTTTGCGGGGTAGAATGGAGAATTCTTAAAACTTATCCACCTTATCAACTTCATGAATTGCAAATGTTATTGTAAGTACGATAAACTGATAGGTGTGGATGAATATATGTAAATATGAATAATGGCCAATAATGGTGGTAAATGTGTTCATTATTTTCTTTTTTGTTTAGGATCTCTCTCTCTCTCTCTCTCTCTCTCTCTCTCTCTCTCTCTCTCTCTCTCTCTCTCTCTCTCTCTCTCTCTCTCTCTCAACAAGACAACCATATTTTCCTTGGGAGGGGGAATCATTCATTACCCCATCTCTCTCTCTCTCTCTCTCTCTCTCTCTCTCTCTCTCTCTCTCTCTCTCTCTCTCTGGGCGAGTAATCCTACACTCGGACAGGAGTGAAATCATTCATCAGCTCTCTCTCTCTCTCTCTCTCTCTCTCTCTCTCTCTCTCTCTCTCTCTCAACAAGACAACCATTTATTTCCCTCAGGGGTGGAATCATTCACTACCTTCTCTCTCTCTCTCTCTCTCTCTCTCTCTCTCTCTCTCTCTCTCTCTAGGCCTCGTATCATTTCGGAAATGGCCACAGTCAGGGTTTTCCTGGTGGGGGCCACAGAGAGCAGGTCTCGACTTTTTCTCCCTGCGTGTCTTGTGCTAATGAAGGCGAGGCCATAGCCACGCCCTTTTTTTCCAACCTGGGGAAAGACGTACTCTTCAGTTCTTCTTTTAATATCAGAAGGCCGATGGGAGGGGAAATATAACGGTTTTAGCTTTATTTTTATCCTTCTGTTACTTCTTTCTAATGAACATCACACATTCGTTGAGAAACTGGAATTTCTAGTGAGTGGCCCCTTTGGTGGGGTTGTTCCATATGGATAGGTTTCATCTTTTGAATAATAATAATAATAATAATAATAATAATAATAATAATAATTCAAGTAAGAAGAAAATAAAAGGAAAAGAGAAGTATATATAGCCCAGATGGGTGATGATCGATCCACCTGTCAAGAATTGGATTAAGAAGTTTTCATTTTTCACCTTGAGACCTCACAGAGGTAAGCGTTACCTCTGGTAATTCTTGAGGGCATGGCGTCACACGTAGAGAGAGAGAGTCTGCTGGAAACATTTTCATGTTCGATAAAGGAGTTGTCACAGTCATTCCTCCTTTACAAAACTAACACCTGGAATTCGTTTGCTTGGACCCCCCTGGGGGCAAAAGACCACCGAGGGAGATTAACATACCCATAGGACGACCCTCCCATTGTACACTGACTTTATCAGACAGTTGTAAATCAGAATCTCAAGGAGACATGCCGAAATACAGCACGACTCTACACGTGTCCTACAACAATTCATTTTCAAGGCTTTGTGTTTCATTCTGGCGAAGGCCTCGTGACGCAAGACTCACCAAGTAGTTGTGCAGTTTTTGGTTGCTTCAACAGAAGAACAGATGGTTCAGGCGTTCGATATTCCTGTTTATGGCTGCTTCGACAGAAGAACAGAAGGTTTATGGCTGCTTCGACGGAAGAACAGAAGGTTCAGGCGTTCGATATTGCTGTTTATGGCTGCTTCGACAGAAGAACAGAAGGTTCAGGCGTTCGATATTGCTGTTTATGGCTGCTTCGACAGAAGAACAGAAGGTTCAGGCGTTCGATATTGCTGTTTATGGCTGCTTCGACAGAAGAACAGAAGGTTCAGGCGTTCGATATTGCTGTTTCTGGCTGCTTCGACAGAGGAACAGAAGGTTCAGTCGTTCGATATTGCTGTTTATGGCTGCTTCGACGGAAGAACAGACAACAACTGTTTATATAATAATATTCATTTAGTTAATTAAGATGTCCAAAAGTTCATTTCCTTAGCCTTATCTACCGCCAGAAGGTCATTCTACAACAACAGTAACAAAACCTAAGTGAACTCCAAGAACGTTTTAAAACTGCCTTATTCCAAAGAACCAACAAAGCTAAAAAAGAAATCAAGCAGGATTTTGGATCAGCAGAAATAGGATTTGGAGTTCACCTTTAACAGCTCGCTAAAACAGAAGCTCTGCAAGAATTCCGTTCAGAATCCTGAGTTAAAATCTGGTGTCCACATTATTCCCTATAAAGACTGTGCCCAAGTCTATGTTGGGGAGACTGGGAGAGATTGCTCAGTCAGATTAGCTGAGCATAAAAATGCACGTAGGACCGGGGCCAGTAGCAGTGCCGTAGCCAACCACTGTCTTGATTTGGACCATCAGATTTCTTGTGACAAGGCAGAGATTATCTGCAAGTGGCATAATACCAATAAAAGAAGAATATTGGAGGGGGCACTCATCAGACAGCTGAATACTTTCCAAGGAAACAAGGCCTTCACCTCCGAAGACTTTTCAGAGACCAATTATAAAATGCCCGACAGGCAATCTACCATTAGATACTGTAGAAGGAATTTCTCTTTCGGCCAGTGAACGACTTAATTAGCTATACAATAACAAGACGACGCCTTCAAGAAATGATGATACTCAAGGAAGGCCCCCCAGACTGACAGTTTCCGTTTTAATTGCCCTTTTAACAATTATGTGTTTGCACTTTTATGTCATCATAATCTTTGTAATTCTCGCAGAGGTCAATCTCAACCTCTGGCGTCGCAGCAGACCTAGCCTGTAACCCCGATCACTCAATCCCTTGAGGCGATTTTGGTGCTCATGTTTGTGGGTTGACCTCCTTCCCCCTCCCCCTTCCCTTCCCCATCCTTTTTTTCTAGATTCGTTTGTGTGTTTGTATGACATTTTGTCATGATTCTCAGTTTTATTGCTGCGTGTTTGATAAGACCCCATTTTTTTTCTGTACGTGCAAAGTCACGCAGATGATTTTTTTGCATTTTCAAAGCACCGGATACCACACGGATTATCTCTCTCTCTCTCTCTCTCTCTCTCTCTCTCTCTCTCTCTCTCTCTCTCTCTCCGTGGTGGCAATTTTAACTCGATCTGCCACCTCGGATCCAATTTCAGAGACAGGCCTGACGTCATAGCTTTCAATAACCAATACAAATAATGACCGAATCCACTTTTGGCGAAGGGTCCGTCAGTTCTCTCTCTCTCTCTCTCTCTCTCTCTCTCTCTCTCTCTCTCTCTCTCTCTCTCTCCGTATAAAGGATAAGAGGGAAGACATTATATATATTATAATATATATATATATATATATATATATATATATATATATATATATATATATATATATATATATATATATATATATGACATTTGATGAAGAGTAAATCAAACGATGGAATGATTTGTCATTTTAAGACAAGCCTTAAATGATGATAAAATTGATGACAAACTAAGCAAAGCCAAAGTATAAAGAGATCAGGAAAATGAACAAAAATGTTAAAATTCCCGATAAAAAAAATAATGAGAATTTTTTTATTTTTAGTTGATGGGAGCGAAAAACCGGTCTTCTGAAACGAGTTCCAATCATTTTTTTTTTTTTTCACTGATTGTTTTTTTTTTTACGTGGAATGAAAATTTCTATTTTTTTTTTTTTTACGCTGGAATGAAATATTATATATATATTTTTATATATATATTTTTATATATATTGAAATATATATATATATATATATATATATATATATATATATATATATATATATATATATATATATATATATATATTATATATATATATATGTTCTATAAAACCTGACCGGGCAGAACCATAAAACCTACTTTACACCCTCCCACGAATAACCTCCCAACCATAAAACACTTTACACCCTCCCCGTAATCCCATTAATGTGGCTATGACAACCGGCACTTTAATTTCACAAGGCAGGCCTTATGCCAGCACGTACTGTTAAAGCTGCTCTTTTGGTGTTTACTCTGCAGTTGGTGTTAGACCAAATTAACAGACAAGAGGAGACGGCCGTCGGTAGTGGTAGTGCCTCCCGTCCTACGACGAGTGTCTGTCTGTACAGCGCTTCCGGAGTACTCTGCAGGAATTCGCCCCGTTCCCCCATCCTCCCCACAGGTCCAGACCCTCCCTAGTTCCTCCCTCTCCCTCCCTCCTCCCTCGTTTCCCCAGAACACCATCATCCTCTTTGAAGTCTGGGGTCGATTATGCTTTTTTTTACTCGGTGTTGCCAAACATTTTGCGTAATATTTTCGTACGATTTAATTATTTTATAAGAAGTATATATTAATTTTTATCAAACGTGATGTGTGATTAGTTGTTGCGCGCACAGTGATTGATTTTCGAAGTAGAATATTGGATTCTATACGCAATTCCTGCCAGATTATTCTCACGTGTGATATTTGATTCCATACATAATTCATGCCCGGATAAGATGACATACGATGTATTCGGTGCACCAGACCTTTAATTGTTCATCCCCCATTTTGTATGGTACCCATACTGCCTCGTGGAATAATTGTACCTGGACATGCGTGGATTCGATGCCGTTCAAGAATAGACTTTGTTCAGCTTCTGATCAACTTATTACATGCAGTCGCCCTCTGCCTTAACAAGCCTTGACGTATTTCATCATGCAACTACGATAAGGCCAATGCAGTGTACATTGCCAGTCAGTCCGTTATGCAATGCCATTGGCATCCCACAGACAGACAGAGAGACAGAGAGACGGGCAGACTACAGACAGACAGAGAGGCTGTGCTGTACCATAAACCCTTATCACAAAAGATTGATTTAGGAATAGAAGGCAAGAGAGATATGGTAATCTGACAGCAGGTACAGTTTATAGTTATTAGAGTCCTTTATGAGAGAGAGAGAGAGAGAGAGAGAGAGAGAGAGAGAGAGAGAGAACCAGCCACATACGAGCCTGAGACCACAAAAAAGATTAATTTTTTTTTTTTTTGGTATTACAGACCAAAGAGGTTGGTTCATCTAACAACCGCTGCAGTTTACAATAATTAGAGTCCTTTATGAAAGAGAGAGAGAGAGAGAGAGAATAGAAAAAATTAATTCTGTAGTACAGACCAAAGAGGTTGGTTCATCTAACAACAGCTGCAGTTTACAATTATTAGTCCTTTATGAGAGAGAGAGAGAGACAGAAACAGAGAGAGCCACATACAGTACGAGCTACGGTTTACAATAATTAGAGTCCTTTCTGTGAGAGAGAGAGAGAGAGAGAGAAACGTCCACATATGAACTTGAGACGTCCGAGCCTCATATCATTATCATATCTTCGGACTGGGGTCCTTTTTATTATAGTTTCGAGACAGTTCTTCTGCCAACAGACCCACACACACACAGACATACCCTCTGGTGCCTGCAGACGTTTTGACCTGGGTCTAGAATTACTCTGTCTTATACTTTTTTTTAAAACATTAATTCTTCTGCCTTTGGATAACCTCAACTGGGTCTCTCTCTCTCTCTCTCTCTCTCTCTCTCTCTCTCTCTCTCTCTCTCTCTCTCTCTCTCTGTGTGTGTGTGTGAGGTAGATCTTAGCCTCTGAAATTGGTGGGGTCCATACTTTCAATGTAAATGAAATAGGATTTAAAACTCCTGTTCAAAAGGTATTCAGAATTCGATATGTCTGTAGTTTAAAACCATATTTAGATGAATAGTCAAAATTGTAATTTAGCGGGTATACTTTAATTACTAATTATATCTATGTGAATATATTATGATTTATATATAAAAATTACGCATGGTAAGAATTGCAAATGTATATTTTCTTAATAAAAGGGAAAAAAATTGGTAGGCTAAAGCATAGCATTTTTATATATGTGTGTGTTTTGTAGGTTTCCTTACAGTTTTTTTTATTTTTTGGCACAAATTTCAATTATATTTTCATACCGTTTTAAACATAACGCGTACCTCAAACAAACCAGTATATCAACGATCATATTCACGTGGTGTTCAAATTACTTCAAGTATGACGATCGCCAAAAATATTGGTGAAATGACTGCAAGCACGCCGAGTTTGATCTTGGCTGCAACTGAAATATGGAACAATTTAAAATGCAGTCTTCTGCTCTCCAAATGTTTAAGCGAGCAGCAAATTCATTCCTGCCCTCTCTCTCTCTCTCTCTCTCTCTCTCTCTCTCTCTCTCTCTCTCTCTCTCTCTCTCTCTCTCTCTCTCTCTCTGCTGACGTCTCCTGAATTCAGGAGTTTTGATACATCAGTCTCATTTCCCTGGATAAAGATGGCCTGTTCTCGTGTTAGCAGAGGACGTATGTGGAGATTTAGCAGGACAGAAAACCCGTCTGTTGCCTTTCATCGGTGGGTACGAACGAACTGGTATTCAGTCGGGAATATCATATTAGTACTAAGAAAAATGATGGTTTCTCGTATTCGTGAAATGTCTCGAAACTTGTGCGTCTGAATACACAGCTGATAGCCATGCCGGTTGTAGTGGTAAGACTGAAAACTGCTATTATCATCTTTTATTTATCTGTTTATGTCTTTTATTTTTTCATGTTTATGACACGTATCGTCTTTCGTTTATGTTTTCACGCCCGTTCTCAAGGGGCTGGTACTAAACACGGCGCCCATTTTGCGCCGAACCACAGGGGCGCGGTAAGTCTTCAGTATTACGCGTTGTAGTTACGGGACGGAAAACCGGGTAAATTTGTAAAAAAATTTTAATTCTCTCTGTTCGCCTCGCAGTTCTCCGAGAGACGAATTCTTAAGGAAGATGTTTTGGGGGGGGGAGCCTAGGGGCCGGGGGAGTCCGTGTTCTGAGGCGGGAGAGGTTCTCCCCGTCGGAGCATTCCCGTCGAAAAACTTCAGGGAGGAGCACGGTTGAGCTATATCAGGTTAGCCGCCGCGCAGGGTATATACCCTGTCTGACAGTCGACGGCGTGACGTCACGCGTTGGACAAAGAGGGAAAGGAGGAGATACAGAGTACGAATCAGGCAGAATGTTCCTGCTGTTTGTCAATGAACTTGAAGATCATGTCTTGAGGCTAGCACTGGGCCTATACACCTGGGATTTCTTTATTGACCTCGGGGCACTGACAGGCCATAAGCACACTAACTTTCCCTTCAAAACATCCTCCCTTAGTAGGGACTTTCAGTCAGTTGTAAATCAGAGCATCAGACAAACGTCCAGGAACATACAGGGAAGGAGTTTTGTGGGAATTATGCCTATAATAGTAATTGTGCAGTTTACGGATGCTTTGATAATAGCAGAAATGGTTCAGATGTGCGATTTTTTAGATTTCCAAGAGACGACGAATTTAGGAAAAAATGGATAAATGCCTGCCGTCGTGATGATAAGGTCAGTACCAACAATGCACTCGTCTGTTCAGCTCATTTTACTGCAGAAGACTATATCGATGACATGAAGTCTCGATTGCTTGGTATTGAAAGCCCAAGAAACCAAAGGCTGCTGAAAGCATATGTAGTACCATCATTGAATCTTTACATCCAAGGTAAGTCCTGTTGTGTCGTTAAAAAATCCTGCTTAGATGTGCATACGTGTGTGTATACATTGCGCACAGTCACATCTCTCTCTCTCTCTCTCTCTCTCTCTCTCTCTCTCTCTCTCTCTCTCTCTCTAATATATATATATATATATATATATATATATATATATATATATATATATATATATATATATATATATATATATATATATATATATATATATCATATATATGTGTATGTGTGTGTGTGTGTGTGTGTGTGTGTGTGTGTGTGTGTGTGTGTGTATATTCACACTGACACACACATGCAGACACACTTATATACACATAGTGCATATGTGTGAATTGTTTTTGTTAGTCACATTCAAAAATTCTTATAATTTTCCTTTCATTTCAAAAGATTGCTGTTTAGCTCAAAACTCTGAAGATCGATTCAAGAGAGCAGAGGAGGACTTCTTCCGGACGAAATCGCGAGTTTGATTACTGTCCAGAGTATATTCAGCTTCAGTTTAGGTAACTGATTGATTTATGTCTGCTAAAACTAGCGTCATAAATCGGTCAATTACCTGAACTGAAGCCGAATAAAGGGCTGAAATTTTGGAGTCAAATTACAGGCTACTACGCCGTCTTTTGTTTATGTTTTTGTCTATTGTTTATACTGAAGATATTTACAGTCTTTTGTTTATGACTGAATCCCTAGTCTCCAAGAGGCTGGGACTAAACACACGGTAAAATTGCAGACCGCTACCGCGGGCTGGTCTCCTCCAGGCGCCGATCGAGGTATTCACCTTCTTTTGTTTATTTTTATGATGTTTACCATCTTTTGTTTATGTTTTTATATTTACCTTCTTTTGTTTACGTTTATGATGTTTGCCTTCTTTTGTTTATGTTTATAACAGTAACGGTCGTTTGTTTATGTTTTTATATTTACCTTCTTTTGTTTATGTTTATGATGTTGACCTTCTTTTGTTTATGTTTTTGCGGTCACCCCCAGGGGGCCAGTACTAAACACGGCGCCCTTTTCGCATGTGAACCAGTAGCTGCCGAAATGAATTTAGCTATGTTTTGCACGGATCAAAAACAAAATGTACACAAAACCAAGGTAAAGAGAGTAGACAGGTACGCTCACTTGTGGGGGGGTGAGGATTATCCCCCCCCAAGCCGCTGGTGTCTGGTGTCCACAGGTCGGTTTGTGACCTGGGTCACTATAAACTCCTGTGATTGACTTCACTCACATCAGTTGTTCGTGTGTTATTGTCAATAGCAGTATACAAATTTCTCTTCAGTGCATTTCCAATCACCAGTGGGTTACCGTTTTATTATATAGAGTAATTTTCGAGAAATGCCATTTATTTGTGCAGTGTTTGGTTGCAATTCTCATGGTAGAAAGAAAGAAGGCATATCATTTTTTCGCTTCCCTAAAGATGCAGAAACAAGACGAAAGTGGATTCATGTTTGTCGTAGAAGAGACAAATTCAATCATCCTAACAGTAGGATATGTAGCAGACATTTTGAGGACAGCGCTTATTTAAAAAGTCGAGAACAAATTTCGGCAAATGTAACCAGTGCTCCTAGAAAGAGACTTTTGAAGCCACTCGCAGTTCCAACTCTTCTTCTTGACTTGCCTAAATCTAAAGGTCAGTATCAACCATCTCTAATGATATTACTGTAATTAGTCCATATGTATAATCTTGGAAATAGCTGTATATACAATATTATAAATATAGGTTATACATATATACACGTAAAGAGGATCCGTTACAAAATCTTGGCGGTTTTGTCTCGACGATGAACTTCGCGAATTTCATTACGGATGCGAAGCAGTTTTTGTATTCCTTGATGGTGTTCAGTCCTGGTTCAGTCATTTCTCTGACAAGGCATTCACGTAATCTTGTCCTCGGGATTACATGTAAAAGTCCAATTTAGAGGAAGGATATTTTGCTAATTAGAAATCTTTGAAAGAGAGCTGAAAGCTCCCTGAATGGAATTTCTCATGTTGATTTCTTGTCGAGACTGATTGCCCGAAGCAAAAGTGAAAAGACGGCAGGGATACAAAAAGTTTATATAGGCTACACCTTGGTGTCCAGTAAAATTAGTTTTATCCGTCCTTGGGCACAAAACATACATATGTATGCTTGTAAATTTTTGAAGCAAATACGGCAAGTGTCCGTGATTTACGTACCAGGACTTCTGGACGCCTCGGTGCTTAACTCTGTTGTTTATGAATGGTGCCTGAGGCAAGGTTTTTGTGTACAAACATCTGGCCGATCTCGTCTGATCCAGAAAGTGCTTGCGCGCGCCTACCTCATTTCTCCCGGCTGCTATACCCTATCGGCCTCTACTTTCCGCAGAATATCTTCCCGTTCTTCCAGGTCTCTGTTTTTCGTATAGGCCTGACCAAATCTCTTTTTGGACCTCTTTTTGGGATTATCTCATGCTACTGGACTTCCGCACTTTTCGTTTACTTGTTTTTGTGTTAATTTACCTACATGTATTTGTAAGTTCCAAGTTCGTTGAAGTTCTCCCGTTTGTTGATACTTGTGTGTGTGTATATGTGTATATGTATATATATATATATATATATATATATATATATATATATATATATATATATATATATATATATATATATATATATATATATATATATATATATATATATATATATATATATATATATAGAGAGAGAGAGAGAGAGAGAGAGAGAGAGCGTGGCATAAATATACATAGGTTACAAAATGGAATTATCAGCAGCTATTTAATTTATCATCTATACATAATATAGTCCCTAGTTTCTTTCTATTAAGAGTAAGAGTATATATAAATTATATATATATATATATATATATATATATATATATATATAATATATAAAGAGAGAGAGAGAGGCATAAATATACATGGGTTACGCAAATGGAATTATCAGCAGTTATTTAATTTGTCATCTATATATAACATAGTCCCTCGTTTCTTTCCATTAAGAGTATTCATAACATTTTTTCTATTCTTAAATCTTCTTTTCTTCTTTTTCTATACAGACTTAGTTCCAGCTTTGCCATTTACTCGGAATATTTCATTTTTTTTTCTTTTTGTGTTTGGGCCTGTTTTTATCATCAAAATAAAGATACTTTTGCATGAATGCCATACCCGATGAAAACTATCTATTTATGTTTTATAGTCTTCATAAGGGTTTGCCAAAACAAACAGACGATTATTTTGGTCATTGATGTCATATACTGATAATAATACACAAGAATGCCAGGACTATGTATAGATTTATTACTGCACATATATACAAAACTTTTACGTAATAATTCTTCATTTATATAATTAAATTAATTTTGGGAAGTGAAAAAATATTGACATTAAGAATAGTAACAGCCTGAGGGACCAATAAGACTACTTTTCCCAATAGGGGCTTTAATCCCGGCTGTTCAGCGTCTTCATGCCCTAAGGTCAGCTTAACACCTGAGATGGGAACTGGCAGAGCTGTAAAAAAAATTTTTGCCACGTTGAAGAAGAAACGTGTTTTATTGTTGTTAAAAGCTAGAAAATTACGAGGGCTTTTAATAGGTAAAATTTTATCAGAAACCAATGATATTTGCGTTGTATAACTTTTGCTGCCTTCATAGAGTCGGAATATCTGATGTGGCAACGCCAAAGGGATCCGGTAGGGTTTTTTTTTAATGCCAAGCAGGGTTAATAGAGCGCAGGATTGGCCTTCCTCTGACCAAAATAGGGACAATCTCCCCCCTGACGCCGTTTGGCTGAGGTCAAGAGAAAGAAAAGTCATCATCAGTCAGTATTTGACCTGACCAGAGGTGAAGAAGAACAAGGAAGCTCTTCTGTTATAGCCCGGATTAAGATTAAGGTGCCCTCCTCCACCTGGTCAGTCAGTAGTCCTTTCCATCTCCAGGGCTTCTTGTTCCGTCTGTGGATGCAGCTCTAACCATCCCACAATGAAATTTGGCTTCTTGTTCGGTCTGTGGATGCAGATATCCCAGAGTGAAATTTGGCTTCTTGTTCCGTCTGCGGATGCAGATCTAGCCATCCCAGAGTGAAATTTGGCTTCTTGTTCCGTCTGCAGATGCAGATCTAGCCATCCCAGAGTGAAATTTGGCATTTTGTTCCGTCTGCGAATGCAGATGTAGCCATCCCAGAGTGAAATTTGGCCTCTTGTTCCGTCTGCGGATGCAGATCTAACCATCCCAAAGTGAAATTTGGCCTCTTGTTCCATCTGTGGATGCAGATCTAACCATCCCAGAGTGAAATCTGGCTTCTTGTTCCGTCTGCGGATGCAGATCTAACCATCCCAAAGTGAAATTTGGCCTCTTGTTCCGTCTGTGGATGCAGATCTAACCATCCCAGAGTGAAATCTGGCTTCTTGTTCCGTCTGTGGATGCAGAGGAGGAAGGACCACCCCAAAGTTAAAGTTCGTCGTTTTCCCAAAGATGAGGAGGTGCAACGGAAATAGCTGGAGTTCTGCAAGTTCACTCCTGTTAATATGAAGAATGCGAGAGTCTGTAGCCTGCATTTTGGATCTGCGGACTACAGAAGGAATCTCAAGTACGAGCTCCTTCAGCTGCAGACTCCAAAAAATGCATTTGTATTGCAGGATGATGGTGTCTCACGCTCAGTCAACCAGCGTTGAAAGGTAGGCGCTGAATCTAACAAAGTTTAATTCAGATTGGTTTAGATCAGGTACAAGAATGTCCACAAAGTATCATAACCCCTATTACAGTATTATTATTATTATTATTATTATTATTATTATTATTATTATTATTTTCTCTCTCTCTATTACAGTCTTCCTATTCGACTGGGTGGTTTTTATAGTGTGGGGTTCCGGGTTGCATCCTGCCTCCTTAGGAGTCCATCACTTTTCTCACTATGTGCGTTGTTTCTAGTAGCACACTCTTCTGCATGGGTCCTGGAGCTACTTCGGCTTCTAGTTTTTCCAGATTCCTTCTCAGGGATCTTGGGATCGTGCCTACTGTTCCTTTGATTATTTATTTATATTTATTATTATTATTATTATTATTATTATTATTATTATTATTATTATTATTATTCGTAAACTTCTCATAATAGCATGAGTCACTAAGATGGTGAAGACATCCACAGTGGTGTAAGTGCATATATATATTAGAAATATTTCTAATGCATATTTACATTTACACCACTGTGGATTTCTTAACCAGTATTATTATTATTATTATTATTATTATTATTATTATTATTATTATTATTATTATTATTATTATTGCGGCGTGTGTGCTTTCACCATAAAACATAATACGTGTCATATCTTTGAGTGCATCGCAGATCGAATGTGTACTGAATGGGGCCCCTATAGGAGTCCCATTCAATATACATTGGATTTGTGATGCACTGAAAGGTACGACATAGATATCCGCGGGAAATGCTATATGTACTCCATTAATACTGCCCAGAGCGACGTTGACTTGGTTTAGTAAGGTTAACAGTAACCACATAATGATTTACCAGCTACTCTTTTTGTTTTCTGCAAAAGAAAACTATTGTGCCGGCTTTGTCTGTCCGTCCGCACTTTATTCTGTCCGCCCTCAGATCTTAAAAACTACCGAGGCTAGAGGGCTGCAAATTGATATGTTGATCATCCACCCTCCAATCATCAAACATATTAAATTGCAGCCCTCTAGCCAAAGTAGTTTTGATTTTATTTAAGGTAAAATCAGCCATAATCGTACTTCTGGCAACAGTTTAGGATGGGCCACCACAGGGACGTGGTTAAAGTTTCATGGGCCTCGGATCATACAACGTTACACCGAGACCACCGAAAGAGAACTATTTTCGGTGGCCTTGATTATATGCTGTACAGAAAACTCGATTGCGCAGAAGCGAAGCAACTTCGGCGCATTTTTTACTTGTTTGTTTTTTCCAGCGAAAACAAATTTTGTTTTTTAATTAATTATTTGTGAAACTTCCAGTTTGAAAAGCGTCCGGGTTCCTAGGGGGCCTGAATTAGAGCATATTTTGGTGAATCTTTGCTGAAAAATGCAGGAATAACAGTTTAGGGTCCTTCCCAAATTATCGCTGCTTGAAATGCAGGACAAAGGTTATATATTATAAATAAATGAATGACTTTACGTTGTGCTTTAATAGTTTATTAATGTTTCCATCCGTTTATTTATTCATTTATTCAATTATCTTTTGCTTTCTTTCGTAACATCTGATCCCTTTTTTGTGTGTTTCCTGTTGCCCACTGTTAGTTCTTTCAAATGAACACCATATTCTTTTGGAAGCTTGAAATTTCAATTCAGGGGGACCTGTGGCCTCGTTCCATATGGGCAGGGGTTTATCTTTTGAATAATAATAATAATAATAATACCAAAATTAGGAACAACCAGTCCATTATCTCTTACTCTTTATCGACAAAGACAAAAAGGTGTACTTAACAAAGTAATTGTCCTTGTGGAGGACAACAATAAAATGCGTTATTTACCGTTGCCAAATAGGATAAGAATAAGTGCTCCAGCCCTCGGTGACCTCATTATAGCGACATCTGCATATTTTCGGGGTTCCTGGTGAGTGCGAATGTCCCAGATATGTTGAGGAAGGATGTCAGCAAGGAATGGGAAGCTTTGAGAAAATAGGATCTGAAGGATTTGGTCCTTCGTGTTGGAATGTCCCAAATGTAAACAAGACTTTATTGAAGGAGGTGGAATGGACTTCGTTAAATAGGGTTTTGTTGGAGTCAAGAAAAACTTTGACTGCTTTTTTCGTCGAAGCAGTAGTTCCGTGTATTCAAATTCTCTCTCTCTCTCTCTCTCTCTCTCTCTCTCTCTCTTCAGTTATCTCGATACATTGCCTCTTGGGTCCGAAAAGTATGACTCAATGGAGGCACACTGGCATACCCCTTAAACCTCTCCCCCTCCCCCTTTTCCACAATCCCGGCTATTCCCCCACTGCCAATTCCCTCCCTCTCTCCCTCCTTTCCAGCAATCCCGGGTCACGGCCGCCATTAAAAGCAGGTCAAAGCAGGTCATCCTTTGTGTCGGAACCTTATCACTACTGATACAAGGGAAGGCAAATTCATATTTCATTCTCTTTCTCTTTAATAGGATAATTCTATTGGCGTGCCTTTTTCTTTTCCTTTTTTTTTTTTTTTACCTTTTTGCCTTTTTTAAAAGGTAAACAAGCGTCGCGAAAACAACTGGAATGATCTGAGGATTTAGAGAAGAGGTCTTTCCAGTTATCGCCGTTCAAAACTGGAAGTTGACTTTCCAGGTATTCTTGTGATATTCCGAAAAGGTTTCAGTTCTCTTACCATTGATGATTAATTCATGATGCTGAGGCTGGCTCGCTCTCTCTCTCTCTCTCTCTCTCTCTCTCTCTCTCTCTCTCTCTCAGAAGAAGCTTTATCATTTTATTATTTTTCCATTCTTTTATGCTCGTCTTAGTCTCTCCGTTATGAAAGAATTAAGCTGGCCTTGTGCCAGCACGGGCCCTTGCTTCTTAGCAGCCCGAATTGAGAGAGAGAGAGAGAGAGAGCCAGTAACTGATGCTAATCCTGCGAAAGTAGCAGCGACCACCACAGACTCGCATCACTGTAGTAGCAATTCCTACAGTGCACCACGTGAGGTGCACTGTTGGCACTACCCTCCTCCGGGGTTGTCCCCCCCCCCCAGCGAATTTTTTGTGTCCATGTGAATCAAAATGTGGCCAATTTGTTATTGTCTTTACCTGAATCCAGGACCAACCTAGAGCAGGACAGCCACTCAAAGGGATTATGGATGACTCATCCGCCTAGTGAGGTAGCCTGGGCCACAGAGTACCTGGATTCACCCAGGCGCAGACCAGGAGGTCAGTGATTCACCCCACTTCCGCATCCAGAGTGAACTCGCAGTTATTGGTGTCCTCTTAAATCTACAGCACTTTTCGAGAAAATGCCCAGCAACTGTTCGATGTTTGGGTGTTTCAACACCAGATCAAAAACCAAAGACTCCGGTGTGAGGTATTTTCGATTTCCGAGGGATGAGGCGTTCAGGGACAAGTGGATAAGTGCATGTCGTCGTGCAGGTCCAGTGAACCCTAAAAATGCAGACTTGTGTTCAGTGCACTTTGCTCTACAAGACTACGCAGACGATCTGAAGTCACGACTTCTTGATATTGCAACGCCAAGGAATAAGAGGGCGTTGAAAGGAGATGCTGTTCCGTCTCTTAATCTCCCAGATGGTGAGTGCATTGTCTGCAGTAGCGCTGACTGCTTAGTTATCGATAAAATATCTGTAATATGCATGTGCTTATTATAGAGAGTTACGGCGCTGAATGGCCTTCTTGGCCCCAGTGCCTGGGCTTTTGCCCTAAATATCATACATCCATCCATCCATCATTATAGAGAGTATGTATTGAGTATTTTATGTTAACACAAACATATATATATATATACATTATATATATATATATATATATATATATATATATATATATATATATATATATATATATATATATATATATATACATTATATATATATATAAAATGTGTGTGACAAGTTTGAATAATTTTTTTCCTGTCGTGATTTTTGGAAATAAGACGGAAGGGCTGGTTAGAGTTGCTCGGTCACACCTTAAAGCTGACAAGCGCCTCTCTCTCTCTCTCTCTCTCTCTCTCTCTCTCTCTCTCTCTGAGGAAGGTGGTGGTGTTTGTGCTTGTGTCAGGTACGGGTGCATTTATTAATATCAATACTTGGTTTATTCCTCTTTAAGTTTAATGCCCAGCCACTTTTGACGAGAGGAGCGCCACTAGTTTTCTCAGCTGTGGGAAAAGTGGTAAATGTGGAAGATACAGTTTTTAAAAATTGCGTATTATTTAGGTTGTTGTTTTTTATTCATCTGACTTTATGCCAGCACACGGGCTCTTGCTCATAGAGAAGCCCGTCATGTCATCCAGTGTTGATAATCTTGAATTTCCTTTTAGCCGATGGGACGAACCATTTCTGTTTCCAAGTACATTTCGCCAGTTGCCTTTCTTTCCATCACAGAATAAAAAAAAAAAAAAAGCTCAACAGAGCAGCGAACTAGTAATGGCTACTGTTAAAACTGCCAAAGCCATTTTTTTTTAAAGCAGTCACGTTTCAAGTTTTTCTAAACAGTGATTTTACTAGACTGAGTTCGTCACCATTTACTAAAAACGTTTTCGGTTTTCGTATAGCATCCACACCCCGAACTCTTACGCCGAGTATAGAATATCTTTTTGCTTATTGACGTCTCAGTTAAGCTGAGGAATATCTGAGAGTTAACCCCTTTCATTCCTTTTATACTGTACCTCCTTTCATGTTCTCTTTCTTCCATCTTACTTTCCTCAACCTTCTCCTAACAGTTTTTCATAGTGCAACTGCTTTGAGGTTTTCTTCCTGTTACACCTTTAAATCCCTTTTTACTGTCAATTTCTCTTTCCAGGTCTGGATGACCTGTGGCCTAAATTCTGTACTCTTTTCTATTCTAACTCTGCTTCTGCAAAGCTGTTTTGACATCCAGATCTCGTAAGCGGAAAGAAAGTCATTTTGTGTAGTGGTGTTATTCCTTATAAAACCAAAAGAACTTACAAGTTAAGAGACGATTATGGTGGAGCTAACGTCCCACGTACCATCTGCCAGATATTACTTAACTGGGAAAAGTAAATTGAAAGTCACTGGGAAAGAGGAACGCGCCGTTGTCTCCTCAATCTGGGAAATACTTGGTGGACGTTTCTTGGCAAAGGCCTGGCAAGGTTACATCGTAAAAATGCATTGGGTTGCCTCATACAGTTCCGGAACCCCGAGTCTCTCTCTCTCTCTCTCTCTCTCTCTCTCTAATTGTGCTGTTGGTGTTATTCCTTTTAAAACCAACTCTAAAATGTATGAGGATTTGGGGACTGATTCTCTCTCTCTCTCTCTCTCTCTCTCTCTCTCTCTCTCTCTCTCCAGTTATACTAATGCTATTATTCCTTTTCAAACCAACTTTAAAATGTTTGAGGATTCTCTCTCTCTCTCTCTCTCTCTCTCTCTCTCTCTCTCTCTCTCCAGTTATACTAGTGCTATTATTCCTTTTCAAATCAACTTTAAAATGTATGAGGATTCTCTCTCTCTCTCTCTCTCTCTCTCTCTCTCTCTCTCTCTCTCTCTCTCTCTCTCTCTCTCTCTGTTTACACAGGGACGAGCGCGGCAGTCCTTCACATTGTCTAGTGGATTATAAGGAGCCCTTTTATCCCCTAAGCTTGAAATTAAGGACAAAGCGAGTAGCGGTACCTGTTGTACTGTGGATGTGAAAGAGAGAGAGAGAATCCTCATATATTTTCGAGTTGGATTTAAAAGGAATAAAACCACTAGCGTACTTGGAGAGAGAGAGAGAGAGAGAGAGAGAGAGAGAGAGAGAGAGAGAAAATCCTCATACATTCTAGAGTTGGTTTTAAAAGGAATAACAGCACTAGTGTTATTAGAGAGAGAGAGAGAGAGAGAGAGAGACTGCGCGGTTCCGGGACAGTCATTAAGACAATTTACACAAATCTCCGTTATTGTACGGATGAGAGAGAGTCCACTGGAGGCCCTCCCCAAAAAAAAAAAAAGAAGCAGCAGTCTTGTCAAAGGGGTTACTGAACTGCTTAAGGTTAACGTTTTTTGTAGTAGTACGTCTTTAATCAATAGGCGCCCTTAACTTATGCAGTTATGCCATGAGTGATGTCTGCGGAGAACATTCATGAGATTAAATACGCTGCCGCTGGTGCCAGGACCAGTTGCAAGCGGTTGGTCCGAAGGTCAGATGAGTCGACCTTTTTTTGGTTTTTCATATCATTCTTCGAAAAGGTTATTTATATTCGTTGGCCGTTTTCTTTTTCGTGGGTTCTTCCAAAAGGTTGTATATTTTTTCTTTTTTTTTTTTTCTTTTGTATAATTCTTCGAAAAGGTTGTATATATTGTCGCATTTTTTCCTTCTATATAATTCTTCGGAAAGGTTATATATATTTGAATCCAGTTTTCTTTTTCTTGAGTTCTTCCAAAAGGTTGTGTATTTTTGCATTTT
This sequence comes from Macrobrachium rosenbergii, assembly GCF_040412425.1. Lineage (NCBI taxonomy): Eukaryota > Metazoa > Arthropoda > Malacostraca > Decapoda > Palaemonidae > Macrobrachium > Macrobrachium rosenbergii. The sequence continues at coordinate 30,497,385 of NC_089791.1, read as the reverse complement.
TTTATATAATTCTTCGAAAATGTTATGTATATTTGTTGCCAATTTTCTTTTTCGTAAGTTCTTCCAAAAGGATGTATATTGTTTGCATTTTTTTCTTTTGTATAATTCTTCGAAAAGGTTATATATATTTGTTGCCAATTTTTTTTTTTCATAGGTTCTTCCAAAAAGGTTGTATGTTTTTGCGTTTTGTCTTGTATAATTCTTCAAAAAAGTTATATATTTCACATTTTTTCTTTTATATAAAATGATCGAAAATTCTTCCAAAAGGTGATATTTTTTTCACATTTTATCTCATAAAATTCTTCCAGGTGTTTTTTTTTTTATTTTTCTTTTATAGAAAATTCTTCGAAAAGGTGATATATTTTTTGCAATTTTTTTTATAAAATTCTTCCTGAAGGTTATATTGTTGCTTAACTCGATAAATAATTAGGTATATTTTTTTTATCTAATATTTTAAAATCATTGGACAAATATGTCCCAGAAGAATGAAAGGTGTAAAATATAATTTTTTTTTCGTTAGATTCTTGAAGGAAACGATAATAAGGTCATTGTAGAATGAGCATTTTTAATAACGTCATAGTAGAATGAGCTTTATTAATAACGCCATTGTAGAATGAGCTATTATTAGTAACGTTATTGTAGAATGAGCATTTTTAATAATGTCATTGTAGAATGAGCTTTATTAATAACGTCATTGTGGAATGAGCATTATTAATAACGCCGTTGTAGAATGAGCATTATTAATAATGTCGTTGTAGAATGAGCATTATTAATAATGTCATTGTAGAATGAGTATTATTAATGTCATTGTAGAATAAGCATTATTAATAATGCCATTGTAGAATTAGCATTGTTCATCACGTTATTGTAGAACGGTCATTATTAGTAACGTCAATCTGGAATGAGCGTTAGCAATGATGCCATTGTAGAATGAACATGATTAATAACACCATTGTAGAATGACCATCATTAATAACGTCATTGTAGAATGAGCACTCTCTTGTGTTAGAGTTCCTAATTTAAGGAGAGAGAAAATGCGGATTGTAAACGGTCAGCCAGTGCAGATCTTGAAGAAGAAGAATTTCGGCAGAAGAATAGATTCAATAGTAGATGAAATTGTTGGTAGATATATATATAGTCATGAAATTCATCACTTACACAGTTGTTCTGTGCATTAATAAAATAAATAACAGGACCTCATACAATGTACGCGGAAACCGGACATTCCTCATATTTCCCTGGCGAAAAATCGCGAGTCGATAATATGCCTGATTGTCAGCTCTTTAACTCTGCTTTAGATTGTGGGTGTACGGGACAATTCTCTCAGTGCCTTTTAAACGGTCTTTTGGGGGGGAATGTAATTCTCTTGAAGTGCCGCCTAATTTTACGGGTTTCACGTGTATATTTTCCGGTAAAGATGCCAATAGCAGTCTCTGCATAATGCCCGGAGGTTATACTTCCTTTGAAGATCGTGTGAAAGTGATTGAGTGTCACAAATTAGGTTTACAAACTAAGGATATTGTAAGACAGACTGATGTGGACCAGCGTATTGTTGCTAGGTACCAGGCAGAAGGCAGCAGACGTGTACCGGAGCACTAAAAAGACACTGGCAGGCCATTAAAAGTGAGTAAAAGGACCCTTAATGTCCTTTAAAGGGAGGCAGAAGTTCACCCTTCGTTCGCATTCTGCCAGGAAATTTAAGGAAAAGCAACCCCCCAGCTCCTCGGGGAGGCGTCTGTTAGGACGATCCACGATTACCTTTCCAAGAGGCTGGGTTTCAAGAAAATTGTGGCGCCAAAGAAGCCATCGTTAAATCCGGCCGACTTGAAGAAAAGGGAGGCTTTTGCTAAAAAGTATGGTGGTTTGGGTGCAGAGGAGTTCATCGAAGATTGTCCACCTAATTATATATATGTGTATATGTGTGTATGCATACATATATCTGGCAAGTAAGGAATCAAGGCAGGTGATCATTGACGACAAATTCAGTTTCACGCTGTTTAGTTACCTGGCAGAGAGAGAGAAAGAGAGAGAGAGAGAGATGCGGCTTTAACAAAATCGATTCTTTTAAGGCCGCGCTTTTGGATATACTGAAGGAAGGGAGATCTCGCTTGCGGGCGGGCGCGCGCGCGCTCGCGCCGGAATGAGTCTCGGGCAAACACTCGAACCGCCCGTGAAAACGTCCCGTTGTGCGCATGACGTCAGGCGGGAGACAGTCCCACACGCAAGCCAAAGTTACAAACACTTGGCGAATCAGTCACTGAAAGAACCATCAATGGGGAACATCTCGGTGACGAGCTTCCGATACGATGCCGCATAATTGTGCTGTTTTTGGGTGTTCTTCCGTCAGGAGTAAAGATAACAACACCAGATTCTTTAGGTTTCCCCACGATGAGGAAGATAAGAAGAAATGGGTTTACCTGTGCAAGAGAGGCGACCCAATAAATACTAAGGAGGCTCGAGTGTGCAGCCTGCATTTTGAGACGAGTGCTTTCAGAAGAATGCTGAAATATGAATTGCTGAACCTTCCAGTCCCTTTTGGTATGAGACAGTTGGTGGATGGAGCTCTCCCAACATTAAAACTACCTGGTAAAAAAGGTATTCTTTGGGTATTGCATGAACGTTTCCTTTATTGGCTGCACTTTGGGCCTCCGCTGCTGGGGTGGGGGGTATGGGGAGGATCTTAGGGGAAGGGGTTAAAAAAAAGGGGGTTGTTTGGTCCCCTCTGTAGAGAATACCATGGGCATTCTCTAACCCCCCCCCTCCCCCGGCACACACAAGAGGGGTTCCTTTCCAAATGTATCAATGGCCAAATTTATGAAGAAGTCTACAGTATGCTTCTGTGTTTGCCAGAGATTATTATTATTATTATTATTATTATTATTATTATTATTATTATTATTATTATTATTATTACCAGACAAATTTATGAAGAAATCTACAGTATGGTTTTGAGTTTGGTAGAGATATTGTATTATTATTATTATTATTATTATTATTATTATTTATTATTATTATTATTGGGAGTAAAAAGGTTTTAAAGGCGTATCAGGAGGGAAACCTCAAAGCAGTTGCAATATGAAACAATCGTCAGGAAGAGGTTTGAGGAAAGTAAGACAGAAGAAAGAGAATATGAACGGAGACGCAATAAAAGGAATGAAAGGGGTTGCAGCTAGGGGCCCGAAGGGACGCTGCAAAGAACTTCGAGCAATGCCCACAGTAAACCGCGTGATGTACCCTGACAGCACACTACCCTCTTACAAGGAGACGGTCCATCGCCGTGACATCTTGTAAACATTTGCCCAGATCTCATAGGTGAAACTCCGTGGCCTCTCCCAAGGGGAGGGAAGGAAATTCAGAAGCGTCGAATCATTCGCGGTCGTGAAAGTGTTACGTGACAGAGAAAGAGAAAGTGGTAAAAAAAAAAAAAAGTAAAAAAAATGTGCCGATTTCTTCTGTACATCGTATAATCAAGGCCACAGAAAATAGATCTGTCTTTCGTTGGTCTCGGTATAATGCTGTATGAGCCGCAGCCTATGAAACTTTAACCACGGCCCGGTGGTGGCATGGCCTATATCGTTGCCACGTGCACGATTATGGCTAACTTTAACCTTAAATAAAATTTTAAAAAACTGCTGAGGCTAGAGGGCTGCAATTTGGTATGTTCGATGAGTGGAGGGTGGATTATAAACATGCCAATTTGCAGCCCTCTAGCCTCTGTAGTTTTTAATATCTGAGGGCGGACGGACAGACAAAGTCGGCACAATAGTTTTCTTTTCAGGAAACTAAAAAAGAATGTTGTAAGTATGCCTTACGAAATTTAGACAGGTTATAGAGAACTTTTTTATTTCTAAGACCTAATTGATGCAAGCATATTATTCAGAGTAAACGGAATCCCAAATAATCACCTTTTAATTATTTGCAGAAACAGATCTACTGAGAAGAGATGAACCATTCATTCTAGTGAATATTCCTTTAATATATATATATATATTTTTGGGGGGTGGGGGCCGCTATGTCAGTGTTTTTTTTTTTTTTTTCAGGGAATTTTTTAGGTCATAACAGGAAGATGTCGTGGGTAGGGTATGATGAAAGCGAAGTCTATTGACAGAGAACGTTTGGGGGCAGACTCATTTGCATATGGACTTCGAAGATTCCTTTGGAGGGCAATCTATTGCAAAGGAGGAAAGGGGGTGGGGGCGACGGTTGGGCCCATGTTCCAAGAAAATCTCCCTATGGGGCCTTTGTATAAGTTTTTCACGGTTCATTGTCAATTTTTCGTTACTTTACGTAATTTTCGTTTCGTTGTTGAATCTAATGTATTATATACTTTGGTGATATGATGTAAAACCATAATTATATGTATATATATATATATATATATATATATATATATATATATATATATATATATATATATATATATATATATATATGTATATGTGTGTGTGTGTGTGTGTGTGCAATATAATGTATACATATATATATATAAAATATTTATATATATACATTCATATATAAAAACGCACATGTACACATACAAACCATTTCTTGTTCTCCTACGCTGCAAGGTTCTTGAGACATGGAGCACCTCCTCATCATCCATTGTGAATTACTCGTTCATTATAGCCTGGATATTCCCTGTGTGAGGCGGAGAGCCATCCGGTATCCGATCTTTCTACGTCATTTAACAACACCCTAATTATCACTCATTAGGTGATCGACTGAATATAGAATTTAGGTCAAAGGCCAAGCGCTGGGACCTATGAGATCACTCATTAGCGAGCGTATTCGCGTGATTTGTTCGAACTAAGCAAACGCAGCCTCGTGCGGTGCACTGTAGGCACTACTCAAGGTTCTTGGCAGCGTCCCTTCCATGGCCCCTGTTTGCTGTGACCCCTTTCATTCATTTTACTCTACCTCCGTTCATATTCGCTTTGCTCAACCTAATTATTGCCTGTCGATTACACAGCCGTACTCGACCTAATTGACCCAAATTATGGAACATTTTTTAATCATATTTTGTATGTATGAAGCGGCAGAGATAAGCGGAGGCAATGCAATGGCTCGGTATTTAATTTTTTTTATCTTCACCGAAATTTGGATTGTAGGCACTGCTAATTATGCCTAATTATTGAGCAATAATGACGTATAAATGTTTAGCGTCATTTTTAATTAGTCTCAGGACTTCAGCCGATGAAACAAGATTGGATTCTCTTGGTACTTTTCACGGTGGAAGTCTCGTCATCCCCTACCTTTCAGTGCAGCTTATGGGGTGCGGTTGCAACCCCTGCATCTTTCAGAAGTCCTGGGACTCCTGTCCAGCCGAGAATCGGCTACTGAAACTCGCAGGCCAAGGAAATCATTCACCATGTTTACGAACATTTCCCGTGATTGACAAAGCTGGTAACGAAGGGCCTTTTGGGCTGGCGTCGCAGAAGTGTCGGTCGGTGGGCCAGAATGAAGAAGGCAGGATTGTAGGTGCCCTTCGGGGGGAGGGAAGGGAAGTAGGGTCCTTTTCTTGACCATGAAGAGAGAGAGAGTGAGTGAGGCCTGGTAGTTGATTTGACGTTCTCGATGGTCTTGCTAATGCAGTGGCACTGACTACGTTGCCAGACGAAAGAAATGTACACAAAAAGTCACTAAAATAGAGTATTTGCTGTTTGCCATGACCTCATAACCTATTTCGAGTTTGTATTATTTGGTGTACACAACAAATCAGTGTGGATGAGAAAAAATGTGAGGAATGTAAGAAAAACTCGATAAATTTGTGCGAGAAATTTAATGTACCCAATAAACGGAGATCCGAGTGAGATATTTGTAAATTAACTTATTACCATAACTGTCAAGCAGCAAATGCGCTATTTTAGTGGCTTTTTGTTGACATTTCTTTCGTCTGGCAGCGTAGTCAGTGCTGCTGCTACTACCGGGGCACCCCACTACCCGAGCAACCGGAACCACCTGACACTACCATGGTTTACGTCACTATCCATCGAACGGACCTTCTTCCTACAACGCTGTGTATTTTGAACTGGATTTTCGTTATCTAATCGCGAATTCAGTTTTCAAGCGCACCGGAAGATCAGTTTTGCGTGTCATCGGAAATGCCGTATTGCTGCGGCGTTCCCAATTGCAAGGGGAATTACAAGACAGGCCCAAAAGTGCACGTGTTCTCCTTTCCCAGGGACGCTCAGCTCTCCGCAAAATGGCTGCTCGCCATCAAGAGGGATGATTACACTCCGACGAAGTGCAGCAGAGTGAGTATCGCATCTCTGAGTGGTCAAGACGTTGGTGAAGTTCGATGGAATTTCATCAGAATGCGTCGACTTTTTCATCTATGCTTACGGTTCTTGTAATACTGGAACAGTTTCCACAGGCCACCGGCTGAAATTTTGCCGATCTGTTACCAGGTTTGCCACCTGCACTTTGCACCCGAGGACATCGTTTGGGAAACGTCGTATTTCGACGGAAGAACCGGGAGGACTCTGAGGGCGAGGCTGAAATGGCCGAGGCTTCGCGAGGGGGCCGTTCCGTCGCGGTTCCCTAAGAAATGTCCCTCGTCCTCGCGCGTGGCGCCGTCTCGAGGCACTTGGACTGGAATTCCAGCTAAAAGGCCCGATAACTGCTCCGTCTACGGATGCCCCAACACCAGAAGGGGGACGAAAAGCAGCGGCGTCAAGTATTTTAGGTTTCCCAGGGACGAACGTCGCCGTGACGAGTGGGTAAGTGCTTGCAGGTCCTTAGACCCAATCAATCCGCTGCGTGCAGTTGTGTGTTCGGCGCACTTCAGCTCACAAGATTACGCTTACGATTTGAAATCGCGGTTGCTCAACATTGAGATTCCAAGGAATCGGAGGATTTTGAAAGAAGACGCCGTTCCAGCGCTTCAGTTGCCCGAAGGTGAGTCAGTCAATCTCCCCTCCGGAACGCGGAAGTAGTACCTTTGCTTGTTTTCATGAGTACCTTTCAAAAACTATATATATATATATATATATATATATATATATATATATATATATATATATATATATATATATATATATATATATATATATATATATATATAAAGTTCCTTCCCCTCGTCGGTGACCCCTCTTCAGTATAAGAGGTCTCTCCTTCATGTGACCTCTTATGACCTCTTCATCAAAAAAAGCTCCTTCCCCCAGGTGTGAGCTGTCCGTGAAAAAATGGTCTTGCAGAAAAGATATACTGCGCGTTAGTTTTTTTCAGAACATGAGATCAGTCATTACTGATGATATTAATAGACTTTTTTTTATTATTATTTTTAGCTTAAGTTTTGGAATGAAATACGAAGAGAGACAAAATCGGGCTTGTCATGGTAACGAGAAGGACTCTGCGTTTGTCAGTCAACTTACATACGTCCAAATGATAATGTATATTGTTCATTATCACACCAAAACTATAACAAAAGTACATGAGAGAGAGATAGAGAGAATAGGAAGTATAAGGCAGAGCTGAAAAAGGTGAGAGAGAGATAGGGGGGGATAAGAACTATAAAGGCAGAGCTGAAAAACAGAGATAGAGGGGGGGCGGGATAAGAACTATAAGGCAGAGCTGAAAAATTGAGAAAGAGAAAGTAGGAATGATAAGGCAGAGCTAAAAGAAAAACAGAGAGAGAATAGGAACTATAAGGCATGGCTGAAAAAAACTCAACTAGAAAAGTTTGATTAGTGTTTGAGACTGAAACATCTTGGTATGGCGACCCCGGGCTGATGTTATTGCACAGACCTTGGGTAGCAGAACCAGGACCCACTCACTCGTGCAGGTCCGCCAAACGAGAGATTATCGATGACTCACGCCAGAGAACCAGTCATCTGAGCCCCAAGATGGCGAGGCGGCACGGGCTCAGCTCAGTCACCTGCCTATGCGTGGTGTTGTAACACAGTGCAGTACGTGGTATTATCTTGCGCCATTTCATCTAAAATGCCTAATAACTGTTCTGTCTATGGATGTCCAAACACCAAAAGGAAAACTAAAGACAGTGGCATCAAGTATTTTAGGTTTCCGAAAGATAAACATCACTGTGACAAGTGGGTGAATGCGTGTCGCCGCTCCGATCCGATCAATCCGAAGTATGCAGTGATGTGCTCAGTTCACTTCAGGCTGCAAGATTACATCGATGATATGAAATCAAGGCTGCTGAATATTGAAAGCCCCAGAAATAAGAGGATGTTAAAGGAAAGCGCAGTTCCAACTCTTCAGTTGCCAAAGGGTGAGTTGAATTATCTGTGGAACATGAAGAGCCTTTGCTTATATTGTTGAGTACGATTCAAAACGCACACACGTACACAACAGATATATATATACTGAGAGATATATTACATCGTGGTATAAAGAAAGCTAAACTGAAAATGATGATTTCATATCACGCACTCTTTTTATTGTTCCAGAAATAATCGTATCAGGAGCATCAAAGGCCCGAGAAGAGAGATCACAGAAACGTGTCTAAAAATTCATAACAAAAACTTCTTAATAGTGAAGAAGAAAATGGTAATTTGTAGCGTGAAGGTTTCAGTGAAGTTATCAGACATGACAAGGGAAATATGTACAGATGATTCTTGCATCGTAGAAAAAGATATAAACGATATTCCCCTAAGGGGGTTAGTGTCCACTAAAGGCATTGCTTAGGGTCTCTGCAGCGTTCCTTCGCCCCTGGCTGCAGACTCTGTGTCGCTCCTTTTACTGTACCTCCATTCATATTCTTTTTTTTTTTCCATCTGACTTTCCACCCTCTCTAACAATTGTTCCATAGTGCAATTGCGAGGTTTCCCCTCCTGTTACACCTTTCAAACCTTGTTACTGTCATGACCTCATGGGTTCCAGCGCTTGGCCTGTGGCCCAAATTCAATATTGTATTCTATTCTGTTCTATAAATGTTATTCCAGAAGAGGCAAGAAATGAAATAAAGATGAGTGGGTCCTGGGTAGAACATACCCGCATATATTTTATATATTTGTTTGTTTGCTAATTTATTTTTCCCCCTATACTTCATGAGCATTGTACTACGTGGAATTTAGATGCCAGTGTTATCTCATTTTTGCCATAACCTTTACACATTTTCCTCAATACTGCAAACCAAATTAAGTGGGTTTGGGTCTTATTCCATGACGTCCTAGAGGCATTTGGGAATTGGTCTAATATCTCTTAAGTTCCTCGTTGGGTGAGTCGGCTCCGTTCTCAGCTAGCACTCTGCTGGCCGCGAGTTCGAATCTCCGACTGTCCAATGAAGAATAAGAGGAATTTGTTTCTGGTGATAGAAATTCGTTTCTCGCTATAATGTGGTTCGGATTCCACAATAAGCTGTAGGTCCCGTTTCTAGGTAACCAATTGGCTCTTAGCCATGGAAAATAAATCTAATCCTTCGGGCCAGCCCTAGGAGAGCTGTTAATCAGCTCAGTGGTCTGGTTAAACTAAGGTATACTTAACTTTTTATTACCCGTTAAATCTTACAGTAAGAAGGACACTAACTTATGGTTCGGCTGACGAATGTGGCGAAAGGCAGACAGTGATTTTGGCATTATCTGCAAGTTATTAATACTGACATTATTTTGATATCAAAGGAAGTATTGATGCTATAATATACTGCAATCACTTGTGAATTGAAACTATAGTATTCTGTAATCATCTGACTTGTACTGATACTATACAGTACATACTGTAATTGTTTATTGTGTACTGATCCCATACTATTCTGTAATCATTTGACTTGTGCTGATACTCTACTGTACTGTAATCACTTGACTTGTGCTGATACTACAGTATGCACTGATACTGTTCTATACTTGATACTTTCATGCCAAAAATACACACTTGCGATAATCGATGGTGACTGAAGCCCTTGTTCCAGTATTGCTCTAGGAACTTCTGCTTTAGTCAGTTCCCTTATAATGCAGAGTTACCTATAATACAGGTAAAGGAGTATTGTTCCCACTTCAGCTATGTTTTCAAGAAATTTGCTAGGCTGAAATCCAATAGAAAGTCGAAAGAACAGAAGATTGTAACGTTGTTTGATACCAAAAACCTGTGTGTTTCTCTCCTTACACAGATAGTGCCCCTCAGCCCAGCACGAGTAAAACAAAAGGTTCTTCCAGAAAGAAAAAGAAGTTGCAGCGAGAGGAAGTGGAGGAGGAAAAGGACAGGAAGAAACTGAAGCTAGAAGAGGAAGATTGGACAGAAGAGACGGTAAGGAAAAAATAAAAGATTCTTAAAATTGTCAGTGGAAAGATGCAGTTCTTGTTCAGTTGGGCTGTTTTTCATTGCTCCATAAAAGATAGCTCATCATTCAGTTCTTTACCTTGATTACTTTTTATTTTTATCAGTAAGTAAAGAACATATATGGGTAGATCCAGCCAGCCATGATGTGAAAGTGACAATGTTGGTTGCAGCGTTAACATCTAAGATACTGTATGTATTTGGCAATTCATAGCTGTCCCCATTTGGTGTATATCTTTATCAATGTTTTGTCACTTATACTCTCAGCCTCTTTAACTACTGAAACTATTTCCCTTGATTATCAGCCATCACCTGTCAGTCACTACACAACTGAATCAGAAGCTAGCAGATGAACAAAAATGTAATGCTACTGGTCATTTCAGATATTCTAGTATAGGGCGCGATTCAGACTTGATTTGTTACATTATGACTTTCTATAATGAGCTCAGACAATGACCGAGTCCTCTTAAAGGAGGCCCTTGGTGAGATAAAGAACCTACATGTAAGTCATGACGCTATTCTACAGGTATTCTGTAGGGAGGTTCTTCTTCCTATCACTGTTGGTGAAGGAAGTCGTTTCACTGTGAGATGCAGTCATATGTCAACTTTTTTCTGCCTGTTTTATAACTATTCATTAATCAGTTTTATATCTGATTTTTTTTTCTTGTGTCACTTTTATAACCTAGTTCTTTTATCTAGACCTTTTTAAGATATGTGTTATACTTGGGATCATGTGACTGAGTCCTTACTGGCAGGATTGTAACATAAAGAAAACAAGTAAAAAGTGATGCAAAGTTTCTTCGGCACAATTGAGTTTTCTGTACAGCCACTACAATGTATGATAAAGGCCAACGAAAATAGATCCATCTTTCGGTGGTCTCAGTATAATGCTGTATGAGCCGCGGCCCATGAAACTTTGAGCACGGGCAGGTGGTGGCCTGTACTACATCGTTGCCAGAAGCACGATTATGGCTAACTTTAGCCTTAAATAGAATAAAAACTACTGAGGCTAGAGGGCTGCACTTTGGTATGTTTGATGATTGGAGGATGGATGATCAACATACCAATTTGCAGCCTTCTAATCTCAGTAGTTTTTAAGATCTGAGGGCGGACAGAAAAAAGTGTGGACAGACAGACAAAGCCGTCGCAATGGTTTTCTTTTCAGAAAAATAAAAAACCTTGGTAAAATAGGAAAAGAACAGAATTGTACCATTAAAGAAAACTGTGAAATGAACAAGAATATAGGATTGTACCACAGGACAATATTGCCATGTTATCAAGAAGTATGCAAAGCTAATATCTTATAATATGTTTGTCAAACGTTTTCTAAAGTTATCAAAGAGGACAACAGTTAAAAGGAGCAAATGGTTTGGGTGGTTGTGGTAGATTTAACTAATGTAGTAAAAGGAAAGCAACTCTGTATTGCTTTTAAGCAGTGATGATCTGATATTCAATTCCATAAAACCAAAAAAACTTGGGGTGTTATCTTCTCTATAAGATTTCCATGAATACTTGTTCACCCAGTGTTTGCCTCTTTTGAGTCTGCTGGTCACATTCTTCATACCTTTACAAGTGTACAACAGTCATCATGCAGTGAATTCCTAATTTTTCGATTTGCTAATAGTATAGAATAGGTCTCCCATGAATAAGCCTTGAATTCATCTCTTGTGTTGGCTCTTCTTTTCCTCAGGACCCACTGGCGTTAGGGCACTTTCAAGAGATAAAGATTGAAGAAGAAGATCCGCTGAATGATCCTTACCTGTTAGATGAAGAGGCAAACGTCTTAGGGGCATCCGGTGAAGATTTAGCAGACATAGCTTCAGTCAAACAAGAATGTACCTCATGGACAGACAAAAGCGATCAGGTGGTTCTACTCTCCTTGTTACATTCTCAGTCTGGTTCCTGATTTGTTCATTTTTTCTGTTAATGCTTCTGTTTGAAGTCATTTGCAAGAAGGATTTTTAGAAGTATTCAAAGTGTGTTCTTGCAAACTTGGCAATTTTTTTGTATATTTGTCTCTCTGCAGTACATGCCAAGATTCATGCTTATTTATTTAAAAGTACAGTATTATGTTCTCAAGAAGTTGATGACACTTTTTCCATTATTTCTGAAATTTTGATCAGTGTATTAGCAAAGTCCTAATGGTAGATAAGGAAACTATACATGTATCTTGAATTTTTTTAATCATATTTTTTTTTACATTGATATAATGACTTTATTGTCTATTTTATCACAGGATACTCAGAGTGTTGTTAAGGCAGAGGAAGATTTTTCCCAGAAGAAAATTACTTCAGAACAGTCTGAAACAAAAAAGACTGGGATTATGGGTAAAGAGGTGAATACTTTATGGGAAAAGACTTCAGAGGACCCAGCAAGAACCACAAAAAGTGTGCCAAGTAAACGGAAAGACAACACACAACAAGAAAAGTCATCCCAAGAGGAGAGAACAGCCAAAAGACATCGGAAGGTCTTGAAGGAAAACTCAGAGTCAGACTTAACAGAATTTTCTCAGCAGTTTACGAAAGATGTCTATGATGTATTTGGGATGCATGTAGCAAAGACCCTTCGAGACATCAATAACATAGAGGTGTTTAACAGAGTGAAGATTAAAATCAATGACATACTCCTAGATGCCTTGGCTGGTCACTTTTCAGATCCAGGGTTTAAGAAAAAGGCTAGTGTAGAAACACAGTTTCCCCCAGTAGGCGAGGAAATCTCTAATACAACACCACCAGGTATTTCCAGTGGTCACCCTCCAAGTCAGTCTTTTGAAAGGAAGGCCCTTACAGAGAAAAATTTCTCAGCACCAAAGAAGGGAAGCCTTAAGACAACAGTGCCTGGTGTTTCATCTGGTTTAGACAAGACTCAGACAAGCTCTGTGGATCACTTGGTCAATATTCCTCAGCACTCGAGAATTCCTGTAACCCTTCACAGCATAAATCAGCCAACAGCATTACCTGTTAGTTCTTCACTTGCAGAAACAACTCATACCACTTCTGTGCACCCCTTTAGGAGTGCTTCTCAACATTCAAGAGTTCCCAAGACCACTCACGTTGTAGGTCGACCAGCTACAGTACCTGTTACTTTCATAATTCCAGGCAAGACCCAAGCAAGAACTGTCGATCCACATGGCACTGCTTCCAAGCTTCCCATGATTGCAGTATTACCTGCTGCTTCTTTTGGTCTAGCCATTACTCAAACCAGGCCTGTGGATCCCTCTAGAAGTATTTCTCAGAGTTCTGGAGTTCCTGAGACTGCTCAAAGAAGCACAGATGCAACTCGGACAAGCACTGTGGACCCAAGTGCTAGTATTTCCCAACATTCTGAAATTCCTGTGACCACTCAAACTGTACCCCACTTACCTCCTAGAAGTATCTCTCAGAGTTCTGGAGTTCCTGAGACTGCTCAAAGAAGCACAGATGCAACTCAGACAAGTACAGTGGACCCAAGTGCTAGTATTTCCCAACATTCTGAAGTTCCTGTGACCACGCAGACTGTACCCCGCCTACCTCCTAGAAGTATCTCTCAGAGTTCTGGAGTTCCTGAGACTGCTCAAAGAAGCACAGATGCAACTCAGACTAGTACTGTGGACCCAAGTGCTAGTATTTCCCAACATTCTGAAATTCCTGTGACCAGTAAAACTATATCCCACCTACCCCAAGTACCTGGAAAAAAAAAAAGTCTTAGCAGCTCGGAATCCTCTAGAATCCTAGCGTTGTACAATTGTACCTGTTATGAGGAGGAATATCCACGTTGAAATCAGGAACAAGAAGGAGAAATAGTCAGTGGAATTAATTGTTATCTGATGAATAAAAGTTATTCTTTTTATCTTTATTACTTTAAATCCTTGTGAACAGATTCATATTTCCGCCAGACTAGGGAAATGACGGTGAAATGAATTCGCGGATATAAGAAATGAACAAAGATGGCTTGTTTATCTGCCAGTATATAGAAAGTACAGCAAGATAGCTTTGAATATGTAAGATGAAGATGAATATAATATTTTTTTTTTATTTTGTGCAGTTCCTGGTTGAAGCCCCATCAGATACTGAACCACTCACAGATCGGGGGAATAGTCAGTTGGTAATATCAAAAGATAAACCTACCTGGTTTCTGAGTGGTTAATTTGAACAAAGTGATCAGTCGTCGGTGCTGGAAGTCCGATATAAACTAGCAAAAAATGCGTCGAGGTTTCTTCGGCGCAGTCGAGTTTTCTGTACATCGCATAATCAAGGCCACCGAAAATAGATCCATCTTTCGGCGGTCTCGGCATAATGCTATATGAGCCGCGGCCCATAAATCTTTAACCGCGGTCCGGTTGTGACCTGTCCCATATCGTTGCCAGACGAACGATCGTGGCTAACTTTAACCGTAAATAAAACTAAAACTACTGAGGCTAGAGGGCTGCAATTTCGATTGTTTGATGATTGGAGGGTGGATGATCAACATACCAATTTTGCAGCCCCTAGCCTCAGTAGTTTTTAAGGTCTGAGGGCGGACAGACGAAGCCGGCAGGATAGTTTTCTTATACAGAAAACTAAAAAAAAAAAAAAAACGAAACTTAAGCCCATTTGAATATGTAAAGCGCAGTCCAGTGACGTAAACATTAATTTGTAATTTTCTCTACTAATTAGTTGTAATTAAATTGCATGACAATTGCACATACCAAGAGGAATAAAAGAAAAAGTGTGCAAGAATGATTATTTACTGTGTATGGCGTGAGAGCATTGTAGAGACAGACATATGCATATATACATTTTACATGAAGCAGGCTCCAGTAATAATGGAAATAGGATTAACATGACGAAGCTGTGGTAGATAGTTGCAGTGATAAAACTGTAAAAAGAGAGAGAGAGAGAGAAAATGAATGAGTGGGTTACGCCCACACGTACGCACAAACATACATACACATGTAAGTAGAGAGGGTACAATTACATTGATGGTTTTTTACCCTGCCCATTTTAATTACTTTTGGGTGGTATATGAGGATACATTATTATATATATATATATATATATATATATATATATATATATATATATATATATATATATATATATATATATATATATATATATATATATTTAATTATTTGTATATATATATATATATATATATATATATATATATATATAATTATATATATATTTATATATATTAATGCCTTCCGTAGGTGACTAAGCATCTATTAGAAAAAAAAACGACACAAATGCCCATCTATCAGTTAATATAAGTATGACCGAAAGGTTAGTAGGGTAATGGCATTTTGATAGAATTACGCAACTTGGTCGTCTGGTCGGTCGGTATTTGGGTGGGTGACCTCCCATGAGCTTCGTGTAAAAGCAAACGGGAGGAGATAATGAGGAAGTTCTCCAAAAAAGAGAGAGAGAGAGAAAGGAAAACAGCCAGTGCAGCTGCACTGCGCAAGTGCACAGTCATCGCTTTTCAACTGCGTGGATTCTTTAATGCCTCGTATTTGGAACGTTTCCTGCGGAATCACTTACGTCCTCTGTCCCCTACCAACCCTCCCCCCCCCCTCCCGTCTCTATACCACCCCCACCTGTTGGGAGATATCTCTGGTCAGTGGTCATTGGAAAATAATTTATTATTATTATATATATAATTTATATATATTTTTTTGTGTAGGCTTAGCTGATGTGACATCCAGCCCTCCGGCCTTGTGCCCGTAAGTAGCCCAGAAAGAACGGGGAAGGAAAAAGAAAGCAACAATAATAATTAATAACTGGCGTATTCCCGAATGAGCAAGTTAATAACATGTTCCCTTTGAGACATATGTAAAACTAAGAGGAGGCTTTGAGAGAGAGAGAGAGAAAACAAAGGAAGATAAACGTTAAGGAAAAAAATGGGAGAATGATGCTGATGTAATTGTTAAATGGATGGAGAAAGAGAGAGAGAGTGAAAGAGAAAGA
The DNA here is from genome assembly GCF_040412425.1 of Macrobrachium rosenbergii. Lineage (NCBI taxonomy): Eukaryota > Metazoa > Arthropoda > Malacostraca > Decapoda > Palaemonidae > Macrobrachium > Macrobrachium rosenbergii. The sequence goes on along the minus strand of NC_089791.1, from coordinate 30,481,225 downwards.
GAAACTCTTTGTTCCCTCAGTCACCATTCTATGTCAGTAGAAGACCCTGATCTATTATTGCTTCTCTCTCTCTCTCTCTCCACCCATATTTGTATATAAATTATATATATAAATATATATTATATATATATATATATATATATATATATATATATATATATATATATATATATATACATCCATCACAAAGGCTACCCCCTCCCCTCCTCCCCATCCCCACCCACACAGGACCACATTCCCTTCAAACAAGTTATCTTAATTTTTCCGTACCCACATGAACTCTTGTCAAAGCTCTTACCCCCTCCCACACCCCCACTGCACCCAACCACACACATTACCCACCCCACAACGTTAATCCACACCAGCTTGGTACAGATCCCGTTTCTCATCCCCACAATGCTCGTCTATTCCCCCACAAGTCTTAATTTCTTTCCCACAACTCCCCAACAATCCCCACAAGACTCAGTGAGTCTTCTACTCCAACAAATGTTCAGACTCTTCCCCACAAGAATCGGTGAGTCTTCTCCCACAAATGTTCAGATTCTTCCCCACAAGACTCAATGAGGCTTTCACTCCCACAAAAGTTCAGATTCTTCCCTTTAAGACTCAGTGAGTCTTCTACTCCCACAAGGTTTAGACTTCCCATAAGACTCAGTGAGTCTTCCACTCCCACAAAAGTTCATACTCTTCCCCACAAGACTTTGTGAGTTTTTCACTCCCACAACAGTTCAGATTCTTCCCACAAGACTCCGTGAGTCTTTCACTCCCTCAAAGTTCAGACTTCCCCACCACTCCCACAAAAGTTCAGACTTCCCCACCACTACCACAGGTTTCAGACTTTTCCCCACAAGACTCAGGGAGTCTTTCACTCCACAAAGTTCAGGCTTCCCCACCACTCCCACTAAAGTTCAGACTTTTCCCCACAAGACTCAATGAGTCGTCCACTCCCACAAACATCAGACTTCCCAACCACTCCCACAAAAGTTCAGACTTCCCCACAAGACTCATTCTTCCCCCACAATATTCTTGCCCACAATCATCTTCCTCACTCCCACACAATCCTACTTCTCACATGTGACTTATCTGTACCTGCCCCCACCCCCACAGTGTATCAGAGTCACCCGAAGCAATAAAATTACAGAATTATAATTACTGGTATTTCCATCAAATACCAAACATCACCAGCTTGGGGTTCGAGTTCGGTTATCGTTCGTAACAAAAATCCGCTCTATTTTCCACCTTTATTATTCACTTATCTCTCCTCGGACAACTCCGAAAGACATATTTCTCTCCGAAATGTTTTTTCGTAAAGAAGAAACGAAAACCAACGTGAATATTGTGACGGAAAGTCCTGCGATAACGGGAGAAAGTTGAAGCGAAAAATGCGCAGTAAACAACACGATGGCGGCGGCGCTGCCACGTCTCCGGCCCTTTCCATTCGGTGCGAGCGAGGCCCCCAAAGCCTTGGTTGTCGATTTGGCACAGCGGCGTGTAGGTCATTGTGGCCGTAGGACGTTTGTGTGTACGTGTCGGCTACGTACATGTGTGTGCGTGTGTGAATGACTGCTAGCTAGCTAGACTCCCCCTCTCCCCCTCCTCTCCTCATTACCTCCCCTGTTCCTCCAGGCCTCCTCCAACATTCCTCCCTCCTACAATCCATCCCTCCCTCTCCCCAACACCCTCCCAGAGCCACCAATTCCATCCACCACAAACCTTCCCTTTGGGAAGTTTAGTGACCCCTGGACTGGGTTTCGTTGGGGGGGGGGCCCTTCCCCCTTCTGTATTCCCACCCTCCCCAATCACCCCTCCACCTCCACCTACCCCCCAAAAGACCACCACCACCACCACAACTGGAGGTTCTCGTCATGTGCAAGTGTACATGATAATGCACATTTCCGTTTTTCTTCAGTGTCAACGATAATCTCTCTCTCTCTCTCTCTCTCTCTCTCTCTCTCTCTCTCTCTCTGCAACATTACGTAGACTGAGGCACCATCTGAGTCTCTCTCACCACACACACACGAACGCGCAGGAATCCGTTTATTTTCGCCATATATGACGAATAGGCTGATGAAGCCGTGTGTTTGTGTGTACCAAGTTTGTTTTTATACAAAAAAAAAAAAACTTCATGGCGTAGGTTTTGGAAGGTCACGAAAACGAGGGAATTTGTAGGAAGTATGTGAGAAGCTTTGCTCTCCGGTTTAAAGGAATATTTCGCAATTCCGAGGTACTCTGATTCACTACAGGGAGTAGTCTCACAGGCGTGTATGTAGTCTCTCTCTCTCTCTCTCTCTCTCTCTCTCTCTCTAAACATAGGGAACATTCTTCCTACCTCCGCTCCTCTCTCTCAACACCTACATACAACACACAATCTCTCTCTCTCTCTCTCTCTCTCTCTCTCTCAGCTCGAGTACACACCTTGAAACTTGGCTACACAGGCCCTCTACTTATATAGTCCCCTTTCAAGCATGAACACTGTAGAAACTTCGAGCAATAACGTCAGTGCTTGGACGGGTGACCGCAGTAAATACCAGGTACCTGTAAAAGAAGAAAAGATCCCCTGAAACTCGCTGAACCTCGGAATATATATACAATATATAAATTTATATAAATATTATATATATATACTATATATATATATATATATATATATATATATATATATATTATATTATATTATAAAACAGTGTATTATATATATATACTTTCCCGTTATCATAATGATAATAGGAACAAATACACACATGTAATCATCACATATATAAGCAACTCCGGCAGTGATGATAACAGTAATGATACCAAACCCATATTTGGCTTGGATGAGAATTGCCGTGACTAGGTCTAGAGTCTACAAAAAAAAACTAGTCTAGGGAATGAGGGATTAAAAAGCTGTAAATTATTATTCTCTCTCTCTCTCTCTCTCTCTCTCTCTCTCTCTCTCTCTCTCTCTCTCTCTCTCTCTCTCTCGTAGGGCAAGTCATGATTGGAGCGAGTGCTCTTCAACCTGATAGTCCTATATCGGTCTAAAAATTGAATTCTATGCCTGAAGGTCAGTCTACTACTGTCATATTATTATTATTATTATTATTATTATTATTATTATTAAGGAAATAGATATAACGTAAGAAATTCGCAAACATACAAATCTCAAACAGGATCTTGTGTCAAAGGTATTTTCCTTGTTATCTCTCTCTCTCTCTCTCTCTCTCTCTCTCTCTCTCTCTCTCTCTCTCTCTCTCTCTCAATCGTCATCATATTCCAGTTGTGCGTGTGTGTGTGTATTAACTATCGATTTGCCAGCACACCTCTCTCTCTCTTTCTTTTTTCCCGTCAATTATCTAATTCCTCCATTCTCCCAGGAACTCATTCTTCCCGCTACGCGAACCACTGAAAGGAATTATTCATTTTATCGTGAATAATGAAAACATAAAAATGAAGACACGAAGGAGGAACTAAGCGAAGAGAAGGATAAAAAAAAAAGCAAGCTTCAGCCACGGCCAAAAGAAAAAAAGAAAAAGTTCAAAAAAATTCCAGTTTTACCCTTAAACTTGACAGGGTAGAACGGAGGAGATAGGCCGATAGATAGACAGACAGACAGACATCGAGCGATGTAGCGTCAGAGATGGAGAGAAAGGGAGTGGGATAAAGAGAGAGGTATGAACATCCCAAGCTCATACCTCTCTCTCTCTCTCTCTCTCTCTCTCTCTCGTATCGCAGAGGGAAAAGGTTAATAAATAAACAAGTAAATACACGCATAAATCAGAAGATAGATAAATGAATATACAAGCGAGGAAATCAAGAAATTAAGGATGTCAAATAAATCCAAGCTTAGAGCATGGCGTGATATCCCCGTAGACATTTTCACTCCTAGCCTGAACAGCTGCACTAGTTAGCGCTAGGCTGATAAACACTCAACAAACAGGTATTTTATGATAATCGTAAAGAAGACCTCCTCTAAATGCTATTTAGGATAAAATGTATAAATTAGTAAACGTTTTACTGTTGAATTACTCTTTGAGTTGAAAAATCAACAAATTTTGTAAGAAAACAAAGACTGCACTTGGGAAATGTTTCAGACATGCCTTTGCTAAGGTATTTTTCAGTGACCTCCACAGAATATCAGTTGTTTTCTTCGTGCATTCATTCATTATCAGTCGCCTTCCATTTCAAATCTCCTCCATGATGGTATTTCCGATCCTGCATTTTCCGCACAGCTTTTCCTCAAGCTGAAAACTTCGTTTTCCAAGCTTATTCCTCCTCTCGGTTAAGCTGATTCAGTACCGTCTGTTTCCCTCGGCAATATCTACACACTCAAAACTTCACCACTCACAGGTTGCCTACCGATGACCTTCGGAGCTGTGACGCCAGTTTGATAATAAACTTGTTCTCGCGATCATGACTCATTTCTATATAATTCATACGAGGTTGTCAGATTATGAACTTATCAGAATCATTAAGAAAATTCTTCTACTATTTGACTGAATGGGACCAAAACGCAGTACACATGAATGCTAATTATACTGTGTAATAATGCGAATTGTTGTATGAACACATTAAATTAGGCCTTGAAAAGTGAAATCCCACCACGTTGCTGGTAATTAAAAATAAAAGGAATGTATATTGCAGCCACATCCATCTTGGGTCTTGTATTCTTACATAGGTCTAGTTATTTGAAGCGTAATTATTACACTTCAACTCAGTGGAAATGCTGTGAGCAGTGACGGTTATGGCAACTGCTCTCTCTCTCTCTCTCTCTCTCTCTCTCTCTCTCTCTCTCTCTCTCTCTCTTCATCAGGCCTATGTGTATAACAGATGGCTGATTTCCCCCTTAGACCTACCGGCATAATCACTGTATTGGGAAATACGTGGCTTTTCATACTGAATTAATAATTACCTGTATAATATAATATAGAGATAGGGATTGATAAAATGTGAAATTGAAAAGAAATACTACTGTATTATAAAGACTAGTTAATATTAAATATCATATACATATAAAAAGTCTGTGTAGAAAATGAATCCTAAATTAGGGAAAAAGTAAAATAAAAAAAAATGTATGTAAACATATTATATTCGTGTAAGTAGAAAAGTTATCATTGTAAAATTATGTAAATACTGTGAAACAACTGTAAAACTGCATTAATGTATTTTCTAATAAAAGATAAAAAAAATAATTACCCTTCTACGAGGATTTAGCAAACCCAATTAAAGCTTGATCGCGATAGAATAAAACCAGCTGCACAACGAAGTGATTAAGGCGAGGGAAATATTTCCGGTTAAAACAAATAAAATGTAATTGAACGACGACACCAGTGTACCCGAGGCTTGCCTTTAAAATCTGGGAATATACGTGAAGGCAGCGAATTGAATATGGTTTGTTTTTAGGCTTCAAATTCATGGAAAACATATATCCGTTGGATATACAATACCTTAGGCTTAGAAGCGTTGGTTGAGGTGCTGACAACACTAAACTTGTATAGACCTATAGCTTTTTTTTCCTAACGCTTTATGGGTAGCAGGTGAAATTATAGGTCATGTCTATACTGACAAGTCATGTCAGCATGGATATGGCATGTTTAAATATAACAAACGCGAACATAATGCACTAAAACATAGACGAGTTCCGCACCGACTGAACCCGCACACAGCTTGAAATCGGCCTGTCCAACCGGACGGTCGTATCGCATTGCCGCCTTTAATAGATGAATTTTTTGGCCAGTCTCCCGTCACATGTTCGTCCTGGATGACGATGAACATGCAAAATCGTAGAAGAAAGAAGCTCATGTGAAGAATGATGAAAGAAATAAAGAGAAAATTTAAGAATATGAAGGAGAACGAGCGAAAAAGAGGTTTGGTTCCCGAGAGGACAGAAGACCACACGCTCGTGCAAAGTTAAGCTTTCCGCACGGCCGTCGTTTTCCACGGTCGTACAACGCCAGTCACCAGTGTTTGTCCGTCAGTGATCGGGGCAGCACCCGCTTTTGGACGAGACTTGTATTTTCTTTTAGGTACGTATTTTCGTAGTGTTTATAAAATGACAGTCGGTTTTCATTAACAGGCGCAATAGCTGTTATTATAGCGCTGCGCGAATTTTACGGCGTCCAAACTGGAAACGCACGCAACATTCCCATCATGTCTGCCTCTCTTACTGTCGATTTTATTTTCATTTTCCTCCAGTCCTCACGTTACGAGCGCCTTCTACCGAAGATCATAAGAATAGGGAGACGAAGATTGACAGACACCTACAGAATTACCGAGAGGAAAAATGAGGGGAAGCACGAAAGAGAGAGAAGCTTCTAAACCCCTGGGGGATGAATAGTACCATGAAGCACGCCACGTGACCGCATAGAAGTATGAGGTCTCAGGCTTGTGCGTGTGTACGTGTGTGTGTCTGTGTGTATGTATGTGTTCCCTGCTACGTTACTTATTTACGGAATCAGTGTTTGCCCGCTTTATCTCCACGACGAAGACTTTGGAAAACGCTCATAATTTAGAATAATATTACAGCGAATCTCTCGATATGAGCCTAGTGGAACCTTGCCTTAATTAGGTTTAATTGTTCCTTTTGCTTTGTAACAATATCATGACGTGTTCGTCAAGGCCGCTTTGTTGGTCTTCTTTTTTTTTATCCATTCTTGTCATCATCCTTTGTTATCTTGCCCTTAGGCCTACCACAGCAATCCCCTACAGCACAAACATGAACATTTTCCTCGTTCTGCACAGCTCGTACTAAGCTCAGTGCATTTCCATTACCATTCAGTCCAAAGCAAGTCTAAGACTGCGTGGTGCAGGTGGTAACGAGTCATATGAAGGCCTGAAAGCCAATAGGGGAGTCTGATAGATCGTATTGCATACTAGGCTGAGTCTAGTTTTCGTAATAACAGCCGTTTCTGATTTGTACAACGCAATATGAGTAATAGGCATTATTACACATTCATATGTATGTATATATAATATATATATATATATATATATATATATATATATATATATATATATATATATATATATATGTGTGTGTGTGTGTGTGTGTGTGTGAACAATAATATACACGTACACACACACACACACACACACACATATATATATATATATATATATATATATATATATATATATATACATACATACATGCCTATAGTGTGTGTGTGTGAGAGAGAGAGAGATGGAATGAAAGAGAGAATTGACACAATTTGCTCATGAAAAAGTGGGAACATTTTTTTCTTGTATTTGAACCATTTAGCATATTACATCTAACATACCAAACCAAGAATAATTTATTTACTGTGTAAGACCCCCGAAAAGATGGATATTACTAGACAGCTGTTACTTTGCAGGATAATATCTGACATTTCCTGCAACACACCCTGACTTCAGTTTTGTTGTTTTATTCTAGAGTAATCTATACAGTCGTCGTTAGTACTATTGTTGTAAGGGCTTCTTATTTTTAAAAATATTTATAATGAGCATATGTTTTGTAATATATATTAATAAAATTAAAAGTTTTTTTCAATTCTACCACATTAAATAATACCAGAGTCACCACTGCCCTACTTTACTGCAAAAACACTTAAAAGGCCTAAGAATTGCAGAGCTTTTCACTTCGTAGACCTACGCATTGCAGAGCTTTTCACTACTAGGCTTATGCATTGCAAAGCTTTTCAATTACTAGGCCTATGCATTGTAGAGCTTTTCACATACTAGGCGTATGCGTTGCAGAGCTTTTCACTTACTAGGCTTATGCATTGCAAAGCTTTTCAATTACTAGGCCTGTGCATTGCAGAGCTTTTCACTTACTAGGCCTATGCATTGCAGAGCGTGATCCTCCTCCGTCAGTAGCATCATGGCGGCCTACATCAACGCCTTGGAGTTGATCTCCGAGGTAGAGATGCGACCCATCATTTGGGACACTTCGTCAGATGAGTACAAAGACCGAGCTAAGAAGGCCGAGGCCTGGGCAGAGGTTTGTCGAGCGTTGTTCTTGGACTACGACCTGAAGTCTGAGGCTGACCAGATGAATTTGGGTAAGATTAGTCCCCAACTCGCAATTTAAGGATTAGGATAGCATGATTAATTACGGCGAAACCTTATTTACAGTGTAAAGTTTTGAAAACAATATTTTATTACCTACTTTAAATGCCGAGTAATCCTGCAGTGTTCTGTAAAGTATAATAATTCTTCTACTTGGAGGAACCCATTAACTCAATGTAAGTCTGCATAACCATTTTTGACTATGGTTCACCAAACTGTAATGTGAAACTTGGGGAAACTCGAGGGATTTGCAACATCCATGAAGTCCTACTTTAACTTGCATTAATGCTGAACTGGATTTGATTTCAGAGAGAGAAGTTCTTGGAAGGTGGAAGAGCATTCGAGACTGCTACACAAAGGATTACAAGAAGTTTGCGAACAAGAGCAGTCAGGGACATCGGGCCAAAAAGTCTCGTCGTTATATTTTCTCAAAGCAGCTGGCTTTCCTGAGGAAGGTCATGAAAACCAAACCTAGCGGGAATACACTCCAAGACACCGAAGAAGGGACGGAGAGTATCTTGGATATGTCGAATACACCAGGAAAAGTTCATCCGGTGCCGTTTGAAAGGATGAAGAGGGCTAGGTCTCCAGCCAGGGAAGAGGCGAAGCAAGTCCTGGATAAGAGAAAAAGGATTTCTTTAAGTAACGAGATCATTCAGACCAGGGAGAGAGGCAAGAACCTATCGCTGGAGGACAGAATAAGGCAGTTGATCGAAGAACACAATGAGCAGAAGAGTGACGAAGACAAGGACTTCTTCATGTCGATGCTCCCTTCTGTGCGCAGACTGAACGAACACCAAAAGCTCGAATTCAGAGTGCAGGTTCTGCTGGCACTGCAAAACGTCAAAGCAGGACAGCACAGTTTGCAAAGCACCTGGCCGCAGTCCTCGAATCCTTCTTGCATGCTTGTTCACCATAGTCAGACTGGCCATTCTGATGCTGTCGAAAGGCTAAGTAACGATAGTACTAGTGCCGCACCTCACTCTACACCAGAGTCACCTTGTAAAACTAAACAAGAATTCGATGCGCATTCTCCAGTGCCTCATCCCCCAGAGACAAAAGACTTTATCACCCATGGGCTGTGAGTGAGTGAGTTTGATCTTTCTTAATAGGCGCTGAAAATTAATGTAGAGTAACAAGGTACAATGATTCACCTGTTATTTAAAACGGGAAAAAACGAGATCAGCTGAAAATAGGTAAGTTTCATGTACAATTATGTGAATATCATGCCCACGGAGCATTTAGTTGTTACGATCAGGATACACTTCAATAAACATATTTATATGTACGGCCTATCCTATGCAACTTTCCTTAACGGAAAATATTCCAGCTCTCCATCTCTCTGAGATTGTTAACCAGACTTTAACTCCTGCAAATTATGTACCCAATATGTGTATGTATATATATATATATATATATATATATATATATATATATATATATATATATATATATATATATATATATATATATATATATATATATATATATATATATATATATATATATATATATATATATATATATATATTACATCCTAACGAACAGGAAGAAGAGGTTGAAAGTCTTACAGGAGGAAAACAGGATGTTTTTCTCAGGCTGAAGGAAGGAAGGAAGGATTAGGAGATTACATATATATATATATATATATATATATATATATATATATATATATATATATATATAAACTTGCACTGATAGATGAAAAAGAGAGAGAGAGGAGTAGTGGGAGAAGAGGAAGAGGAAAAGAGAGAGAGAGAGAGAGATGAGGGTTAAAGGAGAGCAAATCAATAATGTTCCAGTAGTTCGTGCGCTCTCTCTCTCTCTCTCTCTCTCTCTCTCTCTCTCTCTCTCTCTCTCTCTCTCTCTCTCCCCAATACATCTATGTATTCATCCAGCTATCCCTCACTGCCAGAAATTCTTGTTTAATAATTTCCGTTTCTATCCTAAATTACTTTTCCTTTATTATTATTATTATTATTATTATTATTATTATTCAGTTATGTATAATATATATAAAAATATAGTGACTCAGTCAAAGAGCCAATCTCAATGACCTTTGGTTTGAAACGCCGTCTGAACCTTTGTTATTCTTTATATTAATTTTTATCATAATTACTGACCTCTGGTTTTTGCAACTTTCGACAACGGTTTTAGAGAGTGATTTTCTGCGACTAATTCTTCACTTCATCGTAAAATGAGTCAGTCATCTTGAAGATTGAAAGATTTTCTGAAGAAGGATGATTTTGTATATACAATTGAAAATTTTTCATTAGGCCTAAGTTTGACAAGATGAGCTTAGTCGGTTTTTTCTCAATAGCGTATGTGTGTGTGTTGGTTATATAGTTGATTGACGTATAAAATTGTCGTTACAGCGACTACAAATCGTCACAGACGTGTGTGCGTGTGAACAGAGACATACGTGCACGTCTCGGAGTAAGTACTACGTACATGAACCGTACACATCACCTAGAAAGGAACCGTTTATCAAACAGGAACCGTCATTTTCAGCCCAACGCGAAACAATAACAAAAACATTGCGATGCCACGGACGTCCGGGAGATAAGTCTCTCTCTCTCTCTCTCTCTCTCTCTCTCCTTATTTCCGAGGGTCAGAGAGTGTCACAGATTTCGTGTGCCAGGATCACACCCAATAGCTAGATCCACGTGATCCAGGAATGTCAATCCTCTTCGAGAACTGTCTCCCATAATCCTTTTTCGGGGGGGAGGGGAGGAGACAGGAAGATGCCAGTTTTCTTAATTAAAGGAACATGTCTCACGTGCAATCCTGTTGTTCGTTTAGCTTCTGATAAAGACAGTTTACTAATTCGCTATTTTTCAGTACTGCCCCTTCGTTCGAAATGGGCAAATATTTATATATAAATTTTAAAAACAGAATAATTTAACCTCAGAATGGCCTAGGATCGGGGTTTACCTTTGAGATAGAAAACTGGAGGACATTACGAAAATAAATGAATGGGGAAACGAGTTGGAAAATTAAGATAAATCGATAAAAATTAAAATGGAAAACCAGACGCTGTTGATGCGACCGAGTTCGACGCACACCGTAAGTATTAGTATTCGGTGGAGCCACCCACTCTCTCCTGAAGGAGGCTTCCACTAAAACCGGAAGTCAAGGCAGTTGTGTATGTCTGTTCAAATAGAGAGAGAGGTTGAGCTAGTCCCATAATTGAAAGAGAGAAAAGCGAATGAAAGAGAGGAAAGGAGAGGTTGATTTAGTACCATAAAGTGATAGAGAGAGAGAAAGCGAAAAGTTAACTTAGTACCATAAGGTATAAGAGAGAGAAAGAAGTACCATAAAGTGAAAGAGAGAGAGAGAGAAGATGAGTTAGTACCATAAAGTGAAAGAGAGAGAGAGAGTTGAGTTAGTACCATAAGTGAAAAAGAGAGAGAAAGGCCAAGTCTTTCTCCTACAGGTGTGGCGGGAAAGACAGGTGCCCTTCTTTTAGTCACTGTGTTATTTAGGAAACCGTCTATGATGAGTTTAGTCAGAGAGAGAGAGAGAGGGAGACTCGAACAAGTGTGGCTGGATGAGACAGGTGTCCTGAGTTAATCCATACCCTCTCTCTCTCTCTCTCTCTCTCTCTCTCTCTCTCTCTCTCTTTCTTCCAGCATCATCCCCTCCCTCCCCCCCAAAAACCTATTTTCCACCGGGGGTTTAAGCCGGACAGGTGTAAAAGAGCAAGTGTCTTGGTGTACAAGTGTCGTTAACGGGGACGTACACCTGTTAATTGCTTAGGGATATGAATCTAGGAAACGTGACCGGAATAATGTGTTTGGTTTTATGATACATCGGTCTAAGATGGAATTCCTCCCCAGATGAAACAGTGTCCCATATGTATTTGTTTATTGATTAATAATTTTATTTCATGTGTTTTTAGACGCTATGAATGACGTTAACGGTCGCAGAAGAATCAGAGTAATTATGGAGGTGTCTTCATCGGTATTAAAAATGACACGAAAGTCTTTTGTTCAAGAGGTTTTTTTTGGCGGGAAATTTCTACGAAACACCAAACTCCTCCATCATTTCTCTCTCCACTCCTCATCCTCCATTATATATGCATACTTTTTTGTTAATTTTGATTGACGGTACTGTAGTTGATTACTGACAAGAGCCAGTATTATGAAGGCGTATGTGTACGCGTCTACAGTTGGTGTGCCATTAATGGTACTGACACCTCACGAGAGAGAAAAAAAATTTATTCAAAAGGTCACGTTTTACGAGTTTATTAAAATGGTAACGTACTGCTTTACATCAGAGATAGATTATCGTATGATCGTCATAAAATAATAATAAAAAAAAAGTCTAATCTTATTCATGAAGCTTAAACCTTAATCTCCCGTTAGACCAGCCACATCGACCCAAAGAATATAGGTCTAAATAACTGACACGAATCAAAAGAAAAACTTAATAATCGCCATGATACTTGACCTGCCAAACGAACAAAGCATGTCTTTTTTTTTTTTTTTAACTGTCAACTACGCATGAAATACTCAATAATAACTGCTGTGAGCCTGCGCGCGTATAAAGTAATCCTCTCTCTCTCTCTCTCTCTCTCTCTCTCTCTCTCTCTCTCTCTCTCTCTCTCTCTCTCTCCATGCGTCTAGCTGCAACGTATAGATCTTGGACCGGCATTTCCTTCAGTGGTGGTTGAAGGCGACAGCATTCAGGGTCGGCGTCGCTCTCATCTCTCTGGTCTTTCTTGTTGCGTTGTAACTATTTTTTTATTTTCATTCTTTTAATTCTCCTTCTTCTTATTATTGCTATCATGAACTTGTTTGTTTTTCACCTTGCAGTTGTTTAGCCTAATTCAGCTCCGTCCTGCTCGCTTCATCCCAAGTTGAGAGTTGATAGGGCCTTCATTTTAAGTACAGAGAACTGTAAAGGACTGAATAAATGGCCAGTTTCCACATTTAAATTTGGTTTTTAGAGTCTCTGTTACATCATTAATTAATTTCAAGATGAAAAAGAGGAAGATTGATAGCGAAAACAGAGAAGGGAGGTTGGATACGACGACGGTTAAGGGCGGGAAATGCACCAACGCATGTTTCTCTCTCGGTTTAAAAATAGCACGATAGTCACTCGTCATCCATTCCACTCCCCCTTCCTCACCCTTCCCACCATCCCCTGGAGTGTATGTGTGTGTTTTTTTCTTTCTCTCCCTCTCTCTCTCTCTCTCTCTCTCCTTCCCCCACCTATATCAAGCCACCCACCCACTTTCCCGCCATCCCGTCCCAAGCTTAAATGAAAACAAAAACATTTCAGAGATGGCCTACACTACGCACGAAGGCGATAGGGTCTATATTGGGATCCATTCCCGTCCCCAAAACATTACCGTTAGTCACTTTTTTCAGTCTTTTTTTTTTTTTTTTTTTTTGTTAATCAGCTCTTTTAGCCTTTCTTGTCCCCTGGCTTTCATTTTTGTTTGTTTTTCCCGGAGGTGTTTTGAACTAGAATTCTGTCACTTTTGATTATATGCTTCGAGCTGGCTGCCGCCATAATGACATAGACTCATTGAATTTATAAATTGATTAATGTTGATTTTGTAGTTACGCTCACGGTGAATCGGGATGAAAATCAGACATAGGAATATTTAAAACTGAATGAATCTACGTAGAAAGAAGATTTACTGAGCAAATTAATATGCTGCAAAGTTAAACGCTTCGTTGTTACATTAAAGGGGAAGATTAAAGCGAAAATGTAGTGCTTCAAGGAGGGGCATTCTCTTAAATACTTCGAATTCTCAAGGAGAGGAATTTCTCACTTCGAATTCTCAAGGAGGGGAATTCTCTCACACATGAACACTGTCACAATCACGACGGAAAATTTTGGAACGAACTTAATTTGCATTTGATTCTTTATGTTAATAAGCAAACCAACTCGAGGAGAGAATGGGAGTTGCCAGTCTGATATTCATCATTAGATTTCCGTTAGAGACCTTCGCTCTAGGCCTAGACCGATTTTAAAATAACTTCACTCCCTACGTTTGTTGCTTAATATATGTATTGTATATTTATATATATATATATATATATATATATATATATATATATATATATATATATATATATATATATATATATATATAGTACGTGTCCCTGTGATCACGCAAAAAGTAAACTTGGCAGAACTTAGCCAAGAATTTTTGAAGCAGAATTTCTGATTTCTGTGGCCCCTTTGTGTAAGGATACTTACGAATAACATCGGAGCATCACTTCCAAGCAGTGGAAGGAGTGGGTACGTGCCTGACTGCCTGTCAAAACTGTATTTATGCCTGCAGAAGCAACGGAAAGCGCAACGGATCAAGTATAATTACTGACACAAGGCCTGCGTTAATCAGCAGGAAACACAAGAAACCATGGTTTATCACGTGCATTTCTGCAACTGCATTTGCTTGTTTTCAAAGTCTTTATTTCTTTCAGAGTAACCATCTGAAAGATTTCTTCGTAAATTTTGCTAGGAAATGAAAACGAAGAAAATTTATTTTTCACATCTATTACATGTGTTTAATCACTGGTGTATGTGTTCACACTACACATGGAGATACGTACAACAATAGCGTATGTATACAGTGATGTATTTTCAAGTACAAATATATATATATATATATATATATATATATATATATATATATATATATATATATATATATATATGTGTGTGTGTGTGTACTTACATATGATAAACAGACCAATGGCTTAACCAACCAGGTGTTTTTAAAAGACCTTTAAACTTCCTGTGACACCTGACGTTTTGGCGTGGCACGTGTGTATATCAAACGTTTGTATCTGTTTGTGTATGCGTGAGTGTGTGTGTGTGTGTGTGCATTTAGAAAGAGGGGGGGGGAACGATTCTGTTAATACTTCCGATTAATCAACCTTGCCAACGTTTTTATTTTCTTGCCAAAAAAAAAAAACTACGGCGCTATTGCAATTCTGAGAAGAAAAAAAACTCTCGCATGCAATATAGTTGGATGAATCCTCCGCGGAGAGTAAAAATTGTCCCCGGATTTAAAAATGAGGTCAGTAAATGAAATGAAAGTTGACGCTCTGCTTGCCGCTCTCTCTCTCTCTCTCTCTCTCTCTCTCTCTCTCTCTCTCTCTATCTCTCTCTCAATTCCTAATTCTGATGTGAAGGTCAGTACGTTTATGTGTGTATATATATATACGTACTGGCCCTCACATCAGAATTATCAGAATTAGGAATTGAGAGGGAAAGACAACAGAGTGTATTGACGAAGAACTCCGTAGTTACTGCGCATGCGCGTATGGAGTGATCACTGTTCCCTTCAAGATAGAAACCTGTATTAGCCAAGAGCGAATGACGTCACTTCTCCCATTGCTGAATTTTTTAATTTTTACCTACTTAACTTCATCTGAAGTATTTATTTGTTTTTTTATACAAGTTATTGTATTACTTTTTTTTGCTGCAAATGAATATGACACATTATAAATAATTATATTAATATTGATATTTTCATTGTGGATGTTACTTCTTCTCAACTTTGTTATACGAGACAGAATTATTATTATTATTATTATTATTATTATTATTATTATTATTATTCCTGCACCACAGATTTTTAGAGCATTCTCTCTCTCTCTCTCTCTCTCTCTCTCTCTAAATATTCCTGCATGCATATTATTATTATTATTATTACTAAAGACTTTCTCTCTCTCTCTCTCTCTCTCCTCTCTCTCTCTCTCTCTGTAAATATTCCTGCATATTATTATTATTACAAAGACTTTAAAACACTCTCTCTCTCTCTCTCTCTCTCTCTCTCTCTCTCTCTCTCTATATATTCCTGCATATATTATTATTATTATTATTATTATTATTATTATTACAAAAGACTTTAAGAACATTCTCTCTCTCTCTCTCTCTCTCTCTCTCTCTCTCTCTCTCTCTCTCTCAGAATTTTCCAGCACATTCAACTAATCACAATCACTGTGGGTTTCGTACCTTCTTCAGGAATAAACAGTCATTAAATCATTCCTGGGTTCAAAGAACGCCCTTCCTTGCCATGGCCGTCACATCTACGTTTCTGGAGACGAGTTATTATTTTCATCCCGTCCTTCCTGTCTGCTAAACTGCTCTCTCTCTCTCTCTCTCTCTCTCTCTCTCTCTCTCTTCTCATTTCAGTTTCTCTTCATGTTTCCCGTACAGAGAGAGAGCAGGAAATGAAAACATCCGTACCACCTTACTGGCTTATATCCATTTTGGGGAGGGGGGTGAGGGGCTACAAGTCTGAGGTTATTTCTTATGTTAACATTCTCTCTCTCTCTCTCTCTCTCTCTCTCTCATTTCTCATTTCCTTTCACCTTACTTTTCCATAAATGTCCTAAGTTACGTAAAGAACTAAAAAAAACAATAGATTAAATTGCCATTGTTTAAATAAGATTCATATATAGATAAGTAAAACGAAGGCCTCCTGTGGCTCTCAGGACTCCTGTGACTCATTGCCTCCCGCGTCAGAACCCTCCTTGGATTTTCCAGGAGGAGATTGTCTTTACAGGAGGAAAATGTCTTTCCAGGAAACGAAAGTCTTTCCAGGAGGGAGATTTTTTTTACCAAGAGGGTTTTCTTTCCAGAAGCGAGTTGTCTTTCCAGGAGGCAGTTCTCTTCCCAGGAAAGACTTTTGTCAGGAGTGTTGTCTTTCCAAGAGGGGTGATGTTTTTACAGGAGGAAGATGTCTTTCCAGGAGGGAATTGTCTTTTCAAGAGGAAAATTACTTTCCAGGAGGGTTGTTGTCTTTCCAGAAGCGAGTTGTCTTTCCAGGAGGCAGTTGTGTTTCCAGGAGGAAGTTTTTTTCAGGAGGAAGATGCCTTTCCAGGAGAGAATTGTCTTTCCAGTAGAGAGTTGTTTTTCCAGAAGGGAGCTTTTTTAAACGAGGGTATTGTTTTTCCAGAAGTGGGTTGTCTTCCCAGGTGGGAGTTGTCTTTCCAGTGGAAAATTGTCTTTCCCGGAGGGGTGCTGTCTTTCCAGAAGTGGGTTGTCTTTCCAGGAGGCAGTCATCTTCACAGGGGGAAATTGACTTTCCAGGATAGGTGCTGTCTTTCCAGAAGTGGGTTGTCTTTCCAGGAGGCAGTCATCTTTCCAGGGGGAAATTGACTTTCCAGGATAGGTGCTGTCTTTCCAGAAGTGGGTTGTCTTTCCAGGAGGCAGTCATCTTTTCAGGAGGAAAACGTCTATCCAGGAGAGGATTATGAGTCCAGAGGGAGATTGTCTTTCCAGGGGGAAATGGTCTTTCTATGAAGAAGTTGTCTTTCCATGAGGGATGTTGTCTTTCCAAGGGGGGGAAGTGGTCTTTCAGGAAGGAGTTGTTTTTCCAAGAAGGGTACTGTCTTTGCGGGAGGAAATTATCTTTCCATGAGGGAGTTGTCTTTCCAGAAGGGAATGTTTTTCCAGAGGGTGCTGTCTTTCCAGGTCGAAAGGTTGTTTTTGCTGTTCTTGTTAAATTGAGCCGCTATCCTTTTGTACAGCCACCAAGGCCACTCGACTAAAAGGGACGGTTGATAATGATGGTGAAACATTTCTCCGTATTAATAAGCTTGGAATACTGGGAGAAACAAAAAGAAAGCTTTTATTGACGTCAAGATACGCAAATAATACAGGTTGTCGCAGAAGGTACGATATACAGGGTAGTGCAAGAAGAAACATCTTTCCGCTTTAAACTTATTCTCTTTTTTATGTATTGATGTTTTTCTTCATCCAAACAAAAAAAACTAATAAATGAAAAAACTAATCGTCTCATGGACATGTAACAAGAACATCATTCGACATAAACCTTTTTTAATAATAATAATAATAATAATAATAATAATAATAATAAATACAGAATCAAGATTACGACCCAAAACCACGATTCTATATTCTCCCCTATCCCTCCCCCAAAAAAAAAATAAAGACCACTACACAGTGATCTCCTTTGGAGAGAGAGAGAGAGAGAGAACGCATTTCGTAAAACTAAAGTGGAACAGGGACACGAGACGGAAGGTCTCGCCGCCTCAACTTTAACCGTACGGACATAAACAGTTACCGGGTGGGAAAAAAACAATAAACAGTCACCGATATTGTCTGGCACAGTCTCTTTACTAAACAGTCACCGGAGGGAATAAGACAAACAGGCGCTAGTATTGACTAAACAGTCACCGGAGGTTGAAAAAGTAAATGAACAGTCACTGGTATTGAAATGATAGTCACGTATATATATATATATATATATATATATATATATATATATATATATATATATATATATATATATATATATACGTTTGTGTGTGTGTGTGTATGAGACGTGGGAACCAACAGAGTTAGGGTAGGAGGGTTCCCTTCAGACTATGCGTGCTGTGGCTGCAGACAGATGCGGTCGCCGCACAGCTGAAACTGCTGTTTTTTTTTTTTTATGGTGCCGCACACAGCTGCGTCATGCAGAATCAGCAGCATTCGCGATTTGTTTAATACTCAGTCTATGGCGGGAGACTTGTTCATACTCAGTCTATGGTGGGAGACTTGGTCATACTCAGTCTATGGCGGAGACTTGGTCATACTCAGTCTATGGTGGGAGACTTGTTTATTCTCAGTCTATGGTGGGGCACTTGTTTATATTCAGTCATTGGTGGAAGACTTGTTCATACTCAGTCTATGGTGGGACACTTGTTTATGCGCAGTCAATGGTGGGAGACTTGTTCATACTCAGTCTATGGTGGGGCACTTGTTTATACTCAGTCAATGGTGGGAGACTTGTTCATACTCAGTCTATGGTGGGACACTTGTTTATACTCAGTCTATGGTGGGACACTTGTTCATACTCAGTCTACGGTGGGACACTTGTTTATACTCAGTCTATGGTGGGAGACTTGTTCATACTCAGTCTATGGTGGGACACTTGTTTATACTTCTATGGTGGGACACTTGTTCATACTCAGTCTACGGTGGGACACTTGTTTATACTCAGTCTATGGTGGAGGGGACAGGACAGGATAGGATAGGAATATAAGATTTAGGCCAAGCGCTGGGTCCTATGAGGTCATTCAGCTCTGAAACGAAAATTGAGAGTAAAGGAGGTTTGAAAGGTGTAACAGGAGGAAAACCTCGCAGTTGCACTATGAAATAATTGTTAAGAAGGGGTGGATAGCAGGAAGGAAGAAAGATAATATGAATGGAGGTACAGTAAAAGAAATGAAAGGGGTTGCAGCTACGGGCCGAAGGGACGCCGCAAAGAACCTTGAGTACTACCCCGCTACGGGGGCTTTTATGCTGGGCTCTACGATCGACCACAATGGATAAGAGAGAGAGAGTGTTGTGCCTTTATTTAGGGTATATTCAAGGAGGAAAAAGATATACCCATTTCTTCCGCTCAAAGACTAGCAGTTACCATCAGGTAGGCATCCACATAGCTGATGTATTTTTCTAGTATATTTCTTAATATGTGCTGTTATAAAAGTTTAATAGGATAATAACTGACACTCGGTAATTTAACCATCAAATATTTTATTTAACAAGAGTAGATTACATGCTTATCAGCATTACACCTTTTTTTGTGCTGTTATACAGTTGTTATTTATAATACAAATCTGAGTGATGAAAATGGAATACTGAGATTAAGGCTTACCCGCCCTCTTTGGCGTTCGGTGATGGCTGTCTGAAATGAGAACCTGGGTCCCGAGAAAGGTTAGGAGATTGTCCTGAATGGGAACCTGGCGTTGCAGAAATCACAGGAGAAGGTTGGCTGGAACAAGAACTGGACGCTGAAGGATACACAGGCGAAGTTTGTCTGCAATGATGTCCTGGTGTTGTTGAGGTGCAGAAGATGGTTGTCTGCAATGATACCCTGGTGTTGCTTGAGGTGCAGGAGAAGGTTGTCTATAATGATATCTTGATGTTGCTTGAGGTGCAGAAGAAGGTTGTCTGCAATGATATCCTGGTGTTGCTTGAGGTGCAGGAGAAGGTTGTCTATAATGATATCTTGATGTTGCTTGAGGTGCAGAAGAAGGTTGTCTGCAATGATATCCTGGTGTTGCTTGAGGTGCAGAAGAAGGTTGTCTGCAATGATACCCTGGTGTTGCTTGAGGTGCAGGAGAAGTTTGCTTGGAATGAAAGCTTGGGAACGGGTGATAATTGCCTGCATTGGAAAATGGATCCGCAAGAAGCAACCCAAGGTGGAATCGACGTAGGGCATAATAACTAAGAATGCTGGGGTTGTGATTTTGAATGAAGAGGTTGTGGGAGAGATCGGGGCTGGCGTATGTTCTGCAGCAAGTTCAGAACCCCAAGTTGAAACTGTATTGTCTCGTCTTCGCTGAATTTCTCTAATGACGGAACAATCCCCTTAAAAAAAGAAAGATGGCGATTTTCTGCAGCGTCCAAAGTTTTGATTAATCGTTCCATTAACATTTCCTCCGCGTCGTTAAGCTTCCGCTTATTGCTTCCTTTGGTAGAGCGTGGAGCAGCACTACCGCTTTCCTTAACGGTTTTTGGGGCATCAGACTCCTCTTCAACTACACTTCCGTTGTTGTCCGTCTCCTCGACAGAGAAGCTTTCTTCTATTTCTCTGGAATCGAGGTTTTTCTTTAAGAAACAGAGCTGTTCGTTATATATGTAATTCTTTGCAGCTTTGACACCGGACCCAGCCTTTCTTTGTTCAGAAGCTTTCCTTCGGGCTTTCAGCCAATTGTCCTTCACATTCCTCCATCTCTTGTAAACCAGCCTTCCTGGAAGACACGAATTATTGTAATGAGAGCCTTGCTGTATCGATGACTATATTAATATGAAGTTTTTGGTTTAATATACATACGTGGATATGTATACCTATTTGCATGATTTGCTTGAGAAAATATATATATATATATATATATATATATATATATTCTATATCTTTTGCAGATATTTAGCGAGTTGAGAGAATTACATTACGCCTGTAGCAAATGATATCCGAAATACATATGCCGATTTCTTGATGAGTGAACAGGGAGCCTAAACCTGGCAACAGTCTAAGATATAATGTGAATTTAATGACCAAAGAAACTTTAGCAAAATGAAAAGAGAAATGTATATATGATGTAACTTATTTCAACAAGTGGATGGACAAAAATCAAATGAAAATGTCAACTTACCATAGTCGTCTTTTTCCTTGTCACTCAGCTGATCAAAGCCATCATACAGTCCCCTGCAAACTTCCATCCATGCCGACATGGTCAAATTCCGACTTTTGTAGTCTTCGAGACTTTTATCCCATAACACTGGTTTCGTCTCCACTAAAGATATAAGGAGATCTATATCGATTTCATGTTCCATTATAACAACGCTTTACTGACGTTCAAGCGTGGACCTCTCTCTACTGGTGGAGAGGAGTAGTTCAGCACGCCGCTGAGCGCGAGTGGCACGCAGGACGTGAAGCCGAGCACTGAACAAGATGGTCCACTGGCCACCGCACCCATCTGCGTCGCCGCTTATAAGCCTGGTGGTACCGCCTTGGTGGTATACCACGCACATGTCCTGCGGCACACGCAAGAATATATGAGCGTCTCCATAAGATGTATAAACAGTGTATAAGTCGACTGCTATCTCCTTTACCGCAACGCATCTAAGTGCGTTGGCACGACGCACAGTGAGAAGGAGGCCTGAGCGTCTGGTTTGAGATTAGGTTTTGTCTCGTTAGAGGCTGATTGAGCGCTGATTAGAAGTAATGGTAGTTTTAATCAGCTGAATAATTCTAGCGTAGAGAGAGAGAGAGAGAGACATGGTCGGAAGATTCGCTTTTGAGACTCTCTCTCTCTCTCTCTCTCTCTCTCTCTACGAGAATCGGTATTCTGAATTTATCTCTGAGGTAAATTTTGAAGAAGAAGAAGAAGAGAGAGAGAGAGATTCTGTGGAAAGTATGTGCTTAAAATTAGTCTGATCCAGTTAATACTCGGTTGCCATTTTATAATTCCCCCAGAAATGACTAAAAAAGATAGAACTAGACGTATTAGGAAATTTAGACCCTCGAGGCGTCTACACAACCTAACGCTCCTTTAGACCGAGTCTATATGAAGTCTGGTCAAGCAGGATTGATGTAACCAGTTCTCTCTCTCTCTCTCTCTCTCTCTCTCTCTCTCTGTGTGTGTGTGTGTGTGTGTGTGTGTGTGTGTGTGTTATTGAGTGTACAGATCTGGAAATATGTGGCCAAAGCCTTACACAACAGTTAAACGCTAGGCCAAATACTTTTCAAGTCTAATCAAGCAAGCCTGATTTCTCTCTCTCTCTCTCTCTCTCTCTCTCTCTCTCGTTTATTACCTTTTGTGTGTTTATGAATCACATCACAAACATCAAATATGTCAGTCGTTATCTCTTGAGAACTCTCGAGAGCAGCTCACAGGGAACTTCTGCTGAAGTGACGAGAGAGAGAAACGAAGTTCGGCGATCCAGCCTGTCCGAAACTTCACGAGGAAAATAAAAAAATATAAAAAGTCGATGAGATGTGACTCCGTGTTTCAGAAACTTCTTCAGAAACTTCCTTTGATATTTTATTTGCTCCTGTGATTATGGTCCTTCGTCCTTGACTTGGCTGCGTGACATTTTAAAGAAGGAAACTCATCGAAGTTCCCGTCGATGGGCAGGCTGAGTATATAGTTTTCGTTATTCTTTGTACTTTATTTACAAACACGCGTGTGTGTTTTATTTGTTTGTTGTTCTCCTTCGTCTGTCGGCTATATGCTGGTTTTTCTTCTGCAAATACCTGCCTTGTTACCTGGTGGTATTCGTTTAGAAAAAGTGTATAGGCCTAGTTTTAGTTACCACTGCTTTCATGCAGTATAGTTCAGATAAGAAGACTTATCAATTTTCTCTCGCTTATTGTACTGACTCTCTCTCTCTCTCTCTCTCTCTCTCTCTCTCTCTCTCTCTCTCTCTCTCTCTCTCTGCCTGCGTCTGTCTGACCGTGTCTCCCTCCCTCTCATATGTTGCAAAAGCTTGTACCTCTATTTTCCCTCATCCCCATAAGGGAAGAAAGAAGAAAAAAAAGAAAAAAGTTCTAGTTGCTATCCAGAATCTCTGCTGAGCCTGTCCACGCCGTTTTCCTCCCCCCCCCCTTGCGCGCCATTCCACATCGCCCCCCCTCTTCACCTCCCCCACCCCATCACCACCCCCCCTCCCTCATCACCCATCTCCCCAACCAAACCCGTTGATGTGTAAAAAGTCATGTTTACGTCACAGATTCACAAAATTCCGCCCTCCGATACTCATCCCCATTGCACCCCATCCCCCCCGCCCTTTATCTCACCCCATCCCTCCTTCCACCTCCCCTCTAATCCCTTTCCTTCAATCTCTCCTTCCCTTTTCTCTCTCTCTCTCTCGTCTCCCCCCCACACCCCCACAATACCTACCTTAAACCCCAAGCCATCATCAGCCCCTCCGAATGGCTCCCCGAAGGAGCGTACCTCCTCTCGTGCAAAGGCTGAGGTGCCAGGCACAGTATTACAAACAAACAAATTACATCCTCTGAAATATGGATGTTTATCACATCTCTCTCTCTCTCTCTCTCTCTCTCTCTCTCTCTCTCTCTCTCTTTAATTTCTTCCTTTCTTTGTTTCTGTGACACATACGCATAAAGATGGAGAAAGCTGTACAAGAGAGGACGAAATGCAGCGTAGTACTACAACACCCAGCGACTTCTGTCGAAAGTTAAAAGAAAAAAATGTAATAAAAATAGACAGACAGACTCATTAACCACAAGAGAGAGACGACGACTTAAGAGAAAAAAAATTTAAACAAACAAATTTATCACCAGGAAACCCGTCAACCCTTCCCTAACAGGTGCGGCCATTAGAATTATCGAGTGAGTAGAGTGGAAATGAGAATAGAAGTATGCATGCGAAAGTAATGGCGGTAGAATGTCTTTGAGGAGAGAGAGAAAGAGAGAGAAAGAGAGAGAGACAAAGTCAATGGCAAATTGTGTTCTATGTGACGGTCTCCCACCCCTGAACCTGAGCAACCAACCCACCCACATCTTCCCCCCTTAACACATACAGAAAGGTAAGTAGCCTTGGCAAGCAGACATACCTTTCTGCTGGGTAGGACGAAGCACCTGCATACTTCTGAATGAGAGAGAGAGAGAGAGAGACTTGTACCTCAAACTACAACAAAGGCTACCTCACTCTTTTTTCAATGACATTGCACCTCACATAATTATTATTTGAGCAAAATAATGTTTTCACACCTCACGGTATTTTGGCATGAATCATATCATATACCGATGGTCTTACCCACCTCTCTCTCTCTCTCTCTCTCTCTCTCTCTCTCTCTCTCTCTTCCTCCCTCCCTCTCATCGTTACTAAGATATCGATTGTTGAAATTTATTCCCCGGGCTAAAGACTTCTCGCTTTATCGATTAGGGTTCGTTGCTTTGTGGACAACAGCAGCGGATCTTAGCAACTCGTTCGCGTTTGTCCTAGATTTGTGAATCTTTTTTTTTTTTTTGGCGTCTTTAGCTTTCGTAAACCGTGGTGATTACTTTCTTTTTTCACGTTTTCTTGATTTATCTTCTGCGTGGCGTCACTGGTGGCTATTTATAATAGTTAGCGCGTGGTTTGCCTCACTTCGGCAGATGGCTAGACCTACCTTGAAGTAAAAAATGTTCTTTTTCAGAACTCGTTGAGCAAACCGAGTTTCTCCAGACCATGTTTGCAGTGTGGCTGTGCTACTACTTATTAGAAAGATTTACTGTGGCATTTCCGGTTACGCTACGATAATAGAATTTTCACGGTCGTGAATAGTTTGATTATCAGCCCTTTCAAGGTCTCGGGAAAATGTTCTGGACACACCTATGGTTACTTTTATTGTTATTTTTCTTAATTATACAAGTGGATATCTGCGGTCCTTTCGAAAGTCCCGTTAGTGGCCAGCAGTTTTCGGGGTCCTCTGAAGTGATTCTGAAATAATCAGCCATTTCCTGTAGTTTCTTCTGCTAAAACGTCTAGAACTTGAAGCATTTTATGTTTTGTGCTCCGTAGGCCTACATCGCTAATTCAAGAAATAACTTAAAATATAAACTATCACTATTCTAGATCAAGTACATATCAAACAAACAACCACACCGTTATTGGAACCACACAAAGAACCAAGATCCCTTTCTGACCCAAGGCCAACTTGAGCGAAAACAAACAGCTGTTTACTTGCCCTAGGGCGAACCAGGTCGACAGGTCAGCTATAATGTAAGTCCCTGCGTGCTAATATTAGTGCGATTTTGACTGATAAGTCCGACAGTTTAATGGGATTAGTGATATCTTTCTCAAAATCAAATCTTCATGATTAGCGATGTCGTTATCTGATAGATATGTTCACGCTAAACCGTTAAGCCGTAGATATTAGTGGATAATCTCCGCCGCGTTTGTTTTTCGTCTGAGAGAGAGGTGGGGGAAGGGGGAAGGGTAATTTATACAATCCCTTCGGGAAACGATGGACAGGAATTAACATTTCTAGGAAAACAAAAACACTTGTCATGTTTGGTTGGCTTTATCGTACCCATAGCAGACCTACACCTTTTCTTTCTTTTTTTTTGTTATTCATTGACACGGGAATTCTGAGTAGCTTAGCCTAAAATAGCTGTTGCTATGAAACAGCATAAATATGTTAGAGCTCTAGCCGTAACTGGTTTCTTCTCCTTCTTGTACTTTCTTGGTTCTTCTCCTTCTTCTTGTACTTCCTCGGTTCTTCTCCTTCTTCTTGAGCAATGGCTGTAAGTTGTAGTAAGTGTTGTTTCACGCCCTCTCCCCACCCCCCAAAATCCCCTTCTCCTTCACCCGGGAGGTTTCATGACTTTTTTAGAGTCACGTTTGCCCTCCAAGTGAGTCTAAATAATTTTGAAAAACGATAAGAAAATGCGTCCCAGATGACCTTCGGGCTGTGTATGCAGTAATGAGTCTAGCTTATCTTACTGAATTACTGAGTACGTATTTCCCTTGCTTGCTTGCTTGATAGCAAGATAAAAATAAAGACAGCCTTAACAAAACTGATGAGAATCGAGTGATGTATCACTTACACACACACATACACACACACACACACACACACCTCCCACCTCCGACCAAGACCACAAGAAGAGCATTCTTCCAAGAAACACAGTGTAAACGTGACCCAGTCCTTCAAGAGAGAGAGAGAGGGGGAGAGGTCGCGTGATTTTTGGCGCAGTTTCGGATGCATCTAAATGGAGAAGGTTGTTTAAAGAGGTCGAAGAAGGATAAGGCAAGATGACCGAGTCTCAATAACAAATAAATTGCCTCCTGCATTCGTGGACATTCCTCTTCCACTGCGACGGATTTATAAAGCTCCTATTGTGACTAGCCACGTCGAGGACTCGATCAATAGACGTTAGTTGCTCTCTCTCTCTCTCTCTCTCTCTCTCTCTCTTGTCTCTCTCTCTCTCTCTCTCTCTCTCTCTCTTTGTGGTTGCGTTCCCTTAAAATGCTTGAAGCGGGGTGGAGAGAGAGAGAGAAAGAGAGAGAGCGTAAGCTGATATGATTGATTAGTACTCTGATAAAATTCTTATAACCGAAATTGAGATGGCCTCCGCGAGGTCGTCTTTATCCCTGTAAGGTGTAACAATTTATTTTTTTATAAATAATAGTATTCTCTCTCTCTCTCTCTCTCTCTCTCTCTCTCTCTCTCTCTCTCTCTCTCTCTCTCCTTTACGTACCTGCGGTAAAAAGACCCATTACACTATATCATCAATGGACCTTGCTGATTCCCATGGCGTGACTAAATGTGATTTTATATCTTGATTCCTCTTTTTCATTGTACTTTATATATATATATATATATATATATATATATATATATATATATATATATATATATATATATATATATATATATATATATATATATATGTCAGGTTTGGTCTAAGACTTTTGAAAATACCCCAAGTTCAAGATTGCTTTTTGTCTTTGTCTTTTTTTTTTTTTTAAATGGGGAGTTCAGGATTGCAGTTTTTGTAATGTTTCTCTCTTCATATTGAATATAGAAATTTGTTTCCTGCTTCTTTTTCAATGGGGATTTAGGATTGCGTTTTATGTAGTGTTTCTCTTTTCGTATTGAATGTAATAGTCTGTTTGTCGTGTTTCTTATGTTACAAAGAGTTGGGACTGCGCTTTTTGTAATGCTTCTCTTCTCACATTGAGTATAGAAGTTTATTAGTCATGTTTCTTTTTCAATGGGGAGTTTAGGATTGCGTTTTTATATGTAATATATATGGGTTTCGGAATTCTGTTTTTATAAAAGTGAAAATTCTTTGATTGCATAGCGTTAGAACTGCTTACTTCACATTGCACCGCAAAAATAGACCAAAAACCCATTATGCCTAATCAGCTCTTTCAAATCTCTTTATTTCTGAATAAACGGAATTCTGTGAATGAAGAACAATGACGAATGTAGAATAAAAGAATGGGATCGAGGCCGAAAGAAGAAAGTGAGAGTAAAAGAAAGGTACAATGGAAACGGAATTGAAACGAGACCGGACCACAGAGAGAAATTATTTTATTGTTAAAGGAGAGGGAGAGAGAGAGAGAGAGATTGTCTAACTATCAGTGACTTCTTTCAGTTTAATCCAACTTTGTTATCCGTGTTTATCTTACGCATCGTCTCCTCTGTATCCAGAATATCAGCCTTCAACGTCTAATAGGTCTAGATCTAGTTGTACCCACAACACTATTTCCTTTGCCTGCTACAATTAAAGTTGCCCTAGACTTATGTCCTCCTTCTGAAACGCCAAAACCCTTCGAAGATTCGTGCATTTACCGTTTCCCACTTGGACCGTTGAGATACAGCATTCTTTCTACCTTAAAGTATTGAACTGTACCATAAGCCTACGTCGCCGTGGTTTTTAGGCCGATGGCGTTCGGAGACCACTAAAAACACACTGTGGGAGAGTCACTGATAAACTTTTTTTTTTCCTCCCTAGGAGAGCTGAACAGCAGAGGAAATGGAAAGGAGGGGATGGGAGGAGGAGGGGGAATGGACGGGGAGGCAAAACTGAAAAGACGAAGCCTTGGGTACTTCACCCTGCAGCTTTAAAATCGGGGCCGATGTCGGACGAGACATTCTGGGACGCCGCGAAGGCCTCCGAGAATTCGTTCGGTATGAATGGAAATGAGGAAGAATGAATGAAAACATGTGGAATTTATAGGCGATACATTACGGATTATTCCTTGGCGGGGATTCCGTAAATTTGGGACAAACAAATGGACGGACGAACGATGCACGTTTGTCTGTTCTTTCTTAGTACGAAGGCTGGAATCTTCTTCTTCTCTCTCTCTCTCTCTCTCTATCTCTCTCTTTCTCTCTCTTAGAGTCCAATTATGCTAAAGCGAACTTTAATGAAACGAGTTGGAAATTAATGATATTTATAACGGTCTCGGTTGGGGGGGGGGTTTAGATCCATGGGGGAAGCGGAGGGGAGTATAAATTAGATCGTCCTAAAATTGGTTGAAAGTGTCTTTTATTTACGTATATATAATTGCTTCCATTTTAGGAAATTGACACATTTTCTTGCAAAAGAAACGTTAGTGTGATTACTATTATCATTATCATGATATATATATATATATATATATATATATATATATATATATATATATATATATATATATATATATTATATGCATTCGTGTTCACGCAGACCGGTCGTCTATAGAAAAATCTTTTATCACTGGGTATGCAAAGTAAATATTTGTAACTTCAGATACCATCAAGGAAAGAAAACATTGTCTTCCGAATATTCTAGAGCATTTTCCTCTTCAGTATTCCAAACACACATCTCTCGTCCTCACTCTGTGACAGAGAATCTCTGGGTGCGAAAATACTGTTTTCTATTATCGGTTAAAATGTCTACTGGTTGTCATTGGTTCGGATTAATGTAAATGAAAGTCACATTTAAAGGGTAAATTCTTTTATTCTTTTATTTTACTTACAATCTAATGCTTTATCGTGCCTTTTTTTTTTTAGTTTTCTGTAAAAGGAAACTATTGAGATAGGTTTGTCTGTCCGTCCGCACTTTTCCTGTCCGTCCTCAGATCTTGAAAACTACAGAGGCTAGAGGGCTGCAAATTTGTATGTTAATCATCCACCCTCCAATCATCAAACATACCAAATTGCAGCCCTCTAGCCTTAGTAATTTTTGTTTTATTTAAGGTTAAAGTTAGCCAATAATCGTGCTTCTGGCAACGACATAAGATAGGCCACCACCGGGCCGTGGCTGAAAGTTTCATGGGCCGCGGCTCAGACAACATTATACGCTGTACAGAAAACTCGATCGCGCCGAAGAAACTTCGGCGCATTTTTACTTCTTTTTAATCAAAATGAATGTGGGCCTTTCATTACAGCAATTAGAAAGTAACAATGCAAGAGCAAACATCTCTTAACGCTGCATTTTGTAACCATATGGACTTCATACTGGTAACTCAGTTACTGAAACCATAAAAAAACCAGTCTCATTTATTAACTGAGAAACATGACGAAATCTCTCTGAGTCCAAGACATTAATTGAATCAGTGTTGACGATGCCTGAAATTCTGGTGTTCCAGACAAGGACGATCAGATGCCCCCCACTTTATTTGCTGGGAATCTCTTCAAGGAAGACTTTGTTTGTCTTAAGAGAGCCAATACTGACTTATCTTAGAGACGTAGGCAACTAATTGTAAGGCTGTTTACAGTACTAAAAGTAAACAACAGTTACTTTTAGTGCCATTTCCGAAGTTTGGTCTCCTTATCAGTGTTTGCGGACCCTTTCTAGGTAACAGAGATTAGATTTAGGCCTGTGTCGACCCCCAACCGTTCCCAGGTTCGAGATTAGACAACACCTGTGATTAGGATGAATCACCGATTCAAGAGTAATTGTTATCAATATTCAGTAGATGAAGCCCATTCATATGGAACAAGCCCACCCGAGGGGCCATTGACTTGAAAATCAAGCTTCCAGAGAATACTATGGTGTTCATTAGGAGGATGTAGGGGGAGATAAAAGGGAAGCACAAAAAGAAAAGATCTCACTTATTTTGTCAAGGTTTAGTTATTTTGGTTAGATTTCATTAAGTCTACTGCGCTTAGTTTTTATAAAATATACCATATTTAGTTTTCAGATTTCTGTAAAAGAAAAGTATTGAGATGTCTTTTTGTCCGTCCGTCCGCACTTTTTCTCTCCACCCTCAGCTCTTAAAAACTACTGAGCCTAGAGGGCTGCAAATTGGTATGTTGATCATCCACCTTCCAGTCATCAAACATACCAAACTGCAGCCCTGTAGCCTCAGTAGTTTTTATTTTATTTAAGGTTAAAGTTAGCCATGATTGTGCGTCTGGCAACGCTATAGCACAGGCCACCATCGGGCCTTGGCTGAAAGTTTAATGGGCCGCGGCTCATACAGCATTATACCGAGACCACCGAAAGATAGATCTATTTTCGGTGGCCTTGATCACACGATGTACAGAAAACTCGATTGCGCCGAAGAAACTTCGGCGAATATCTTACTTGTTAATATGGTCTACTAGACTCAATTTGGCCAAAATGATTGGTTTTAGATGTAGGTCAATTTGCTTCTAAAAATTTGCAGAATAAACACGGGATCTAATGGGTCAAATCTTCATCAGTAAGTTTGAGTTCAGTTTTGTACATATCAGGTAATTATAACAAGCTGTAATTAAGAGCTATTAGTCCATAGTACTGTTTATAAAGAGCATAAGGGTTTTAAGAACAAAGCCGTTTATTAGGTCACACTTCTCAGCAAACTTCTAAAATAGAGAATTCTTTAGCTTTACCCATTTTGAACGCTCCACAAGGCCCACGAGGGAATAAAAGGTGGTCAACATAGATAAGAGAAAAGATTCCTGAAAAGAAACCTTTATTCATTCTCTGTTCCCAACCTTAGGTAGCCTTGAATCATTTCAGCTCTGAAAGCCTTCAGTTGATCCAAGAAAAACGCACACTGAAGGACACTTTCCCTTCAGCTGATTTAAGAAAAACACACTGAAGCCAAGAAAAACCCCACTGACCTTTTCCCTTCAGCTGATCCAAGAAAAACACACTGAAGGGCCTTTTCCCTTCAGCTAATCCAAGAAAAACACACTAAGGGACCTCATCTCAAGAAAGTGGTAATGCAGCCTTTCTCCCAAAGCTAAAATGACAACAGTTCTTATTATTGTGTGGATAGTCACTTTCTAACTGGATCTGCCTTCATTCGTGAAGGAAGATGATCCACGTCCATATCTCCATACAGAAAGTCTGCCAAAGTGGAACATGCACAAGTGCATAAAAGGAAAGACTTCGGGTATTTCAAGAGCATTGTGACTGTGACTTACACAAGGTAAGAGTTCTCGTTTCTCAAAGGAACAACAAGATGAACTGAAGCCTTGCATATACGTAACGTTGTACTGTTTCCTACTTCGGAGGGCAGGATTAAGAAACATCCTTCCCTTCATAGACCGAGCTTACTGCAGGCATTAAGTATAGGGGATGGTTGGGGGAGATCATAATATCCCATTTGTAATGCAATTTTTATTATCATCATTTACAGATAAATGGTTAAATTCTATTCAACAGCAAACAGATACTCTAAATACGGCCCCTTCATCTCTGCTTTTGTAGTTTTCCTCCCTCCATGGTCTAAGCGTAGTTGTCGAAATTGTGCGTCTAAGCCAGCCAGTCAATTGGCCTAAATTCTCCTCCCCTCCCCATCCCCTCCCCCCCTCCATTAATTCATTCAAAAGAAATTACACCAAACCGTCGTCCTCCAGTTTTCGTTCGCAAGGGCGTGAGTCACATCGAAGAAAGGGAAAGTCGACTTAAGCTAATCAAATTAAAGGAATAAATATTCTTTCTCGTCGTCTCTTGGTCTAATGCTCCTCCGTCTCCCATGCTCCGCCTCGAGTTGACGGTTCGCATGATAACAGACTTCCACTGATGTCTATTATTCTTTGGGCCGATATAAACGCGGAGTTATATTCTTTTTCGTTATTTCGTTCTTCGCTGCTTTGTATTGACCTTGTTCACGAATACTTTTTGAGGAAGACGCAATATAAAAGCGTACGAGAGAGAGAGAGAGAGAGAGAGAGAGAGAGAGAGAGAGAGAGCACTGTATGAGGAAAGTGGGTGAGGTGTTCAAGGAAGGGAGTGGGGTAAGTGAATAGAGAGAAAGAGCGACGGAGAGAGAGAGAGAGAGAGAGAGAGAGAGAGAGAGAGAGAGAGAAAGGCGGGCAAGGCAAGGCATGCCGAGCGCTCTAACTGTCGCAAAGGTTAATCCCTCAACCTAACCTTTATTGAGCAAGGAACGGAGGAGAACCCTCTCTTCTCTTTTCCTTTTCATTTTTCTCTTCTTTCTCTTTTGTTCGGGAAAATAAACGTTGTTCCCGGAAGCCCCGTGGTCTAATCTGCTTTTAGACAGACCAAAAAATATCTATATAATGTGTATATATATGCAACGTTGTGCTTTTTAAATTACCGGTGAGAAATTCATTTCATCACAGCGCCTGTGGCTTCGTTCCCGTGATCTCTGCTTTAATAACGTTTTGGCGAAAGACATGAAGAGCTATTTTTTTTCACTGCATGTCGGGATAATGATAATCGTCACAGTTCTTTTTTTATAGTGCATAGCCTGGCTGAGTTTCTTTTTTTTTTTTAGGGGGGTGTTTGGAATTTACAACCAATCTAACTGCAATGACGTTGAGAGAGAGACACACACACAGAGAGAGAGAGAGAGAGAGAGATGCTGTTATACAGAGCAGACTTTAAAGGGGAAACGATTACCAACTTAATAGTCTCTCTCTCTCTCTCTCTAGCGTAAATTTTGATACAAGAGCTTCTAGAAAACTGGTTTCCAACTATAAGAGAGAGAGAGAGAACTCGTAAAATGCCTCAAGGCATTTTACTCATCTTCGTCTGGTAATTCGCATTTTTTTTTTTTTTTGGGGGTCATCACATCGGTCTATGCCGTTCCAATCTAAAGTGAATCATGACTGATACATTGGAGAGTTATTTCTCTTGGAACGACGATAAAAAAGTAAAAAAAAATAATAATAATTTCACATTCAGAATGAGAATACCTTTCCTGGAAATACACAGAATGGGTTTATAACACGATCGGAAGTGAATTATGAGTTATTTTTCATTTAAAATCTAAACACTGAGCTGAGGTATTCATGTAACTCATTCTACATCTGTTCCTCGTGATATATCTTCCATAATTCTTGTCATATTCATGAGATTCATTCCAGACACTTTTGAGAAAGATTTGAGAAACAGCTGTGGAGGTAGTATAAAGCCCCTTAGACCTAGTCATTAGAATTCTGAAGTCACACTTCTTGGTATAGACCTACATCAGTGACGCTGCAAGTTTAAGAGCGCCGTTTCCGAGAATCGATTTGTTGCACAGGATTTTTCATTTGTATCCCATGATGCAATATCTGGATAGCGTCCAACATATGCTGATATTCTTCTTCCTAGCCACACGAGTTTACTCTAGGCACAAACTTTAGTCTCACTTCTGTAGATCAACGGTTAACATGAACCATATTTGTATCTGAAAGCTTTAATTTTTCGAATGATACACTTGAAGTGCATGCTCACATTTCACTGAAGTGATTACCTAACCTTGTGCATGCAACGGGCGTTGCAACTGCCAAGGTTATTGGGCATCAAGTGATAGACCTACCTTCTACAATGCGGTCCATTCGACCATAATCATACACTACTGAGTGTTGCGCCTTAGACCAGTTTACACAAATTCAGTGAAATTTCAGAAGTTCACAGAATTAGGTCTAGTTTTAGAAGTGGGGTTGAAAACAGAATTTTTCACATGTGGTTTGGGAAATAGAATTCAGTAGGTTACAAGATTAAATAGGTTTGATAGGCCTATAGTCACTATGACAAATGATAGAGAGGAAAAATGATATCATTACAGTCCTGGAGAATTAGCTATTTGTTTTTGAAAAATAAACTTCAATGCAAAGAAATCTAGAGCCTTTATAAAGTAACGGAAGGCTTGCGTAATAATAATAATAATAATAATAATAATAATAATAATAATAATAATAAAGTTTGTGTTATGAGTCCACTAGCAACGATAATTATATTCTCTGACCATTCACATCTTGTTACTAATATAAAAATCAACATATATTAAAATATATATATATATATATATATATATATATATATATATATATATATATATATATATATATATACAGTACATATATATACATAAATATTTGTGTATACATATAATCTATAATATATTTATCTGTATATATATACATACTAAGATTAAAAATAACATACATACATTAATTATATATAATTCACTTACAAGGACGAATTCGACGCCACCAAAATATACCCTTGCCAATCTCAGCTTGATATATTTTATTATAATTGATAAAATGGTTTCCAAAATTCTGAAACCATAATTTCAGAGGTCAGACGAACAGTTTCAGCGTGTGATTAAAAAGCCGTTTTCCTGTTCCCAATAATACTGAGGAGAAGAAGTAGATAGATTAGATAAATAAATAATTATACTAAACGAATTGATATGTAACATATACTCAAAACAATTTCAAGTTAATTGCCTCGCTATTTTTATTATTTGTTCAGTAATAATAATAATAATAATAATAATAATAATAATAAGTGTTCAGGTGACAGAAAATAACATTATTATATATACACTATATATATTTGTCTATATATATATATATATATATATTTTGTCTATATATATATATATATGCATATATTTACATAATGCATATATGTAAGTATGTATGTGTATATATATATATATATATATATATATATATATATATATATATATATATATATAATATATATATATATATATATATATATTACATATGTACATATATATGTATGTGTATATACGTACATTTAAGTTAATGGTATTTACGGTCACCTGGTTATTATTATTGTTGTTTTTGTAAATGCCTAGGATAACAATAACGCATAATGTATATAACCAGATGTATTCCAGGGAAAACAAAACCTGAGTCTCTTTAGAAAAAATGCAAAAGTATTTCTGGCATATTCTTAAACACTAAAAAAACCCAGAAAACTCACTCTTACTCATTCAAGAACAAAACCGATATAACTATTTTCGTCATCGAAATAAAAAAAAACTAAAGCCTTGAACTATTCATCTCTATCGCTATAAAAGGAAGAAGAAAAAAAATTGATATCTGATATATATCACCACAAGTCTATTATTATTATTTTTTTTACTGGGTTTCAAGAAAACAAAGTCAAATTAAAATGTTTATATATAAATATATATATATATATATATATATATATATATATATATATATATATATATATATATATGTATTACGGATATTTAATGGAAGCTTTCACATTTATATGTCTATTCAGCCTATCATTATTCAGCATGAGTATATTTTCTATTATATATTTGTGTGTTTAGTGTTCTCCAATATATATTACATAGTAAACAAAATATACCCTCGAATATTGTGCAGAAAGCAACGTTACTTGTCCTCCTATCTAAGCCCTGAAATATCAATAAATCACTAATAATAAGAATAACAATAAAACACGCCAGAGAACGTACATAGCATATTCTTAAGAGAATCACAAAGGCTGGGAGGTCCTTCCACCGTTGGCGGGACATGACCAAATGAGAACTTTTCCTTTACGGCAGGAGGAAGAGATGAACGACCCAATGCCTGGTTATGGGGAGGGGGGGATCTGGCTGGGGGAGCGGAGGGGGGAAGCCTTGTCAGAGGGGCGGGTGGGGAGATTGGTAATGGAGACCCTCCCCGGGGGGATGGAGGAAGGGATTAACCAGCGGGGAGCAGGAGGGGAAAGATGTTGGGAGCTGGAGGGTATGGCGGGACTGAGGGGAGGGGAAATGATCGAGGTGGGGAGTGGATTGCTGGGGGCTAGGGGGTAGGGGGGAGAGAGGCAACTTATCCGCTACCCAGCCAATACATAAATAACAGCCATTCCTTTCTTGCGTCAGGACGAATGCTATTGATTCTTAAAGATATATTTATATCTATCGATCTACCTGCTCTGGCACAGCGATGAAGCGAAATGTTGGTCGTGTGTAAAACCACACAAATAATAAACACGCACACGCGCGCGTGCACACGTCACATATATATATGCGTGTATGCAGACAGAATAAGCCACCCAACAAACAAACACATTTAAACAGACACATACACACACGGTCGCAGATTTATTCAAAGATTGGCAAAGGAGTGACCCAAGACGGACTGACACGGTCGAGTATTGTTTGTTAGCCGAGTCCTCCTCCTCCTCCTCCTCCCCCACCTTCTTCTTCTTCTTCCTTTACGCAACTGTGATTGTTAGTCTATGAAATATCCCTAAACCCAAACGAGACCTTGTACTTGTACTGTACGTACGGTCGAGATTGTAAACGATTTCGATCTGGCCGTAGCGCGTAACAACGGCGCGGATTCCATTTGGATATTTGCCTCTGTTTCAAGGGTTCCATTGTTCTGGTATTTTGTGCCACGTGTGGTTAGGCTGATAGTCACTTTTCTTCCCTTTGTAATAATAAAAAAAATAATAATAATAGTGCTGTGATATTCCTGTTTATTTCCATAGTCTCACCTCCACTAAAGGGGTAAAATTTCATGGTAGCCTTATGATCATTTACTCGAGACTAGGGTGTGTGTGTGTGTGTGAGTGAGAGAGAGAGAGAGAGAGAGAGAGAGAGAAACTATAATAATAATTCTGTGATCTTGTTATTTCCATAGTCTCACCCGCCGCACAGGGGTAAAATTTAGTGGTAGGCTTATGGTCATTTACTCGACACTGGTGAGAGAGAGAGAGAGCATGCAAAGTGAAAGACTAAATGTGAATGCCGTCCAATGCATGGAAATTTTTTTAGTTAAAAGCATTATTCATCATATATATATATATATATATATATATATATAGAGAGAGAGAGAGAGAGAGAGAGAGTGGTGGGTTTGAATTCACTATACCTATCTTTAAGCCTAAACCACAGTCCCAGGTTCGAATCCTGGCCGGTGTAAATTCACTTATAATGATAATTCCCCAGGTATGAGTTATTCTCATAATTCCCCAGGTATAAGTTATTCTCAAGGTATAGTGGAATTTAATGAATGATCAGAATAACGAGAGAGAGAGAGAGAGAGAGAGAGAGAGAGAGAGAGAGAGTTGAACCAAAGGATGAAAAATATTTTTGACGTGCAATTGAAGACTTTTACACTTCATTCTGTCGACACGAACAAATAGGAAAAACTGTTTGCCGTAGAACAGGTTTGCAGAGAGAGAGAGAGAGAGAGAGAGAGAGAAATATTCATCCCCTTTGTGTATGTGCAAAGTGTTAGTTTCGCACTTTTGTTGAAGTAAACGGATGGATGTCCACCATAAAACATTCATATGTACAAAAACACACACACACAAACTAACATACACACGCACATACATACATACACACATGCACACACTCACAAGACTGGGTGTGGTGAGGAGAGAGAGGGAAATAATAGAACTTGTGATATATTGAAAGATTTTATTTTCTTGCTTTTTGGTTTTTCCGAGACGGTGTTTCATCGCGTGAAATATCTGTCGGAACAAAATCTCTCTCATATTATATTTCCGTCCGTGAGTCCATATGTGTATTATGTGCAAAGCCAGTCTTAGGAGCTGTGGTGTGTTATCACCACGATTGCAGAAATGTTCGTTGGACGTCCGTTTCGCACTGTCCGGTCAATAGGCGTGATCTAAACAAAACACCCCAAATATAATTCGTCAAATATATTTTCATTATTTCTCACCTAAGGCTTCATTTATAGATTCGTCGCTGAAAGCCGACCCAGACGCTTCTCGGAGACGTTCTTCTACGGCCGCCGAATTCCGTTCGCTTCGGAGGGCCTTTCTTCGTCACCTGGACGATCGGACGGACGGACGTGGTGACGACGACACGCGAAATAAAGCTTTGCGAAGCGAATTAGAGGAATAGGAAGCGAAAAGAGAGAGGGCGAGGAGCGCGGCGGTGCCACGTCGCGAGTGTTTCGGGTCGAGTGCGCGGAGAGGCGGCAACGCCGCCCACAGCAGTGTGTGTGCCCGTCTCCCCTACGAGGAAAGTGGACTTACCCGCTGCTGGTCGTCGACAGAAGAGGCGCCTCGCCAGCGTCGGGTCGTTTTTACGTAGATCGGTGTCTCTCCTATCGGCCGAAATTCTCGCCGCCGCGCGCCCCTTTTCGCAGTGCAAGTGAACCAGAGTGGAGTTCGTAGTGCTGGTGCTGGTGGTGGTGGTGTTACAGAAGTGGTGGTTGGTGGTGTCGCCGTTTCGGGCATTCAGTGTTTTGTTGGAGAAATCAACCTCCTCCTCCTCCTCCACCTCCTCCACATCCTCTCCCTCCTCCTCATCCTCCTCCCTCCTGCTATACTACCCTGACACACACACACACACATCCCCACCACACACACCGTCACATACACTACAATAACCCCCACCCACCCACCCACCCCCGACAACACCCCTCTCAACCCGACCCAATGAAGTCGCCGTCATCATCATCTTCGTCGTCTTCGTCGTCGTCGGAGAAATCCACAACCAGGTGTCCCACGGCCACTGCATCCAAATCCTAATCAAAGCCTTATGGAGAGCGTGAAGCTGGCGGGGATAGGGGCACATGCCCCTCAGATCTTGTATTCTGGGGGCCGCCAGCCGCCCCCGGGACCGCAGGCAGCCCATCCGCCGCCCACGTCAAGGTACAGTGACTCAAATACGCCCAAAAGTTAGGTCGGGGAAAGGAAAATATCAAAAAGGAAAGAAAGTCTCTCTTAGAGTAAGCCTGTAGGTTTAGGGATTCAGTCTGTCTGTGTATGTCTCTCTCTCTCCCCCCCAAAAGAACGCAGTCTTATTCAGTCTACGGCTGGTTCTACCTCCTGTCAGGTGTGTTTCTGTGTGTCCGTGTCCCCCCGTTCCCTTCGGTTATGGCTAGGCATTTCCCTCCTGTCTGTTCGTTTGTGTATTTGTCTCGGGACAAACAAGCAAATGACGACGTCGCTGATGGCGATATTAGACAGACATCTTGTGTTGCGTTGGAAGGTGTTGCCTGTCGTCTCATCTCCTCTACGTCACCCAAATCGTGCTCAAAATGTGATGAAAACGCAGCGTAAATCCGACTGTATGCCCGTGTATACGCTGTATACATGCCAGTACGTCCGTACACGAATGTATACACGCACGCACATGCACGTACACTCACATACATACATACACAAGCAAGGGGGGAGGGGTGGGAGGGTGCGAAGGGTAGTAGTGGTAGTGATGGTAAACTTGGCAACGCAGCAAATGTTTAGAAACCCGTCGAAATCTGGCTTAGTTATTCCCTTCTGTCGGCCCCCTGTGCCACAGACTCTCGTTATTGTGATCTTGAAACAGTCTGGAGAGGAGCTGCGAGTTGGAATACCCGTGAAAAAGCATCGTTTTGGCCAACATTATTCCCTTCGCTCTTTTTTTTATAAGATCGAATCTTTCCGCAACTGAGCTTTTGATGGTGAGCGATGCGGTGTGGCGTTCGGACGCTGGTTACGGGGGTAGATGTGGCAACGCCGCTCCATGACCTCCAGTGAATCAAAAACTGGCTATGTACTTCTCTCTCTCTCTCTCTCTCTCTCTCTCTCTCTCTCTGTACACCTCTCGAAAAGTGCCTGTGTACGTGTACACACCAGAAAGCCCCACACACAAGAAGCAGAAGGGGAATTCGTAGACTCACATTGCAAAATGCAATTCCATTATGCTGTAGCGAAAGCACATTCAAGAGAAGGAGGCTCTTGTTTTACTTTACCTCGTGACCATGGCTTGCTGTACTCAAAATCTAGTTATGTAAGGTTTATTCTACCACTTGGCTAATTGGCACTTTGGTCGTTGGATTTAAGGCTTCTTGGTTTTCATTATTCTTTAAAGAGTTCGGTCGTGTCTACCAGGTCCAGCTAATAATTCTCGTCTTGCCCCGTAAGGGATTTGGACAAAATGGTTTCAGTGGTGTTTTGGAGTTTTATAGTAGTTATATTTGTTTTAGCGGATGTTGCAACGTTAACTTCGAATAGTCGTCGTTTGGGGGTTGCATTTTAAATTGTTCACCAGAGTATTCCATTGATCAAATGAATTCTTGAGTATTTATAGCTACATTATCTTGAGTTGCGAGTTGAGTTAACAGCTGCTGTTGGTGTTTTCCCAGTTTGACAGTGAGTTTAGGGAGCCAAGTGAAGATATAAAAACTCGAGCTTTAATATAACCTCATGCTATAATACTTCCTTATTTTAACATGTAAGATAGTGGGATTTTATCAAGTTTGCGAATATCAACACTATTTAAAAAAAAAAAAAAGTTAACATGAATACGGTGACAGTCAAGTATGACTCGATCCTCGCTCTGGTATTTGTTTTTTTTTTATTTATTCCAAGTGCATACTTGAAGTTCAGTGATAAATTTAGTTTTATTTATAATCGCAATGCGGCATTGGAAGATATTCCTTTCTTACAGTTTTGGTAGCAATGGAGTATGTGAGCTTAGCTAGTTATAAAATGGCCGTCCTCTTTTGTGTGTGTGTGTGTATGTATGTGTGTGCCGCAGTGGGCAACACCAAGCTTCTCTCTCTCTCTCTCTCTTTCTCTTTCTCTCCCTCTTTCTATCTCTCTCTCTCTCTCTCTTTTTCTCTCTCTTTTTGCAACATTTCCTCAGCAGATGCAACTTAGAAAATGGTTGCCATGTTGTCATTGGTCATGGGAATAAGTCATCCATTTTCTCTTATATATCGTAATATTTTTATTCCGTTCTCGGATATTCAGTGGAAGCCTTTCGAACTTCGAAAAAAAAAGTGTGATAGGCCTACAGTAGTGACTCGACCAGATAACGTGGCTTTGCGATTTCATACATCGGAAAGTGCGTGTTTCAGAAGCTTCGATAAATATGGATATATATATATATATTATATATATATATATATATATATATATATATATATATATATATATATATATATATATATATATATATATATCAAACTATTGCATATAGTTCTTGGCTCCACTTCGGTACAGATGTCATTCTTTGCCCCCCAAAAAAGCGATTTACCAAAAGAAAAAAAAAACCTCAAGTATAATTTTAGTGTAATAATATTTAAAAAATCGAATATATTGCTGCTAGCTATTTAAAATTTCAAGCAGTAGATTCAAGAGTGTGGAATAGGCTAGGCCTTGCTGTCAGATTGAGGTGTTGGTTAAATAGCATAGGCCTACTAATCTTGTTTACATTTCGCCTCGGGATATTGTTATTTATTTATTAGATAAATTTCACACTACCTCGTGAAGTGTCACCACAGGGATTTTCCCTGTTTGGGAAATTGGCTTAGACCCACCGTTAATCTTATTGTCATTTTTGGGGAAAAGGACGTCTTAAGCCTAGCTGTAATCATATAGTTCGCGAATCTTAATTTTTGTGTTGCTTTTTTTTTTCGTAAAATTTGATGGGTATTAATTTGGAAGCCGCAGTGGCCTTTATATTTTTTGTGATTTAGATTTTGTTTTATTTTGCTCTGGGAAAAGTACAAAAGTGTCAGTTGGAAAAATTGTGGTGTCGTTTTGTGCATATTTTGTGTATTTCTGTGGAAATATACGAATTGTTAGTTGGAAATTCACCAAAATTGCGGCGTTTGTTTTATGCATATTTTGTATATTTCTTTGGAAATTTACAAATTGCCAGTTGGAAATTCATCCAAATTGTGGCGTTTGTTTTTTGCATATTTTGTATATTTCTTTGGAATTATACAAGTTGTCAGTTGGAAATCTACCAAAATAATGGTGTTTGTTTTGTTTCTTTGGAAATATACGAATTGTTAATTGTGAATTAACCAAAATGATGGTGGCGTTTGTATTATGCATATTTTGTATATTTCTTTGGAAATGTACAGATTATGTAAAATAATGGTGGCGGTTGTTCTATGCATATTTTGTATATTTCTTTGGAAATATACAAATTGTCATTTGGAAACTAAGATAATGGTGGCTTTTGTTTTATGCATATTTTGTATATTTCTTTGGAAATATAAAAATTGTCAATTCGAAACTAAAATAATGGTGGCGTTTGTTTTATGCATATTTTGTATATTTCTTTGGAAATATACAAATTCTTAGTTGGAAATCCACCAAAATAATGGTGTAGTTTGTTTTATGCATATTTTTGTATATTGCTTTGGAAATATACAAATTGTCAATCGGAAACTCCAAAATAATTGTGGCGGTTGTTTTGTGCATATTTTTGTTTATTTCTATGGAAATTCACGGAATTTATTTTGGCGTTTTTTGTGTACTTCCATGAAAGTGCAAAATTGCCGTTTTGGTTCCGTAGAGGAATCAGAAATAAATTTCCTAGTGGAATTATCATCATCGTAAGTTCAACTCCAGTGCAGAGAGAGAGAGAGTGAAATGAGTGAGGTGGCCATTATTATTGGAAAATTTTCGGGTTTTCAAGGTGTACCGGGATTTACATAGACACGATATCAAGTTCGGCTTTAGTGCAGTGAAAGACTAATTTGGATATTGTTGAACCTTGCTTTTGTGTGTGTTTTTATTTTATACCGTTCGGAATTCAGCGGGAAACGAATCCATTTAGTAATGTTGCTCATTTTCAGTGCTTGCTCGCATAAGCATTTAAAAAAATAATAAAAAATAGAATTCGATAAAGTGAAAATTAAAAGTAAGGACGAGGAATTATGTTGAAGGTTGGAACTAGGCGTTAAAATTTTTTTTTTTTTAAATGTCCGGAGTCATTTTCGTGTTTTCATTGTTGCTGGTAGACTTTGTCAGTGTTCTTTGTAAATATGAATTGTGTGTATGTTGTTCTTTGTAAATATGAATTGTGTGTGTGTTTAGACTGAATAGCGGCACTTACTCAGTCAAGTTTAGTCAGTGTAAATACCAGCAGGTCTCACACTGTGTGCGCAAATTGAGAAGCTTTAAACGTAACTAATCAATTGTGTGTGTGTGTGTTTTAGACTGAATAGTGGAATTTAGTGACTCAGTCTAGGTTAGGTAGTGTAGCCTAAATACCAGTAGGTCTCACACTGTGTGCGCAAATTGAAAAGCTTTGAACGTAACCAATTCGTTAAGTATATTAATATCATATTTGTAGCCGTGTCTTAGACTTACGATTGCCAGTGATAATTGTCCTTTGTTGGTGTGCGGTTTGACGGAATTTAGACTGACTTTAGATAGGCCTACTTGTACGAAAAATACTTACTTGGTGTTAAGTGCTACAGCCAAAAAGTGGAACCTTTTGACCCGCATTATGTTATTCGAATGATTAGTTATTGGGGGGATATTAGCATAGCTGTAATACACACGTAGACCCACACACAAGGTTGATATTCTTCCTCCCAGTTTAGAGTGCAGTTGTATCTTGTTTAGTTCAACGTTTAGAATCGTGTCGTTTGATTTCTTGATTGTCATTTAACTTAAGACATTTATTTATTTATTTATCTCTTTATTTATGTATTTTTATTATTTATTTTATACAGTAGTTTCGAAAGTGCTTGGCCAGTGAGGAGACCATAGGCCTAAGACTTTCCCGGCACATTATCGTGAGATTTGGAGATTTTGAAAAATAATTAGCCGCAACTGTGCCAAAGAAATTTTGAAAAATATCTCTCTCTCTCTCTCTCTCTCTCTCTCTCTCTCTCTCTCTCTCTCTCTTGTTTGTAATTACTCTGAAGCAAGCAGTGAAGGTTTTCATGAAAAGTAATTAGCCGCAACTGTGCTGTAGACTACCTCAATATATTTTTGCCTTTTTATCAGTAATATTGCCGTGTAACAAGATACTAGCTAGGAAGGTGAACAAACTTCCCCGTTTTTTTTTTATTTAGTTATTTTTAATCGAAATGTAATGATCTTTTATACGGCCGATAGGTAGAATGGCAATATTTGATGTGAGACTTTTGTTCAAGTGTGAATACTCCGTGTATAGTGCTTTTTATGTCAGAATATGCAGCTTGTTTTTTGTGACAACGTAGGAATATGTGTGTAAGAGAGGGAGGGAGAGAATGTGTGAGTGAGAGTAAGTACATCCTATGCAGGAAAAGGATAATTAGGTGAACAAATTAAGGAAATAAATAACGCAAAACCTTTTATTAAACCGCAGATAGCATAACATCAGAAACATAGCGGTAAGGAACAAAACACATAGTAAGCCTTAAAAATTGTACAGGAAGGACTTTTGGACCAAGTCGTAGTGGAAAATATATTAGCCTATACTATAAATGTATACACAACCGTCGCTGAAATGGTTTTATAAGAGTTTTTTGGTAGAAATTATAAATAGTTCAGAGCGGGGAAAAAGTACGAGACAAAATGCGGCTTGTCAGAATAGACCTGTATTAGAATATTATAAATTTGTATGTATTATTCATTTGTCAAAGTAGAGCAGTCTGGATAATTTCGTCATCAATGATTTAATTTTTTTCTCAATGTGGTGAACTCCGCTGATATTTCTTTTTCACTTTAGTCCGTAAATATGTTTATGTCAGTTATAGTATTGTATGTTTTGAAAAAATGAAAGAAAAATTACATTCAGCATGCGAAGTTTTTTATATATATTTGAAAAGTTCAACATGAAACTTGTGATAGACTATATC
Source organism: Macrobrachium rosenbergii (assembly GCF_040412425.1). Lineage (NCBI taxonomy): Eukaryota > Metazoa > Arthropoda > Malacostraca > Decapoda > Palaemonidae > Macrobrachium > Macrobrachium rosenbergii. Next base: position 30,436,474 of record NC_089791.1, on the reverse strand, counting down.
ATGTGTAGCCTATACATACATATATATATATATATATATATATATATATATATATATATATATATATATGTATATATATGTATATATATATATATATATATATATATATATATATATAATATATATGAATAATGTATATATATATATATATATATATATATATATATATATATATATATATAATTCAAATTAAATAAAAATTACAAGTATTTTACGTATTTAAAATTCAACATGAAATTTATTGGTATACTATATCTTGTAATATATATATATATATATATATATATATATATAAATGAAATGAAAGATATATGAAGGCAGTAGAAACATATGCACTGAGCGTTCATTGCCGTCACGTCTTTCATAAATTAAGTGGTTACCCAAATTCCTTCAATGGCAAATAAGGAATGAGGTCATTGTGAACAAGGAGGAGAACTGCTGGTTGTGTTGGTCAAATAAATTATTATGATAATAATTATTATTATAATTAATATAATTATTATTATTATTATACATATCTCGATGATGAGTTAATAAAGAATTGGCGTTTTTATTTTTGAGGAAATTGTGTTGAGGGCGAACGGTTGATTTTTAAAACATTAAAAAAAAAGAAGAGATATGATTGTCAGAATAACCGTGTTGTTAAAATTAGTCTGTCAAGGCTTAGAACATGCTCCTCAAAAGAATTGTTAACCATTGTTTGCTTCGGCTTTCAAACAAGTCATGTGTCTACCTAAAGAATTCGTGGAAGTTTGTAAATTATATATATATATATATATATATATATATATATATATATATATATATATAATATATATATATATATATATATATATATATATTTATATGTCTGCATGCCTATGTATATTTTTATTTTTATGTACATACTGTACTATGTACTGGTATAACCTATATACATATGTATAGTTGAATCACGAAAATATGGAACTTGATTAATATATATAAAGACAAAATCCACGAAGGAAAGAAACACTGGAGTGCTGCGAGGCCTTTCGACTGTCGTTCTTTACATATATATATATATATATATATAATCTCGTTTAATATAACTGAGTGACTGGGAAACCGCGGACAGGAATCATGGAAATATTTCCTTGTTTTTTCCATTACATTTCGAAGCCACGAATTGTCTGTCCTGCCCCTTCTAACATATGAACTGACTTTCAACTAGCGTCCACTAGGCAAAGAGAATTTTCCACAAGAGAGTTCAGAGACTTCAGAATCCTCCCTCCGTGGCCATCTTTTTAGAGGAATCGCGAATGATTATCGCGACGGCCGAGAGTATTTTTGGACGAAGCTGTTTTGCTTTAAGGGTCGTTTTATTGCCAGATCCTTGACATTTCGGGTTTGGTCCGAATTTGACATTTTGGCGTTGGGTCCCCCTCCCCCTTTTTTTTTAATGCGAAGGGGGTTGGGGGAAAGGGGAGGAGGAGAAGAGGGGGAGGTGGTTGTTGAAGCAAGTCCCACCATCACCAACCTATCTAATAAGTTCATGTACAAGTGCCATTTATCGATGATTATTGTTTGTGGAGGTAGCTTTCTGTCCAATGCAGCTGTTAGCTTATTTAGCTCTTTAGACATCCGTAATTGATCGCTGGGTTTTGCTGTAGCTCGCGCATTTGTGAAATAAAAATATAAGCCTTTACAATAATAATGGAATTACCTGGACCGTCAAACCGTCTCAAGATTGACGTGGCCGTTGCGTGGCTTCAAGCATACTGGATTTCTAGGCGATTATGTTGAAGTAATTAGAGTTTCTCTCTCTCTCTCTCTCTCTTATAAACAGCCTTTGGTGTATTTATCACGTGAATGAATATTGCAACGGCAGCGATACGAGTATATATTTAAACCGAAGTAACATGTAAATTATATATTATATACTATATATATATATTTACTTATTTATGTATTTATTTTTATTTTATTTATTTTCTCAGTTTATCTCAGCTGCTGTTATGGACAATGCATGACAAAATTCCAGACTCACTTTGGATGTGGAAAAATAATTCCTTTTGTATTAGAGTGGAACCTTGCAAAACTGTTAAGGCACCGTTTGTCGAGAAGAAACTGACATTGACAGTCGTCCCAAGGGGTCCCAATTTTTTTTTTTTTTTTTCACCGAATATATCTTTTGAATCATTCCTCCGAAGTGTGTTTGTGTGTGTGTGTGTATGTGTATATGTATATATATATATATATATATATATATATATATATATATATATATATATATATATATATATATATATATATATATATATATATATATATATATATATATATATATATATATTATTTATTTATTTTCATTTATATTTATATTATTCTGTTTAGCGAGAACTTAGTACCTTCTTGTTTTGGAACAGCAGTAATGAATGGTAAGGCTTTAGTTTTCGATTAGCAGTCCCTAACTATATAGTTGACTATATTTGGCTAGAGTTAACTAAGGGAAGGTACTCCATTGAGAACTTTGTTTTTACTTTTAATTTTTTATTTATATTCTGTTCAGCGAGAACGCACCTTCTTGTTTTGGAATAGTAGTAATGATGGTAATGCTTTTGTTTACGAATAGCAATAGCTATAGTCGACTATATTTGGCTAGAGTTAACTTAGAGAAGGTACCCCATTGAGAACTTTTTTTATTTTTCTTTTTATTCATATTCTGTTGAGCGAGAACGACCTCCTCCTCTTGGAAAAGTAGCAATCATGGTAAGGCTTTTGTTTTCGAATACCAGTAACTATAATTGACCAGAGGTAACTTAAAGTGCTGCATTGAGAATTTTGTAGTTATTTTATATTTTTCATTTATATTCTGTTTAGCGAGAACGATCGTCTTGTTTTGGAACAGCAGTAATTGATGGTATTTAAGGCTTTTGTTTTCCAATAGCATTGACTATAGTCGACTGTATATAGCCATAGTTAACTTATAAAAGGTGCTCCGTTTAGAACTTTGCTTTTACTTTTGACTTTTATTTATAGTCAGCGAGAACGGCCTCCGTCTTTTGAAAATGTAGCAATGATGGTAAGGCATTTGTTTTCGAATAGCAACACCTAACTCTAGTCGACTATAATTGGCTGCAGTTAACTTGAAGAAAGTGCGCCATTGAGGACTCTGTTTTTGTTTTTTATTTTTGTTTTTTGTCCACCACATCAACGAATCCCACTGTCCTCGCTAGCTTGGATACAAAAGGGCATCGAGTCTGTCACTAGTGCTCCGGATCTTAATGATATGCCGTTAATAGGGCTAGGATAGACGAGGATATGGGATACACTTTACGCCAATTATCAGTACTGCTGTCCTGGGCCTTTGCGTTTAGGAGAATGAATATTATATAATAATATGATGATTTTTTGTTCTCTCTCGTTAGTTTTACTTTTAAGAAAATAAGTATTTAATATCGATATTTTTTGTCCAATCTCTTCAGTATTACCTTTAAGAAATATTTAATTTCTGGAGAGGAAAACTGAAGGGGAAAGGCCAACACATTTATATTCATATTTACTTTATTAAAGGACGTCAAGGTATCATTTCTCCACGCTCTTATGTTTGAGAAAATATAAATGTTTATAGAGGTAATTCGTTGGCCTCATTCTAAGGGTTGACAAAAAATAAATACTGGTAATTTGTTGTCCTGTTCAGAAAATAAGTGTTTAATGTAGATAATTCTTCGTCCTCTTCAGTCTTAGTAAAAGAAGATATTATTAAAGATAATGTGTTGTCCTCTGCTGTTTAAGAAAATAGGTATTAATGTAGATCATTTGTTGTCCTATTTAGTTTTTTTCTTTTAAAGAAAACAAACATCGATTTAGAAGGTATATATATATAGGCTACAGCCATTGCAACCCCTACGGTATCCAGAGATCAGTAGAAACTGGAATATCACGCCGTTCCTTTCATTCTGGGAGCTGGAGGTCTGTACAGCAGTATAGTTCCATCACGAATCGGACGGCGGCGGCATATATAGCCTTTGATGACAGCGGTACTTCCGGCGCCGCTGTTTAGCGTGTAATGTGATATTTTGAAAGCCGAGTGTGAAGTGTGATTGCCCCCCCCCCCCCCGTGTTAAACGCTCGGTCGGAACCGTGGCTCGTAAATTATTCATTAAAATATATTCCATGTTCATTTCCTGAAGTCATTTGAATGCCGCATGACCTTTCCGTCTCTCTCTCTCTCTCTCTCTCTCTCTCTCTCTCTCTCTCTCTCTCCTCTCTCTCTCTCTCTCTCTGTGCTCCGCGGAGCTGAAATATGTTCCTGCAGTGAGCGTGCTAGCATATAAAAATTGAGTATGTGTAATAAAATATTAAAATATATAGTTACATATTCTCTCTCTCTCTCTCTCTCTCTCTCTCTCTCTCTCTCTCTCTCTCTCTCTCTCTCTCTCTCTCTCTCTTGCGGAGCTGGAAATATACTCTCAGTATAGCATATAAAATTGATATATGTAATAAAATATATATAAAATATATACAGTATATATATAATGTATATATATATACATGTATGTGTACAGTATATACTGTACATCAGTGTACATTTCACACATTTTTCTTTGTTCATACAGTGTGCTGTCAGCCAAGTCAAATTGAAATGGCTGTGAATCGAAATGTTGACGGTTTTAAGGTAGAAATATATCTATAATAAGGAATTTTTTTTTTTTTTTGGGGGGGGGGACATAAATTTTTGACATATGAAGGAGACCTTAATGTCAGCTAGGAGATGTCGCCTTTTGGCGCCAGCATTATTTATTTAATTTGTTTATTTATTTTGTATTTTTTAGTAGGCATTTTCCCTTCTCGGGAAAGTGCCTTGCTTACTCACTGATGACGTGTTTTATTATTATTATTATTATATATTATTATTATTATTATGTAATAAGATTCCACAATTATGTAGCAAATTGCATTAATACGTTTTAATACAATTTTCTAAAGAAATGTGGGTTTCTCTGACAACTGTTTTTCACCAGATTGAGACTCTTACCATTATTATTATTATTATTATATTATTATTATATATTATATATTATTATTATTATTATTATTATTATTATTATTATGCACTAAGAATCCGCAATTATATAGCAAATTGCACTAATACCTATTAATACAATTTAATGAATAAATATGGATTTTTATTACATAACGTTTATCACGAGATTGTGAGAGTCTTACCATTATTATTATTATTATTATTATTATTATTATTATTATTATTATTATTATTATTATTGCCAAAAAAGACAGTTCCACGCCGAGTTCCATTAAATATGTGTACAAGTGACGAATCAAAAGTCATTAAAGGCTGGTTAGAAGTATAAAAAAAAAAATATTCCTTGTGGCTGCTTGGGTAGCTTACAGCGCTGTGGTACTTATTCATTGTTTATTGCACTCTCATTATCGTCGGTATTCAATTATTCATCTAATTACTCTCTCTCTCTCTCTCTCTCTCTCTCTCTCTCTCTCTCTCTCTCTCTCTCTCTCTCTCTCTCTCTCTCAGTAACTTTGAGTACGGTAATTACCCGTTGGTTTCGCAACAGGAATTTGTTTCATTATCATCATTATTAAATTA